>NC_141873.1:231656572-231959602 GCF_056163025.1 Triticum urartu
GCGCCTGGGCTGTGTCTCCGGGGGTTTATCCTCAACTAGATCTTCTTTGTCATCGTCGTTAGTTTCTTTAGGTGTATCCACCATATGTACGTCGTATGAAGAAGTGACCATCCAACGTCCAGTAAATGGCGGGTTTTGGCCCTGCTCCTCATCGGCATCGTCGTCTATACCATCGAAGTCTTTAGAGCCGTAATTGAACATGTCGGTTAAGTCCTCGACAGTGGCTATGGAGTGGGTGGCGGGTGGGGAACAAGATTCTCCATCATTAGCCCCTAGTTCGAACCGAACATAGTTCGGTTGTGAGTCCCCCGCCAAGGATAGGTTCTTTAATGAGTTTAGCACATCACCCAAAGGAGAGTGCTGGAAGATGTCTGCGGTGCTGAATTCAAAGATCAATAAACGATCAAGTTTGGCATTCACGGGCTCACATGGTTCGAACTTATGACCGGAGATGAGTCCGAAGCTCCGGTGGCACAGGTATCGTGTGATATTAAGTCTATGTGCGGCTCCAACACCGGGGAATCTGTGGCCTCTGTGGCAGGGTTGAGCCTCCCGTCCTTGGATAGCACAGTCTGCTCTGGATCTAAGGCCAGAGCAGTTACAGGAGTTGTCTCCTGGATGCAGTCCGATGACAGATTTAGGTCATGTCTCTTGGGGTGACCAGGAGTGGTATCCGCGGTCTCGAATCCGGCGAAGATCAAGTCTCCACGGATGTCCGCAACGTAGTTCAAGCTCCCGAATCTGACCTGGTGGCCAGGGGCATAGCTTTCGATCTACTCCAGATGGCCAAACGAATTGGCCCATAGTGCGAAGAAGCCGAACACAAAGATTTGTCTCGGGAGGAAAGTTTCTCCTTGGACATCGTCATTATTGATGGTTGAAGGGGCCATCAAACCTTTTGTCGACAACACAGTGGAACTCTATATGAAAGCACCAATGTAGGTGTCAGAACCAACGGATCTCGGGTAGGGGGTCCCGAACTGTGCATTTAAGGTCGATGGTAACAGGAGACAGGGGACACGATGTTTTACCCAGGTTCAGATCCTCTCTATGGAGGTAATACCCTACGTCCTGCTTGATTGATCTTGATGAATATGAGTATTACAAGAGTTGATCTACCACGAGATCATAATGGCTAAACCCTAGAGGTCTAGCTTGTATGGCTATGATAATGTGCTTCCTCCGGACTAAGTCCTCCGGTTTATATAGACACCGGGAGGATCTAGGGTTACACAAGGTCGGTTACAAAGAAAGGAATCCACATATTTGGTCGCCAAGCTTGCCTTCCACGCCAAGGAGAGTCCTATCCGGATATGGGTGCAGTCTTTGGTCTTTGTATCTTCACAGCCCATCAGTCCGGCCCATGGCTAACAGGCCAGACGCCCGAGGACCCCTTAGTCTAGGACTCCCTCACTCATCAGTCTTAATTTAAACAGTTAGGTTTTAAATGAAACTTTGGGAATGGATTGAGTTGGGTTTGCGAACTCATCCTATGCTATACTGTAGTGGTAGATAATATCTTTTATTCTAGGAAAAACTAGCTTTATGCAAAAACAAAACTTAGAGCTTTCCACCAGCCAAATTGCATGTACAAATAGGTTCATTATTCTTATGATGTGATTTGCCAGTACATTCAATGTACTGACCTACAGGGCTGCAATGTCTTATGTTGCAGGAATTTCTACGACGGGTAAGAGTTACGTTGTAGGGTTACGGTCTACAGTCAACTTGCCGTTGGCGTTGATGGGACTCCACACCCGTTTGTTTGTTTCCGCTGAGACTTATGAGGTATATATCAGTTTTATGTTATTTATACAACTGATTGCACTTTGGTATATACATCGATGTACTGTGTGTGCTAGCATACTGATCCAGGGATGGCACGGATACACAGAGGCTTGACCATTTAAGGTCAGGTTGCTACATAGATGGTATCAGAGCACACGTTGACTGTAGGACGTGACCCTAGAAACTGGAAAGCCCTTAGGAAAGGATTTATCTAAAACTTTATTTTCAAAAGATCGTTTACCTCTCTTATTTTCTGAGCTTTATCAAATCTTTCCTTTTGCCTCAAATAGTTAGACAATACCCTTTTCCCTTTGACCACACGGAGGATCAACTGATGAGACCACTCCGACAAGGATAAGATATCGGACAACTAAGGACCACTTCAGAGTAATTAAAGAGGATTTCATCAAGCATTAGAAGAGTTGAAGCTACAACAGTTAAAGACTCGAAGAGTTTGAAGACACTGAAGAATTCAAAGATTTATATGACCTTTAGAAGACCAAACCCTTGTTGTATACTCACGTTAGATGCGATGATTTGTGAGCTATCATATTTTGTGTGTGTTTTCCGACAGCAACAAATAAAACTTATTTTCAAAACTATATTGTTTGTATTGTGTGTATCTATCTCTATCCCTCTTATCTCATCCCAAAACCCTTGGACCTAATAGATGATGAATGAAGATGGACTTGTATTCTCTAGACCGGTCACTCACATGGAGGCAGAGCTATGGATTCAAAACATGGAGAATCACTTCGGGAGCAATTTGGTTGCAAGGAAGTATGAGGTTCAATACGATCTTCAGTACTTTACAAAAAGTGCTGCAACCTGGTGGAAAATGCATCAAGCCATACAAGGATGCAATGGAGAAAAAACTTGGGAGGAATTGAAGAAGACTCTGTTGGGATCCCGTCTTATCTGGAAGCACGGTGATAACCCCAAGAAAAAAACTTGTGCCTGCAAAATATGTGGAGAAATAGGACACACCCATGAAGAACACAAGGATGGATGCCATCATTGTGAAGGAAATCGCCAAGCTAAAGAATGCCCAACAATGTAGGTTACTTGTTTCTTGTGTGGAGGAACTACGCACTACCCTGCCTAGTGTCATATTTATCCCAAGGTACAAGAAATTACCAAGTAGCAGAAGGAAGAAGTGAAAGAAGCCCTCGGGGAAAGTTTAAGAGAACCGGTGATAAAAGAAGATGTCGACGACCCTGATGGTGAAGGCCTAATTAGATTTTACTCCAATGCCTGCTATTCATGTGGAGATGAAGGACATTTTTTGCAGTATTGCATGAAGGAAAGCCAAGAGTATCTGGGAGACTTCCCGATAGAAGAAGTGGAGTTTGATCCACAAGTGATAGAAGAATTGATCAGAACAAAGAAGTTGAGGAAGAGAAAGAGCATGTATCCCCTTAACAACCCAGTTTCTGCCAAGAATGACCGGAGTCAAATCACTTGTTACAGATGCAAGGATTTAGGTCATTATGCTAGCAAATGCCCAACAAGGAATCCAACAACCCAAGGAGCCAAGATGACCACCAGGAAGCCCCTAGATTTGTCTGAAGTCATTTGTTTACACTGCAAAGGAGTAGGACATTTTGACAGAGAATGTTCAGACCGAGGAAAGCTTGAGCAGAGTAGTTGAGATCTTGATATTGGAATAAAGCATGTAATAAATGTGGAACATACTTTTATTTTCATTGGGGATGTTGAGTTGATTTATGGAATGGGAATTGTAATAGTTCGTGAAGCAATAAAAGTTGGTATGTTTGGAATCTCATATGAGGTGTCATGAGTTGTTTGTTCATTGTGAGTGCCTCTCTCACTATGTCACCCAGACATAAACCTTGAACCCATGGACAAGCTGACCCAAACCTTTCCCAAAAAACAACCACATTTCACCCAAGGAAATACATAAAGTATCCTGAGTACCCCTTCTATCTTATATCTGCAGATGACAACCCTATACGAGTCTTTTCTCATGGGCTCGGAAACGATCATGACCCTAACTAGTGATCAGGATTACCCAAAGATCCCAAGGACATGATGAAGCATATTCATCTTAAAGGAAATGCAGTCTACAAGGGTTATCCTTTCATGGAGAATGGGGTTGAACTTTGGTACGTTGAGGTACACCTCCACCGTGTGATGGGAGTTTGCCCAAATACTATGGGACAATACTTTTTCACTTCTCGAGTACCACGAGCAACATTCTTCGACTCTATTCGTGAAGCTTCTATGGAAGCCATACGTCAGATTGGAGAAATACTTGAAGCAAGACTCTGTCACACTCAAGAATACATGAGAGAGGTGCATGTAGAGATGATGGAGATGAAGCTCATGGCCACCATGATGAAGAAAAAGGTCGATGCTTTCAGGGACCATATTGTACAGTTCCAGTGGGACTAAAGCATCTTCATGGAGGGCAAATGAATAAAGATGGAGAAGTAATGCTTGAACATACCAAACTATGTGGATGGCAGCTTTTGTAATAGATTACTTTTGAAATACGAGTTTCGAGTAGTGGTTAAGGATATAATAAAGGATTTGATATGAAGAGAATATGAACTATGGATGAACCAGTGCATTTTTTGGCGATACTTGCCTGTGTGAAGACTTGACCAATGGAAAAGAAAATGTATTCCATAGTGTGGAGTTTGGAGAAATGAGTTGGAGTTTGGTTTTAGTTCTGATGGTTACCCCCAAGAGTATGAAGGAATGAAGTACTATTGGATTTAAATGAGATGTAATGATGGAATATAGAACAATAGTAGCTCCAAGGATGAGTTAAAGATATACAAGTGTTGAAGTGGGCCCATAACCCAGAGGACCCAGGATTTGATAAGGAAACAAGTACAATCTTGTTGAAGAAAAGAATTCTAGAAGAAGCTGTGATTTCATCAGCAGACGTTTCATAGGAGGTTACGTAAAACAGAGAGTTGTGAAGAAACGATAGAGGTTTTGTTTGGCTTGCAGAACCGATGGTTTTACCCGAACCCAGATCATGGAGAAGAGAAGTTCTGCAATGCTTGTGAGGATGCCCAAGTGTTAGAATACGTGATTCACTATCTGCATATGTGGTAATGATTCCTGTACGGGATGACTTGGCCCCCATACCGGAGACTTCTATCATGAGCTATCATATGTTGATAGAAAATCAGAGAGCCTTAAAACCCTAGAAGAGTGTCGACAAGACAAGCCAAAAACCTTAGAATGGCAGGACGATGGAAACCCTATATAGGCACCCATTGCCAATCGTAGGTTATAAGGTGAGATTCAACCGGACCCAATTCCTGCAGGAGAACCAGTAATTGTCGACCACCATGAGATTTTTGATAGTTGTTTAGCATTGGCGACAGACCTGTCAGCTAAGAAGCCCCAGTCTCGGAAGGATCCTATTTTGATGCAAGGACTCCAGACTTTGAGGAAATGGCCATGCCCTTACCGGAAGAGCACAATTGGAGTTATCCCGAAGAATATGAGAAGACCGACACCGTCAACCCAAAGGATGGAGTACATGAGTTTTGTTGGAATCGTGATCATGCTTCTAAGGGTGGTAGCACCCCATACCTTGTGTTGATGAATGGATTTTCAAGGAACCCCCCCAAACCTAACCTTCTTTCTAGCCTCTCCGAATCTTGAGGACGAGATTCATTTTAAGGGTAGTAGTTTGTAACATCCCAAAATTCTAAATTTTGGAATGTTATACTAAATAAATTATTATGATTGTTTGTTTGATTTTTGTGTGAAATTGAGTGGAATTTGAAATTTATTTTTGAAAGTTGCATCAGAGGGAATGAAAGGACTTTCCCAGACTTTCACCTTTACATTTTGATCTCCCTCAATTCAAATTCATTTCATCACCAAAACCCTAGAGTGAAGATAACATGACTTCTTCCATTTAAACAAAATAAAAGAGGTTTGAAAATGATTTGAATTCCATTTGAAACATTTCTAATTTAGAAACTTCAAGCAACTCAATGAGTTCATAAAATGACTTCTTCAAATTTGAAGAAAGAGAGTTGGGAGTTTCAAAGAAATAATTTGGAGGTCACTTTGAGGTTATTTGAAACTCATTTTTTCCATTTGAAGTTGTTTGAAATTCCAAATTCAAATCCAATTGGGAGTTATTTGGGTTTATATTCAAATTATACTTTTCCTAAAAATAAATAAACGGAAATAAGGGTAAAATGATTCCCTTCAATAGAAAATTAGGTGAAGATAATTTTGAAATCATTTTGCTATTCTAAAAATGATTTTTTATTGATTTTAAATGCAATAGTAGCACAATTTGACTTTTATGAATTTTTTTGGAATTTAGTTGAACTTGAAAAGTAGTTCATCTTATTGAGGGTATTTTCTGAACATTTTGGTATACAATATGTCTATATAATTTTTTAGTTATTTTCCTCTGTTGAAGTTTTTCTTTCTGTAAAAACAAAAAAAACGCGCTGCCTGGACCGAAATCGCGTTCGGCCCAGGAGCGCAGCACACCAGCCTGTCGATGGCCGAATTCGGCCCAAGGCCCAGGCCGCCCACACCCGAGCGCCTCGCACGCCGCTGCCGCTGCCAGGAGGGGCCCGCTCACCACGCCTTCGTCCCCAACCTCCCGCACGGGATAAGCTCGTAGCTCGAGCTTCCGAACCCGCCGACCGACTTCTTTGCTCGGATAGACATTATCCCTCGCTCCCGAGCCCTCTCTCCGCGCCTATAATAAGCCGTCAACCCCTCTCTCTGTTCTGCCAATCCGTTCGTCCCCACGTCCCTCGCATCGCTCACCGTAGCCACTTGGATCTCGCCGGAGCCGCGCTATTTCGCTGGAGGAGTTCGTTGCCCGTGAGCCACCCTGGCCTCCACCGCCTACTTCTTTTGTTGCCCGAGTCCACGGGCGTCAATTTGACACCTTCTTGTGCCCTCTAGGTTGCCGGAGCCGAAGCCCGAGCGCGCCGCGCCCCGCCGGAGCACCGGCCGCCGCTGCCTCCCTCCGCTCGTCGTTGGCCACCCCGCCGACCGCACCAGCACGCCGCCCACGCCGCGCCCGACCTCCCCAACACCTCCGCCGCTGCCAGAACCCACCGTAGCCGCCGCCCGTCCTCCGTCGACGCCGCGTCACCCCTATACATCGTCGTCGTCGTGGTAAGCGAGCCGCTCTCCTCGTTCATTTAGTTTTTTATTTGATTTATAGTATTAGATTGGTTAACCCGGTTTTAATTAAACCGTATGGTTTTGATTAAAACCAATTGTTGGTTTTTTTAGTTAGCCACCGCATTGTGTTTTTCTTAGTTAGCGGCCGTTCGCTGTATAAGTCCCGCAGCGGACAACTTCCACCCTATAGAAGTCTGCCACGCGGCCAGGGGCCTGCTCATAGTTATTTCTTTTTCTGTTTAGTGCCTGAGTTTTACAAATTGGTCCCTGAACTTCGGATAGCCGTATCTTTTTAACCGTAGATCTAAACTCGATGAAACCAGCGACAAATTCTTCGTCATAATTAGATCTATCTAGTGGTATCATATTTGTAAACTTTTGTCTGATTCAAATTTCATCTTTATTCGGATTTGAATTCGAACTTCAATTGGCCACATCTTCTAAACCGTAGCTCCGATTAAGTTGATTCTTTTTGCACTTTGTCACCGTAGCCAAACCCTATCACCTAGACATTTCTCAAAATATTTTCACACACTTAGGATCTGTCCATAGTAGTTTTACTCGTATGCCTTGTATGCACTATGCTTCACATCACAAATTCTGAACCCCATGCCTATGTTGTGTAGCACCTAGAATATTTTGTGATAGTTAAGTGTGTTGTATGTTCATTTGGTTTTTTGCGACTTTTTGCTTTGCATGTTCTTCGTCGTTCTCTGAAATGATTGCTTATGTGAGTGCAATGTTTGACTTTATCGTTTTTCATCGGAGAGTGATGAATAGTTCTATTAAGTAAAATTCCGAGAGCGATATAATCTTCATCAACTATTACCAGGCAAGTTCACATTTGACCATTCTTCCAATTACCTATGTTTTATTTATGCACTTAGTCCTTTGCGGTAGGATTGTATGGTAGGAATCTTATGCCAAATGGCTAATCTTTTACCTAGTAGTTCATTTGAGGTAGGTTTGAACTATACAACCTTTTCACCATCGTGTAAGTTTGTTTCTGTTTTGCTAGACATGGATTTGAAAGTGTTCATGGCGAGCCTTGAGTGACAAAGTAGTAATCAGGACCAAGACTTAAATGAACTACCTAGGCGGAAACTTGGTTTGAATGGTGGCGAAGTATAGTGGGGCACGCATGGGAAATCCATGGTGGTGCACCACTAGTGGTCCGTCTGCCCAGGCTCAAAGGGATCAAACGTATTTTCATGTCTAGAAGCTTACGTGTGCAGCCACAGGCCAATATGGGCTTTGGCTTAGTTGAGTAGATAGTATGACCTCTTCCGGGATAAGCTAGCAGATGTAGAATGAGTAGGTGTACTGGGCTATCCGTGGGATAAGGGGGAATACTTTCAAAAGACTATGTCTCGATCATCCTGTTCTCAAACGCCAGGCAGTGCGAGAACTTCAAGGGAGGCGCTCGAGTCTTGTGGGGAAAAGTGTGTAAACCTCTGCAGAGTGTTAAAACCTAATCGATTAGCCGTGTCCCCGGTTACAGACAACTTGAGCATCTAGTAGTGGAAATGTCGGGATATCTCATCACTCTTAATTTAAACAGTTGGGTTTTAAATGAAAATTTGATTGAGTTGGGTTTGCCAACTCATCCTATGATATACTGTAGTGGTAGAATAATATCTTTTATTCTTGGAAAAACTAGCTTTATGCAAAAACTAAACTTAGAGCTTTCCACCAGCCAAATTGCATGTACACATAGGTTCATTATTCTTATGATGAGACTTGCCAGTACATTCAATGTATTGACCTATAGGGATGCAACGTCTTATGTTGCGGGAATTTCTATGATGGGTAAGAGTTACGTTGTAGGGTTACGGTCCACACTCAACTTGTCATTGGCGTTGGTGGGACTCCACACCCGTTCGTTCGTTTCCGCTGAGACTTATGAGGTATATATCTGTTTTACATTATTTATATATGTGATTGCACTTTGATTTATACATCGATGTACTGTGTGTGCCAGCATATTGATCCAAGGATGGCACGAATACACAGAGGCTTGACCGTTTGAGGTCGGTTCGCTACACCCGGTGAGCCTGCGCACCGTACGGCTGGCAGGCCTACAAAAGTTTCACATAGCAACTCGCATGCCTCCCGATGACACTACACAGCAAGCACACCTCCGTCAATTCACACACCTGCACGCATGCCTCCCGGTCTACGTGCGCAGCGAACTGGTCGCATGCGTCCTGTCAACCCACGCTTGCTCGCACGACACACGGGCCGCACGGCGGCATGTATATTGCTTTTCTATTTCGATGATTAATGCTACATCTTTATTGCTTAACCGAAGCATGTCACGTATCCATTGCTGGTCTAACGCTCACGGTTCGAATAAATAATCTGTTTGGGATATTGGTTCCCAATTATTAATAATCTCCCGTTTGAAATTAGATAAAGATTATACATCAAAACTGGTCTCAAATTTGACAAAAAAAAGTAGAATGCCACTTTGTATTGGTGTCCATATGACAACACGATAAGTTTCATGAACTTCAAATAAGTTTTGGATGTACTAGGATTTAAAAATCAAGATTCTCAATGTTTGAAATTTGTTGCACGGGGAGTAAACATGCACCCAATGGGACACATGTGTTTTTGCAATCCATTTAGGTGCACTGTCACGTGTGCATGTAGCTCAAATTTGTTTTTTGCACATTATACCCGTAGAAAATCAATCAATTAATATATTAAAACGCCTTAATGATCTCTCTTTTTTTAGAAATTAAAACGTCCCTCCTTTGGTAACATATGTTCACCGCGGGATAATTAATTTAACATGCATTGTAGTTGCGGTGGATTCACGGTGTGTGTGTGGGTGTGTGTGTCTGGGGGTGGCGGGTGGCTTGCAGTACACTATGAGTTGTGAGCCACCATGTGGGTTGGCCGTTTTGTTAGGCGGGCCGGTGCCACATCAGAGTCGTGAATTCGTTATTTAAAACATTACACAACCCTTTCATACATACA
This sequence comes from Triticum urartu, assembly GCF_056163025.1. Classification (NCBI taxonomy): domain Eukaryota; kingdom Viridiplantae; phylum Streptophyta; class Magnoliopsida; order Poales; family Poaceae; genus Triticum; species Triticum urartu. Next base: position 231,666,497 of record NC_141873.1, read on the forward strand.
TGTTTTGGCCACATGTAGCTAATGGTTATCCTACACGACACTCGATACTCACATGTGACGCTTTCTATGGGCACGCGAGGTCGTCGTCCATCACTTTGATGAACAACCGGCAGTGAGGTTAATTACCAGCAAGGTAGAATCTTTTTTGTTTGTGTTGTGGTGGTATATAGTACGCGTCGAAGAGGTGGGAGGGGACTAGCATATATACTATACGTACGCATCCGTGAACAAGTACACCTCACTCAGTGTCGGGACTTTTTGGTTTCCGAGGCACGTGCCACATCAAAATTGTGAAAATGGCTATTCAAACATCACACAACTCCTCGTTCGGCCACATGCATGCATCCGGTGGTTATCCTAGCTAGGACACTTACGTGTGACTCTTCCATCTGTGGGCCCACGAGGCCATCATCGATGCATGCAAGCATCACTTTGACCTACATCGGGACAGGTTAATTAATTTCACCATCGATGAGGATTCTTTTTTGGTTGTACGTATTACGGTAGGAGCATATAGTATGCGTCGAAGAGGGGGGAAGGGGACCATCATATGTAGTACGCTTCATCAACCTCACTCTGTGTGGGTGCATGGTTTACGGTTTGTGAGGTATGTGGCACATCAAACTTGTGCATTTTGGGTATTCAACATATATATGTTTGGCCCACATGAAAAGCGATGGTGGTTGCCCTCTCGCACCCACTTAAGCGGTTATCAGTGATATCGATGCTTCCCATCTGTGGGCCCGCTTGGTCCATCAGTACTTTTTGCCTGACAACGAGAGAGGTTAATTTGACTTAGAAGGCGATTTTTTTGCTTGTAATACATTATATATAGGTCATGCTCTGGGATGACATGCATGATACAGTTTGAGCACACACACATGCATGTGTACGCATGAATCCCTCCCATCGAGTCAAAGTGGCTAGTACAATGACACATCATGAACCGATCTTGCTCTGTGTGGGGAGTGTACGATTTTGACGCACGTGCCACATCAATGTTGTGAAATGGTATTCAAACATGCATGCATGCATCACCTCCATACATATGCATGTAGTTGTTGCCTTCGAACGTTACACTCCCTCGCGTGGTTATCGGCAACAAACCTATATATTCGTGGGCCCGCGTGGACATCCATGATCACCTTGATCGAAAACAAGTTAGGTTACCATGGCGGATTCTTCATGGGAAAACTTTGTTTTTGCCACTCTAGTTTTTACCAACTTTGTTTATGCCACTCTAGAATTTGACATCTCACTTTTGCCACTCTTAGCTTTTGACAATACATCACAAATGCCATTCCGTGGCAAAAACGATAATTTTTCATTTCACGTTTGCCACTCTTAGCTTTTGACATGTATCACAATTGCCACTCTAAATTTTTTTTGCTTTTGCCACGGAATGGCAAAAGTGATATATTGTCAAAAGCTAAGAGTGGCAAAAGTGAAATGTCAAATTCTAGAATGGCATAAGGAAAGTTGGCAAAAACTAGAGTGGCAAAAACAAAGTTTTCCCATTCTTCATTTAGTTCGTGTTATCGTAGTATAGGTCATGGTGAGATTCAGACCTAATTAAGTTTGAGCGCATATACTATGAACGCATGTATGCATGAATCCCTCTCGTTGGCTTGAAGTGTGGTGTAACATACATATGCATCGTCAACCTAACCCTCACTCAGTGTGGGGATTTCTAGTTCAAAATCACGGTGCCACATCGAAGTTGTTCCATTGTGTACTAAAAAATACACCTCTCCATACATATGTTTGGGCCACACGCATGTAGTGGTTGTCTTCGGGGACTAGCTACTTGCATGATTATTAGTGAGCTAGGCCATCTCCAGGGTCACATGGATGGCCATCACTTTGACCAACAACAAGACAGATGTTGTAAAACCAAGGTGGATTATGCTAGGTCCGTTTATGATCAATCTTGGTGAGATATGCCTCTCTGGCCCGCCGACTGAAAGTGTGTGTGTGGGGGGGGGGCTGCTACTTCGCACTTTGCTAGGTGAACCTCGGTTGGGGGGGCATGCATTCATAGCTTAGGATTCCCTTCGTGCCGACACGAGGGAGGGGGGCCCCTAGCTACTTCGCACTTTGCTAGGTGAACCTCTGAAAGCACAAGTGCTCCCTAGGTGGTTTTGATAATTGATGACAACATATCTCTTGTTGGACTAACACTTCTATCTAGCATGTTTCAGATAAGTTCAACAATGGAGTGGCATGGACTAAAGGTTGTGGGAACTCCTTCAAGATGCTAAGGTCAAGGGATTGGCTAAAACTTCAAGCTCAAGACTCTTCATTTTATATTTTAGTGATCCAAGATCACATTGAGTCTTTAGGAAAAGCCAATACTATCAAGGAGCGATGAGGTGTTGCTTAATGAGCCTCTTGCTTCATGTGCTTAATGATATGCTCCAACATCCTCAACTACTTTCCCATATCCACATATGACCTAAACCCTAAGCCAAACTCGGTCCTACCGATTCTTCCTACCCGGCGCCACCGAGTTTCACTTGTCATAAGCCACTGCCAAACCCTAATCAGTTCGGTCTCACCGATGGGATCTCGGTCTCACCGAGATGGGCTTGCAAACTCTCTGTTACCCATTGCAATATTCTCGGTCCCACCGAGATATGCAATCGGTCCCACCGAGTTTGCTTGACCAAATCTCAGTTTCACTTATTACCCAAATCGGTCCCACCGAGTTTGAGTAATCGGTCAAACCGAGTTTTGGATTTACCCTAACCCTAGCACATCGGTCCCACCAAGTTGATCCAGTCGGTCCCACCAAAATCACTAACGGTCACTAGGTTTTCATTTTCGGTCCGACCGAGTTTATTGATTCGGTCCCACCGAGATTGGAAAACTGTGTAACGGTTGGATTTTGTGTGGAGGCTATATATACCCCTCCACATCCTTCTCATTCAGAGAGAGAGCCATCAGAACACACACATCATTCCAACTCATATGTTCTAAGAAAGAACTACCTACTCATGTGTTGAGACCAAGACATTCCATTCCTACCATATGAATCTTGATCTCTAGCCTTCCCAAGTTGCTTTCCAATCAAATCTTCTTTCAACCAAATCCAAATCCTATGAGAGAGAGTTGAGTGTTGGGGAGACTATCATTTGAAGCACAAGAGTAAGGAGTTCATTACCTACACACCATTTGTTACTTCTTGGAGAGTGGTGTCTCCTAGATTGGCTAGGTGTCACTTGGGAGCCTCCGACAAGATTGTGGAGTTGAACCAAGGAGTTTGTAAGGGCAAGGAGATCGCCTACTTCGTGAAGATCTACCGCTAGTGAGGCAAGTCCTGTGTGGGCATTGGCCATGGTGGGATAGACAAGGTTGCTTCTTCGTGGACCCTTTGTGGGTGGTTGCTTCTTCGTGGACCCTTCGTGGGTGGAGCCCTATGTGGACTCGCGCAATCGTTGCCCTTGGGTGGAGCCCTGTGTGGACTCGCGCAACCGTTACCCTTCGTGGGTTGAAGTCTCCATCAACGTGGATGTAGGATAGCACCACCTATCCGAACCACGGGAAAAACATCTGTGTCTCCAATTGCGTTTGAATTCTCCAAACCCTTCTCTTTACATTCTTGCAAGTTGCATGCTTTACATTCCGCTGCTCATATACTCTTTGCATGCTTGCTTGATATGTATTGTGTGTGTTGAAATTGTGCCTAAACTCCACTTAAACCGAAAAAGCTTAAAAATTGCAACTTTAGCACTAAGTGTCTAATCACCCCCCTCTAGACACATCTACTTCTAGATCCTACAAGTGGTATCAGAGCATTGGTCTCCATTGCCTTGGTTTAATCACCATTGGAGGAAGATGGATGTGTCTACATTAGGGAGTCTTAGACATAGAATGCCTATTCTTGAGGGAGAGTATTTTCATGAGTGGAAAAATGAGATGCTTGTAATCTTCAATCAATATCATTTGAACAAGTATATTGCTAGCCCTTCTTCACCCCATATTGATCCCTTGCACACTACCCTAGATGAAGATATTGACATGATTCGCAATCTTAGAACTATTGAGCTCATCATTAGAGGATTGCCCAAAAATTTGATTGCTAATCTGCCTACTCACAATTGTGCCTATACCATATGGAAATTTCTTGAGGAACGATTTCCCAATTATTCCTTGAAAACTTTGGATGAAATTCTCCATAAATCTATTGCCTTGAGTAAGATGAACTCTAGTGATCCTAGTTTTGGTAAATGTCTTTTTGAACTTGCCAATCTTAAGCATGCTAAAGGAGATGTTGGAATCATTAATGATATCATACTCAAAGCTATAAGAATTCATAAAAGTAACCACTTTGATCATTTATCTAATGAATTACCCTCTCTAGGAAATGATGAGTCACAAGATCATGATGAACATGAATATTATGATGATGATGATGATGATGATGATGATGATAGTGACTTCGATCTTGATGATGCAATGAGACATTTTGGTCTTATGGCAAATCTTCGGGGATATGAATCAGGAGGAAAGGAATGGGTTTTTAATAGTGGATGTACTGATCACATGACCGGAGATGAAGAGATGTTTCGTGAGCTCGCTGGAAACAACGGCCCTCGAAAATATGTCACCTTTGGTGATAATTCAAAGGGTAAAGTGGTTGGCCTTGGTAAGGTGGCCATCTCACATGATAGTTCCATTCAAAATGTCATGCTCGTTGAATCTCTTGGCTACAACTTACTTTCAGTATCTAGACTTGCTGATTTCGGTTTGAATGTCCTATTTACCGAGGTAGATTGCCAAGTATTTCGTCGAGACAATCATAAAATGGTCTTTACGGGTATGCGTAGAGGAGATCTTTACATTGTCGATTTCTCCAAAAAGGCACAACCTAAAACTTGCTTTGTTGCTAAATCCTCAAAAGGTTGGTTGTGGCATAGACGACTAGGTCACGTTGGCATGAGAAACCTTGACAAGCTTATTAAAGGAAATCATATCCTTGGAGTTAATGATGTCATATTTGATAAGGATAGACTTTGCAGTGCTTGTCAAGCAGGTAAACAGGTTGGAGGAAGACATCCCGTGAAGAACATCATGACCACGAGGAGGCCACTAGAGCTACTTCACATGGATCTTTTTGGTCCCAACGCCTACAAGAGTCTCGGTGGAAATTCTTTTGGTCTAGTTATAGTTGATGATTTTTCAAGATTTACGTGGGTGTTCTTTCTTAATGACAAATCGCAGGTCCAGAAGATCTTCAGAAACTTCACTAGGAAGGCCCAAAATTAGTTTGATGTGAAGATCAAGAAGGTTCGGAGTGACAACGGAACGGAGTTCAAGAACACAAATGTGGACACCTTTCTTGACGAAGAAGGGATTTCACACGAGTTCTCGGCTACGTACACACCTCAACAAAATGGAGTTGTTGAGAGGAAGAACCGGACGCTCATCGAAATGGAAAGAACGATGCTTGATGAATACAAGACGCCAAAGCACTTTTGGACAGAAGCGGTTGAGACAGCTTGTCACGCAACAAATCGCTTATATCTTCACAAGCTACTCGGAAAGACGGCATACGAGCTCCTCACCGGTAACAAGCCTCAAGTTGGATACTTTCGAGTATTCGGCTCAAAGTGCTACATTCTTGATAAGCATCGTCGTTCAAAGTTTGCTCCTAAATCTCATGAAGGTTTTCTACTTGGTTATGGATCAAACTCTCACACTTACCGTGTCTACAACAATTTCACCCGAAAGGTTGAAGAGACGGTAGATGTGAAGTTTGATGAATCTAATGGCTCGCAAGTAGAGCAATTGCCAATTGATGTAGGAGATAAAGACCCTTCAGAAGCAATTCAAGACTTGTCCATTGGAAAAATTCGTCCAACGGAGGTGAAGGAGAGTACTACATCCGTCCAAGTGGAAGCTTCTACTTCACGACAAGGTGAACCAAGAATCGACATGGAAGCATCCACAAGTGGGACACACCAAGATGAAGAAAACGAGGAAGTACGTCAAGATGAACATCAACAACCTCCTTCTCCACCACGACAAGAGAACGACGACGTCAGCAATGAAGAAGGCCAAGAAGAAGAACAAGATGAAGAAGATGCTCAACGAAGACCCAAGCAAAAGCTCTCACGAGTTCGAGCAAGAATTGCCAAAGATCATCCCGTCGAGCAAATCCTCAATGATATACAAACCGGGAGAATCACTCGCTCAAAAACTCGTTTAGCTAACTTTTGTGAAAACTATTCATTTATCTCTAGCATTGAACCTATGAAGGTTGAAGAAGCATTGGAAGATCCGGATTAGATAAACGCTATGCATGAAGAGCTACATAATTTTGAGAGAAACCAAGTTTGGACATTGGTCGAGAAGCCCGACAACAACCACAACATCATTGGTACCAAATGGGTGTTTCGCAACAAGCAAGATGAAGATGGACAAGTGGTTCGCAACAAAGCACGTCTCGTCGCCCAAGGGTACACACAAGTCGAAGGTATGGACTATGGTGAGACATATGCTCCCGTTGCTAGACTTGAGTCCATTTGCATCTTACTTTCCTATCCTAATCACCATAATATCACCTTGTACCAAATGGACATTAAAAGTGCTTTTCTAAATGGTGAAATAGAGGAGGAAGTTTATGTCAAACAACCTCCCGGCTTTATCAATCCCAAGAAACCAAATCATGTTTACAAACTTCACAAAGCTCTTTATGGTCTCAAACAAGCTCCTAGAGCATGGTATAAATGCTTGACCAAGTTCCTTATTACAAGTGGTTTTGGAATTGGTAAAATTGATTCTACTCTTTTTACTAAAAGGGTTAATGGAGAACTATTTGTATGCCAAATTTATGTTGATGATATCATATTTGGTTCAACTAACCCTCTCTTTAGTGAAAAGTTTGGAAAGTTAATGTCAGAGAAGTTTGAGATGTCTATGATGAGTGAACTCAAATTCTTTCTCGGGTTGCAAATCAAGCAAACTAAGGAAGGTACAATTGTCTCTCAAACAAAGTACACCAAGGACTTATTCAAGAAGTTCAATATGCAAGAATGCAAAGGTATGTCTACACCCATGCCTACTAGTGGACATAATGATTTGACCAAAGATGGTGAACCGGTTGATCAAAAGGTTTATCGCTCTATGATTGGTTCATTGTTATACCTATGTGCTTCACGTCCCGATATTATGTTAAGTGTGTGCATGTGTGCACGATATCAAGCTGCTCCTAAAGATTGTCATCTTAAGGCTGTGAAAAGGATAGTGAGATATTTAATCCATACACCAAACTTTGGCATTTGGTATCCTAAGAGGTCTTCTTTTGATCTTGTTGGCTATTCTGACTCGGATTATGCCGGAGACAAGGTTGATAGAAAGTCCACTTCAGGTACTTGTCAATTTCTTGGCAGATCTCTTGTGTCTTGGTCTTCCAAGAAACAAAACTCAGTATCCTTATCCACCGCCGAAGCGGAATACATTGCCGCTGGTTCATGTTGTGCTCAATTACTTTGGATGACCCAAACTCTTAAAGATTACGGGATTTATGTGAAACATGTTCCACTGCTTTGTGACAATGAAAGTGCTATCAAAATTGGTCATAATCCTGTACAACACTCTCGAACTAAGCATATTGAAGTTCGTCATCATTTCATTCGAGATCATGTTGCTAAGGGTGACATCAATCTTAAGCATGTTCGCACCGACAAGCAATTAGCGGATATATTCACTAAACCACTTGATGAGAAAGTGTTTTGCAGGTTGAGAGGAGAATTGAACATCATTGATGCTTCGAACTTGGAGTAGAAACTCCATTGGATACATGCAAGACATGAGCTTATGACTAATCCATGATATATCTCTTATGATAACTATCTTATGTCCTGGATATATTTGCACCTTGCATGTTGTCTAACCCATGTAGGTGCTTGGTTGAGTCTAATTCCATGAGATTGCGACTCACTCATATCTTGAGCAATATCTACAAGACCAAGACTCTACACAATAGTGGTTGAAGACAAGGAAGCACAAAACCATTCAAACATATCCTTTGACAAATTCTATGTTAAGCTTCATGATTGTCATTTTTGGATACACAAGTGCTCTTCCTTGCAAGAACTAACCCATGTAGGTAGATGAACTCAAACTCCAAGTGGTGCTCCCAACTCTTGATGAGCTACATCAACCTTGAGCACCCACACAAGTTCAACTACATGAGCAAGAACCACATCACCACCCAAGGTATGTCATTCCATCTTAGAGAAGCTTTACTCCAAGACATGAGTTAAAGCAACTCAACAAGATGTGAATACATCAAGATGCTTAAACGAAAAATGGTAACCCCATTTTGAGCTTAAACGAAGAGTATGACCTATGATCAAGTGTCCTCACTTGACTCCTAAGTCAATATACTCTAACATAGGTGACTATGTCACCGCCCAATTCTAGATGAAGTTCTCTTGTGTTCTTTTCTGCGTTATTGCACTTGTCCCTTGCATATTTGTTTCTTTCTTTTTCAATCAAAAAAAAAACTTCATCTAGAACCTTTCACTCTTTTCTCTTTGATTTTTGTTCTGCATATTTCTGCATCAGATTCCTTGCAAATCTTTCAGCTAATTCATTGCAAATCTTTGTGAGATCTTACTTGACTAGTGAGCTGAGGTGAAAAGTGTTTTTTCTCTGTAAACTCGGTTTCATCGACTTGCAATTTTCGGTCCAACCGAATCTTTTCGGTACCACCGAAATATGCCACTCGGTGCCACCGACTTTGCAATCAGAAAAACAGTTTGCCACTTGTTCTACATTTCTTCTGATCCAGCTCCACTCAATGAATCTTGTCCTCCACAAGCATCACAATTTTATCCTCTGCTCTGTACTAAATCTCAAGGACCAAACCTATTCGACGGATTCCAGGAGAAACCTTCTTGGAAATTGATGTCAAAGGGGGAGAGAGAGATCACATCAAAGCTTGTAGGAGAGAGAGATCACATCAAGGGAGAGAAACAGTCTCAAGGACCAAACCTACAAGAGAGAAAATATTAAGGGGGAGAGAGAGACATCAAGGGGGGAGAGAAAATACTCAAGGATCCCAGATGCTTGATGTTCAAGAGGAGAGATGCCACATGTCTTTTTGGGGGAAAGACATGTTCATATGAACTCATTTGAATTAAGTTCTATTCATATCTTTCAGCTCTGATTTTCTGTTTCCTATCTTCTCCCAATATCCCATGTAAGATTTAGGGGGAGCAAGACACGTAAGGGAAAGAAATCAGTCAAATTCATTGCATATCTTTATTCTTGGGGACATGTTGAATCCAATGTGGTACCTAGTACTCACTCTCTACATGTCATCCCAGTCTTGGTATTCTTGTGGTTTCTTTTGTTTGCTCTGGCTAGTGGACGTACCTGTGTTATCTAACCTTGTTTGTGCAGGTTCATTCCATCCTAAGCCAACTCAAGACCACAAGGTAAGTATATGCATCAAAATCATGAGTATGAGGAGTTCTTGCTTATGTACATACTGTTTGCAAGAAGGACTCATGAGCATGAAGGTATTTTCCTTGATAATCTTTTGCTCTAATGCATATGGCCAAGATACATGTAACACATTGCCTACTCTGTCATGGTTATGCTCTCACATGCCTCTATATTTCATATTTACATGAGTGCATACATGTAGGGGGAGCCTATGCTTGTTACATGTTCTTCCAAAGCTTTACATGTTGTTCTTTATATCTTTATCTAAAGCTTTGATGTATGTTTCCATCAATTACCAAAAAGGGGGAGATTGAAAGCACAAGTGCTCCCTAGGTGGTTTTGATAATTGATGACAACATATCTCTTGTTGGACTAACACTTCTATCTAGCATGTTTCAGATAAGTTCAACAATGGAGTGGCATGGACTAAAGGTTGTGGGAACTCCTTCAAGATGCTAAGGTCAAGGGATTGGCTAAAGCTTCAAGCTCAAGACTCTTCATTTTATATTTTAGTGATCCAAGATCACATTGAGTCTTTAGGAAAAGCCAATACTATCAAGGAGGGATGAGGTGTTGCTTAATGAGCCTCTTGCTTCATGTGCTTAATGATATGCTCCAACATCCTCAACTACTTTCCCATATCCACATATGACCTAAACCCTAAGCCAAACTTGGTCCTACCGATTCTTCCTACCCGGCGCCACCGAGTTTCACTTGTCATAAGCCACTGCCAAACCCTAATCAGTTCGGTCTCACCGATGGGATCTCGGTCTCACCGAGATGGGCTTGCAAACTCTCTGTTACCCATTGCAATATTCTCGGTCCCACCGAGATATGCAATCGGTCCCACCGAGTTTGCTTGACCAAATCTCAGTTTCACTTATTACCCAAATCGGTCCCACCGAGTTTGAGTAATCGGTCAAACCGAGTTTTGGATTTACCCTAACCCTAGCACATCGGTCCCACCGAGTTGATCCAGTCGGTCCCACCGAAATCACTAACGGTCACTAGGTTTTCATTTTCGGTCCGACCGAGTTTATTGATTCGGTCCCACTAAGATTGGAAAACTATGTAACGGTTGGATTTTGTGTGGAGGCTATATATACCCCTCCACCTCCTTCTCATTCAGAGAGAGAGCCATCAGAACACACACATCATTCCAACTCATATGTTCTGAGAAAGAACCACCTACTCATGTGTTGAGACCAAGACATTCCATTCCTACCATATGAATCTTGATCTCTAGCCTTCCCAAGTTTCTTTCCACTCAAATCTTCTTTCAATCAAATCCAAATCCTATGAGAGAGAGTTGAGTGTTGGGGAGACTATCATTTGAAGCACAAGAGCAAGGAGTTCATTACCTACACACCATTTGTTACTTCTTGGAGAGTGGTGTCTCCTAGATTGGCTAGGTGTCACTTGGGAGCCTCCGACAAGATTGTGGAGTTGAACCAAGGAGTTTGTAAGGGCAAGGAGATCGCCTACTTCGTGAAGATCTACCGCTAGTGAGGCAAGTCTTGTGTGGGTGTTGGCCATGGTGGGATAGACAAGGTTGCTTCTTCGTGGACCCTTTGTGGGTGGTTGCTTCTTCATGGACCCTTCGTGGGTGGAGCCCTGTGTGGACTCGCGCAACCGTTGCCCTTGGGTGGAGCCCTGTGTGGACTCGCGCAACCGTTACCCTTCGTGGGTTGAAGTCTCCATCAACGTGGATGTAGGATAGCACCACCTATCCGAACCATGGGAAAAACATCCGTGTCTCCAATTGCGTTTGAATTCTCCAAACCCTTCTCTTTACATTCTTGCAAGTTGCATGCTTTACATTCCGCTGCTCATATACTCTTTGCATGCTTGCTTGATATGTATTGTGTGTGTTGAAATTGTGCCTAAACTCCACTTAAACCGAAAAAGCTTAAAAATTGCAACTTTAGCACTAAGTGTCTAATCACCCCCCCCTCTAGACACATCTACTTCTAGATCCTACAACCTTGGTTGGGGGGGATGGTCATGCATTCATAGCTTAGGATTCTCTTCATGTCGACACGAGGGGGTGGGGCAAGCAATACCGTGCTCTTTGCGATATAGGTGCCATATTGAAGTTGCATTTGGTATCTGAAAATCAAACCACCCTTTTAATACATAAAATTTGGTCCACATGCAAGTGTGTTCGTGTTTTGACCCTCTCCCGCGTCATTTTTTCCAAATTTATGAACATTAGACAAGTCGGATGATGCAATAGACACGGTTCACTCAAACTAACCGTGTGCATTAGGCTTCACGAGGCTTCCCCTCTCAAAAATATCTACCTGCTTGCAGCTTTTTTCTATTTGACAACACACGGTTATTGTGTTTCAACCGTGTGTGATGTTTCTTGTTCCCAATCCCGCCTGCATCCTTCGAGAATATCTTCCAGCCTCGAGGGTTTTTCTATTTCATAACACATGGTTGTTATCTCTGGGCCGTGTGCGATGCACCATCATCAAAATTTTCAATGGCCCCAGCATTTCACTCCCGCGTTTGACTCCCACGTAGTAAAATTTTCAGTACCTGCGTCATTTCCTCAAACACACCCCCGCCCCCTCCACACACACACACACACCAAAACCTCCTCGGGCGTGCACACACACACCCTCCCTCACTTGAAACCCTAGCAAGGTCCTCGTCGTCGCCGCTGCAAGGCCTCCATTGTCAACATCTGCCGGTTTGCCAGTGCAGCTTACCCACCAATCTCCATACCCAGGCCGCCCTGAGTTTCTTAGATGACGTCTGCCAAACGCCCCATTTCCCACAGATCCCCATCCCCATCCCCATCCCCCACTCCAGAGCGTCGCGGCCTAAGCCTGGCTACGCTTCCCGTGCAGCTCGAGGACCGACTAGCCCAAAAGAGGTGTATCGCGGTCTCTTCGCCCGACGTCACCGAGGAAGCTGACGACCATTACTGGTGGCAGACACTCAAGTAGCGGGCTAGAGTATGCGGGTATGTCTCGGCCGCCGGCTGCGACATCGAGGTCATTGACAGCGAGAACCTGAGGCGTGCTATGTCACAGGTTAAGTGGCTCACCCCAACCCCTCGGGTTCAACCGCCGTCGATCTCATCCATGGCCCTACCGCTGATCTCCTCTGGGTTGCTGTCAACAATTTGCCATCCTACATCGCCATCGAGCCCCTTTTGTCATTTTTGAAGGACACATTTTGGACATTGGCTTGGGATCCACTACATCCAAATTAGACCTCATCGACGGTGACCACGAGGAGGGCACCCTCTTAGGCTCTTCCAAGGGGAAAGAGCCCATCTGCTCTTCCAAGGGGAAAGTGCCCGTCTGCGACATCAGGGAGGGAACCCTATAGCCATGCTCTTCCAAGGGGAAGGAGCCCATCTGTGACAACATGGAGCGCATCCAGGGTACATGCTCTTCCCATGGGAACGAGCCCATCTATGACTAATGAGGAAACCATTGATTTGTTTTGCTGTGCCACTTCACAAGGGGAAACCCATGATTTGTTTTGTCGAGTCCCTTTTGTAGTGTAGTGAGAATATGTCCAGTTTTAATTGCTATATATGGTTGTTTGCAGTATGCCTTGTTTATTTCAGTTGTTCACAATGTGATGCTCTATATGTGCAATTATTTACTGTGAAGTACATTTCATCAATCCAGTTTTAAACATACCGATAGGAATGCATATATTTGCTTGGTGTTAAGCCTGTTATAGCTACCATATGCCTCTTTTAAAGTTTTTTGATTGTTTGGTTGTTTGTAGTTAACATATGTCCAGTTTCAAATGCTATCTTTGGTTGTTCGTAGTATGCCTTGATTATTCCAGTTATTCTCAACGTGATGTTCTATATGTGCAAGTATGAACTGTGCAGTTCAATTTCCTCAGTACCGGTTTCAACAATACCACTATGAATGACTACATTTGGTTGCTGCATTTTGTAGTTAACACGCCTTTCCATTTTTATTTAAGAAAAACTAGTGTACTTAGACCAGCACAATACCAGTTTGAATGACTATATTTGCTTGTTGTTAAATGTTAGGCCTGTTGTAGTTAACAAACCTTTCCACTTGTTTTGCTTTACTAGCATGATTAAACCTGCACACTCAAGCTATCTTTTGGAGATTATTTTGTTTGCCATGGATAATTTTGGTTGATGTTTATCCTGTTGTGCTTAACATGCCTCTCGATGTTTGGGAACGAATGTTGTTTTCCATCAAGGTTAGTTTCATCCCATGGCTTATATATGCTCACTGTTCAGGATATCGATAGCTGCAGGTACCATATAGGCCGGGGGCTGATAAGGGACTAATCAGTGAATCCAAAATTTAACTGAATATATCTGCAACCCATTTACCATTAGGTTAACTAGGGCCATATGTAATATATCTTAGGCTACATAGCAACATGCACTATACTTAATGTCTAAATATGCAATCCTAGGCTACATAGCAACAAGGAAGAGTGTTACATTAATGTTCTCACATTGTCTAGATATAGGTAGAAGAGCAGCAGCAACATCAACAACAACCCAGTCCTGTTTGGATACTCAAATTAGCTAGAGGTTAGAGTTAGTTTCTAGCTCATGACTAACCCTGAACTAACTCCATCCATAGAGTCATTTGGATGGTAGGGTTAGATTGCCAATAAATGCACTAGGAGAACTAGCTCCAATTAGTACCTCTTGGGTTGGATAGTTTTTTTGGGTGGGTTATAGGTGCAGCTAGCTCAAACTAGCCCTCATGTTTAGATATACTTTAGGGCTATTTGAGCCCGAACTAGCTCAAACCAACTATAATCCATGGATACAACAACACTTAATTAGCCGATAATTTGTAAGAATGCAATAAACTCCTTCCGGCCCATAATATAATATGCTAATTCATCTAATATGTGAGTATATTGGATGTTATAAGATATTATAAAAGAGTATTGTAGTACATCATTGTGCAATTGTTGTTTAGCTTCTAATATTAACTTGGTGCTTTTAGGTACATATGTCATTGGTAAACATCCGCGCTTTGACCCTTCCTGCGTATGGGGCAATGAGATATCGATGAACCAGCATCAAGTGAGAAAGCTGATAGAAATTGTTAGTAAAATGGGTCCGAAGATGGCAACTAAACTATTTGTTTATACTTTATCCAAGACAACAACGAACTTCAGGATGCTAACTAAGAACTCTGCAGCCTTCTTTTTACTGCCCATAATGAGTTGTGTTAGATGACAATGTCTGAATCTTTTTCCTTTGCAGTGGTTGCTAAAGCAGTTTACTCAAGATTACCTCTCAAACTACATGATTGGTTCGCATGCAAAGGTTAAAGTATTTCTAGCAGAACACGATGATTATCTAGATGTTTTCATGAAGATCGTGAAGGATGGGCGGTCGACCATCACAAGGGGTTGGACTAGAGTCATGCGTGCCTTCTACATGGACGAGGGCACAATATGGGCATTGATACGTCTCCGTCGTATCTACTTTTCCAAACACTTACCCTTGTTTTGGACTCTAACTTGCATGATTTGAATGGAACTAACCCGGACTCATGCTGTTTTCAGCAGAATTGCCATGGTGTTATTTTTGTGCAGAAATAAAAGTTCTCGAAATGACCTGAAAATCAACGGAGAATTATTTTGGAATATATGAAAAATACTAGAAGAAAGATCCACGTCAGGGGGCCCACACCCTGTCCATGAGGGTGGGGGCCCGCCCTATCCCCCTGGGCGCGCCCCTGCCTCGTGGGCCCCCTGACGCTCCACCGACCTCAACCTTGACTCCATATATTCACTTTCAGGCAGAAAAAAACCAGGGAGAAGGATTCATCGTGTTTTATGATACGGAGCCGCCGCCAAGCCCTAAACTCTGTCGGGAGGGCTGATCTGGAGTCTGTTTGGGGCTCCCGAGAGGGGAATCCATCGCCATCGTCATCATCAACCTTCCTCCATCACCAATTTCATGATGCTCATCGCCGTGCGTGAGTAATTCCATTGTAGGCTTGCTGGACGGTGATGGGTTGGATGAGATTTATCATGTACTCGAGTTAGTTTTGTTAGGGTTTGATCCCTAGTATCCACTATGTTCTGAGATTGATGTTGCTATGACTTTGCTATGCTTAATGCTTGTCACTAGGGCCTGAGTGCCATGATTTCAGATCTGAACCTATTATGTTTTCATCAATATATGAGAGTTCTTGATCCTATCTTGCAAGTCTATAGTCACCTATTATGTGTTATGATCCGTTAACCCCGAAGTGACAATAATCAGGATACTTACCGGTGATGACCGTAGTTTGAGATGTTCATGTATTCACTATGTGTTAATGCTTTCGTCTGGTACTCTATTAAAAGGAGGCCTTAATATCCCTTAGTTTCCAATAGGACCCCGCTGCCATGGGAGGGTAGGACAAAAGATGTCATGCAAGTTCTTTTCCATAAGCACATATGACTATATTCGGAATACATGCCTTCATTACATTGATGAACTGGAGCTAGTTCTGTGTCACCCTAGGTTATGACTGTTACATGATTGATCGCATCCTAATTCTCCATCACCGATCCAACGCCTACGAGCTTTTCCTATATTGTTCTTCACTTATTTACTTTTCCATTGCTACTGTTACAATCACTACAAAACCCAAAAATATTACTTTTGCTACCGTTACCTTTTGCCACCGTTACCACTACTATCATATTACTTTGCTACTAGATACCTTGCTGCAGATATTAAGTTTCCAGGTGTGGTTGAATTGACAACTCAACTGCTAATACTTGAGAATATTCTTTGGCTCCCCTTGTGTCGAATCAATAAATTTGGGTTGAATACTCTACCCTCAAAAACTGTTGCGATCCCCTATACTTGTGGGTTACCAAGAACATTTTCTGGCGCCGTTGCCGGGGAGCATAGCTCTATTCTTTGAGTCACTTGGGATTTATATCTTCTTATCGTTATAAAGAACTTGAAAGATCAAAGAACAAAGATTTTCCCCTCAACTATGAGGGGAGGTAAGGAACTGCCATCTAGCTCTGCACTTGATTCACCTTCTATTTTGAGTAAGCTTGCGACACCTAAACCTGCTTTTGCTATTAGTTCTGATATGTCACATGTTATTTATGATGCCACTTCTGCTATGCATGATACTTATGATGAAACTACTTCTATGCTTGATACTACTGTGCCACTAGGTGAATTTCTTGATGAACAACTTGCTAGGGCTAGAGAGAATGAGATTATTGAAATTGATAATATTGATGAAAGTGATGATGAAGATTCTCCCCTAGATATGAATTGCACGTTGTCCCTGAGGGTTATGTTATGGATGAAGAAACTGCTAGAGACTTTCTTGCCTACAATGATAGAAGTGATCTTAAGAAATTATTAGCTAAGCTGAAAGAAAAATCTCTGAATGCTAGAATGAAATATGATCCTGCTTATGCTACTTCACCTATCTTTATTACTGATAAGGATTATAATTTCTCAGTTGATCCTGAGTTAATTACTTTGGTTGAATCCGATCCTTTCTATGGCTGTGAATCTGAAACTGTTGTGGAACATCTTACTAAATTAAATGATATAGCTACCTTGTCCACAAATGATGAGAAAACTCGCTACTATTATATCCTTAAATTATTTCCGTTCTCATTAAAGGGTGATGCTAAGATATGGTTTAATTCTCTTGATCCTGGTTGTGTGCGTTGTGCCCAGGATATGATTTAATACTTCTCTGCTAAATATTTCCCCGCTTATAAGAAACAAGCTACTTTAAGCGAAATATATATTTTTGTGCAAATTGAAGAATAGAGTCTCCCACAAGCTTGGGGGAGGCTTCTCCAATTACTTAATGCTTTGCCTGATCATCCTCTCAAGAAAAATGAAATACTTGATATCTTTTATAATGGACTAACCGATTCTTCCAGAGATTACCTGGAAGCTGTGCTGGTTGTGTTTTCAGGGAAAGAACAGTTGATCAAGCTGAAATTCTATTGAATAATATGTTGACCAATGAAAATAATTGGACATTTCCTGAACCAACTCCTAAGCCAACTCAGAAGAAAAGGGGTATTCTATTTCTCAGTCCTGAAGATACGCAAGAGGCAAAGAAATCTATGAAATAAAAAGGTATAAAAGCTGAAGATGTTAAGAATTTACCTCCCGTTGAAGAAATACATGGTCTTAATTCATCACCTATTGAAGAATCACATGGTCTCGATAACCCGACACAGGTAGTAAAGGTAAATTCTCTCTATAGATATGATAAAGCTGAAATCCCTCCTGCTAAGTTTGCTAGCCAATGTTTGGATGAATTTGATAACTTTATGGTTAAGCAAGAAGATTTTAATGCTTATGTTGGTAGACAATTGAAACATAATGCTTATATGATTGAACACTTGAGTGATTATATGGCTAGTGTTAAGGGTGAACTTAAACTTATTAGTAAACATGCTTCTATGGTTACCACTCAAGTAGAACAAGTACTTAAAGCTCAGAATGATTTGCTCAATGAATTGAATAGTAAGAATAATGACTTTGCTGTTAGAGTTGCAACTACAGGAGGTAAAGTGACTCAGGAACCTTTGTATCTTGAGGGCCATCCTAAGAGAATTGAGCAGGATTCTCAGAGAAATAACATTGATGCACCTAGTCCTTCTAAAAGGAAGAGAAAGAAAAATGATAGGACTTTGCATGCTTCTAGTGAACCTGTTGTTGACACACCTGAGAATCCCAGTGATATTTCTATTTATGATGCTGAAACACAATCTGGTAATGAACATGAACCTAGTGATAATGTTAATGATGATTGTCATGTTGATGCTCAACCCAGCAATAATAATGATGTAGAAATTAAACCTGCTGTTGATCTTGATAACCCACAATCAAAGAATCGATGTTATGATAAGAGACTTTGTTGCTAGGAAGCACGGTAAAGAAAGAGAATCATGGTTTCAGAAACCCATGCCTTTTCCTCCTAAACCATCCAAGAAAAAGGATGATGAGGATTTTGAGCACTTTGCTGAAATGATTAGACCTATCTTTTTGCGTATGCGTTTGACTGATATGCTTAAAATGAATCCTTATGCTAAGTATATGAAGGATATTGTTACAAATAAGAGAAAGATATCGGAAGCTGAAATTTCCACCATGCTTGCTAATTATACTTTTAAGGGTGGAATACCAAAGAAACTTGGAGATCCAGGAGTACCAACTATACCATGCTCGATTAAAAGAAACTATGTTGATCTAGCAGCTTATTTGCTGCAAGGAAAAGCTTTGGGCAACTTTTCTTTAGGGAGGTCGTTTATCTAGCAGCTTGGAATATTTGGCTCCTCAGAAATGGCAGAATTTTTCAGACATGAAAGGCCAAGTTTTGCTGCTTGGAAGAGAAACTTCATTCATGATGTTACTCTACACTCTCACAGATTCAAGCCTAGTCTAAAGCCATTGCTGTTAGCTTGGGTTAATTCTTTGCCCTAGTTTCTTGTATGTATCCATGTATATATTTCTGTACTTGTGTAAATAGCTCAATAGGTAAGTAGGCCTGTACCTCTATAGTTTGCTATTCTTTTCAAAACCTCTTTGTTTGTTTGGTGGTTGAGTTTTAATAAATTGTTGTGGGGCTATTGCCTCACAGTTTCCAGTCAAAAAAAGAAACTATGTTAAAACTGCTTTATGTGATCTTGGAGCCGGTGTTAGTGTTATGCCTCTCTCTTTATATCGTAGACTTGATTTGAATAAGTTGACACCTACTAAAATATCTTTGAAAATGGCTGATAAATCAACTGCTATACCTGTCGGTATTTGTGAGGATGTGCCTGTTGTGGTTGCAAACATTACTATTTTAACGGACTTTGTTATTCTTGATATTCCCGAGGACGATAGTATGTCTATTATTCTTGGAAAACCCTTTTTAAATACTGCAAGGGCTATTATTGATTGCACCAAAGGCAATGTCACTTTTCATGTTAATGGTAATGAGCATACGGTACACTTTCCGAGGAAACAACCTTAAGTTCACAGTATCAATTCTATTGGGAAAATTTCAACAATTACTATTGGAGGTCTTGAATTTCCTCTTCCTACTGTCAAGAAGAGATATGATATTCTTATTGTTGGGGACATGCATGTCCCCGTTGAGGTAACCTAGTGTTATTCAAAAATTCTCCGGTTTCATGTTATTCGAAATGAGTTTGTTAACAATACCTGATCAACCTTGTTAGTGGATTCCTTTTGATGAGCATGAGATGGATGAATTTAGAAAACACAACTCTCTGTACCCTCTTTTTACTTTCTGTTATTTATATTAAATAAATCAAATATAGTATTTTTCTATCCCAAAAATAAAAGTTCTCCAAATGCCCTGAAATTTAAATATGATTTTTTTATAGAATATTTGAGAATATCTGGCACTGAGAACACAACAGGGGGAGCAAGCACCTGGCCACGAGGGTCCAGGGCGCACCCACCCCCTGGGCGCCCCCTGCCTTGTGGGCCCATGGTGGCGCCCCTCCACTTATCCCAGCCACCACACACTCCTTCTTCCTCCCAAAAAAATCACTAGCCAGCTCAAACCCGAGTCCAAGCTCATCTTGCTGCCATTTTCGATCTGCTAGCTCAAAGCACCACTCACAAAACTGCTTTGGGGGATTGTTCTTTGGTATGGAGTCCTCCAATGGTCCAATTAATTTTTGTTCTAGTGCTTTATTCATTGCAATTTTTTGCTGCTTAGGTGATCATGTTCTTGAGCTTGCATGTCAAATTTATATGGTCAAAAGTAGTTTTAATGCATGATATTGCCTCTAGGAACTTGTAGGAGTAGTTGCTATCAATATTGTTGAGTTTGGTTCACTTTTATTTTGAAGTTACTAAGAAATTTCAGAAATTTTCAGAAAAAGATGAAGAGATTTTTGAGGGGCTCATCGAGCCGAAGCTCGACGGATAAACAAAGTGAAGAGAACAAGAAGCCCAAGTATAATCTCCCTCGCACCGCGGAGGTTCGGCCGTGTGAATGCCCTTGTGATGATTTCTTGAGAGCAACCGGGATTTATGATGATTTCTATGAATTGCCTGAGAATGCAGGCCTCACCGCCTTCCTCCACGACCAACGCGAACAGTACCTCTTACTCACCAATATCTTTGTGCAAAACTTTCATTTCCATGCTAGGAGCTCACCACCCATGGTGGAATTTTATTTATATGATGAGCATAAGGAGATGTCACTTCGTGATTTCTGTCGGGTTTGTTTGATCCCTTTTGAGGGCAGCGTAGAGGAACCACATCGTGATGATGTGGAGGGATTTATTGATACAATTGTTGTAGGGGAAACGAGGAAGGTTTCCGATGCAAGAATTACTAGCATACATTTTCCTGTTTTACGTTACTTTGCTATATTTGCTAGTAGATTCTTAATTGGTTGCGGAAACTGTGGCAAACTTAGTGCCCCTGATATTTTTATTTTGTGCCATGCCTTGTTCCGTGATGACATATTTAGTATGGGCGCTATTGTTGCAAAGTGGTTAAATCTTAACCATACTAAGGGCCCCATCTTGGGAGGTATCTTTGCCTCGCGCCTTGCGCACACTTTAACATACCTATTAGGCATTATGAGAAGGAAGAGAAGTTGTTGCCTCCTGTTTTTCTAGACTATACGAGTATGGTAGCACATGATTTTATTGTTAAGAATAAGGAAAAGATGCTTAAGTACAAGCTGATATTTGATAAAAATCACCCTGAGACTATTACTTTGCCTGCTCCTTCCTTGTTTGACTTATCTGCAGGCAAGTACCTTGTTCCGCTGGAGGCCATTCACGCCTACCGAAACCCCACACCAGCTACAGAGCCAGATCCGGAACCACAATTTGATCCTCACCGGCAGCCTGTTTATCAGTGGAATCCGGAGGAGATTGCCAACCAATGGCACCAGGGCGATCCTTCTCAGTACGACCCCAACTATTACTTTGGATATCTGCCAGGCCAGCCGTGGCCATAGACCAACTTAGGCCAAAAGCCTAAGCTTGGGGGAGTACGTATTTCTCACCGACATTACATTCATGCTCACACACTCATGCTAGTTGTTGGTGCTCATACTTTTTCATTGTAATATCCATGCTAGTTTATTTCCCTTTTTTATGCTTTCTTCTTGTGTGTTTGATAAACTTTAGAAAAAACAAAAAAAATTAGTTGTAGCTTTTAGTTAGTTTACTTTTCATGCTGTAGTAGTAGTAATTAAAAAGAAAACCCAAAAAGATTTCCCGTTCTTCTTTTGCTTGTTGGGAGCTTTCCCGTGTAAATAGTTTTATTTATTTTGTTGTTCTTTGGGGGTCGAGAGGACAAGACCATAATGAAAATGTTGAATGGCTCTCATATGCATTATTGTTGATCTAACAAAGAGCCCATATTACCTTGTCTTCTCTCTTGAATTGAATGCTTGCAGATTCTAGCTTAGTCCAATGCACGTGCACTATTATTATTATCCACACTATTCGGTCGTGCAAGTGAAAGGCAATAATGATGATTATATGATGAACTTATTGAGATGAGAAAAGCTGGTATGAACTTGACCTCTCTTGTTTTTGTAAATATGATTAGTGCATCGTTCTCGATTCAGCCTATTATGAAAGAAACATGTTTGCAATGACAATTAGAGATTGTAGTTGCTTATGCCATGCTTAATTAGCTAGGAGCTTATAATGGTTTACCTTGCGTGCCAACATGCTATTAAAATGGTTGTCATGTGGTATGATAGGGTGGTATCCTCTTTTGAATGATTCGAGTGGCTTGACTTGGCACATGTTCACGCATGTAGTTGAAACAAAATCAACATAGCCTCTACGATATATATGTTCATGGTACACTATATCCTACTCATGCTCGCATTCGGTGTTGATTAATTTTAATGCATGTTCATGACTGTTGTCGCTCTCTAGCTGGCCGCTTCCTAGACTTTTTCTAGCCTTCACTTGTACTAAGCGGGAATACTGCTTGTGCATCCAATTCCATAAACCACAAAGTTGTTCCATATGAGTCCACCGTACCTACCTATATACGGTATCTACATGCCGTTCTAAGTAAATTTGTATGTGCCCAACTCTAAACCTTCAAATAAACATTCTGTTTTGTATGCTTGAATAGCTCATGTATCAACTAGGGTTGTCTGTATCTTCCATGCTAGGCGGGTTATTCTCAAGAGGAGTGGAGTCCGCTCCTCACTCACGAGAAAATGGCTGGTCACTGGGATGCATAATCCCATGCTTTATGCAAATCAAATCAAACTAACTGCAAACAGAACTCCCCGGGGACTCTTGTTAGTTGGAGGCACTCGTTGCTTCGAGCAAGCCATGGATTGATGCTTGTTGGTGGAGGGGGAGTATAAACTTTACCATTCTGTTTGGGAACCGCCTATAATGTGTGTAGAATGGAAGATATCAAGATCTCTCGGTTGTTATGTTGACAATGAAAGTATACCGCTCAAAATATTATTCATATCTATTTCAAAACCGAGCTCTAGCACCTCTACAAATCCCTGCTTCCCTCTCCTAAGGGCCTATCTATTTACTTTTATGTTGAGTCATCATCCTCTTATTAAAAAGCACCAGTTGGAGAGAACCGCTGTCATTTGCATCCATTATTGTTAGTTTACATTGAGTATGACTTGACTGGATCTCTTTTACCATGAATTACAAAGTCTAGTCATCCTTGATCTTTAAAGGTGCTCTACGTTTATGTTTTGCGGTCTCAGAAAGGGCTAGCGAGATACCATCTTGTCATATCATATCATGATTATTTTGAGAAAGTGTTGTCATCCGAGATTTATTATTATTGCTCGCTAGTTGATTATGTCATTGATATGAGTAAACATGAGACCTAAGTGTTATTGTGAATATGGTTAGCTCATAATCTTTGCTGAAAACTTGAATGCTGCCTTTACATATTTATAACAACAAGAGCAAACAGAGTTTGTAAAAGTTTTTCTTTATCACTTTCAGTTTATCAACTGAATTGCTTGAGGACAAGCAAAGGTTTAAGCTTGGGGGAGTTGATACGTCTCCGTCGTATCTACTTTTCCAAATACTTTTTCCCTTGTTTTGGACTCTAACTTGCATGATTTGAATGTAACTAACCCGGACTGCTGTTGTTCTCAGCGGAATTGCCATGGTGTTATTTTTGTGCAGAAATAAAAGTTCTCGGAATGACCTGAAAATCAACAGAGAAATAAAAGGTCCACGTCAGGGGGCCCACACCCTATCCATGAGGGTGAGGGGCGCGCCCTACCCCCTGGGCGCGCCCCCTGCCTCGTGGGCCCCCTGACGCTCCACCGACCTCAACATTGACTCCATATATTCACTTTCGGGGAGAAAAAAACTAGGGAGAAGGATTCATCCCGTTTTACGATATGGAGCCACGCCAAGCCCTAAACTCTCTCGGGAGGGCTGATCTAGAGTCCGTTCGGGACTCCGGAGAGGGGAATCCGTCGCCATCGTCATCATCAACCTTCCTCCATCACCAATTTCATGATGCTCACCGCCGTGCGTGAGTAATTCCATCGTAGGCTTGCCGTACGGTGATGGGTTGGATGAGATTTATCATGTAATCGAGTTAGTTTTGTTAGGGTTTGATCCCTAGTATCCACTATGTTCTGAGATTGATGTTGCTATGACTTTGCTATGCTTAATGCTTGTCACTAGGGCCCGAGTGCCATGATTTCAGATCTGAACCTATCATGTTTTCATCAATACATGAGAGTTCTTGATCCTATGTTGCATGTCTATAGTCACCTATTATGTGTTATGATCCGTTAACCCCGAAGTGACAATAATCAGGATACTTACAGGTGATGACCGTAGTTTGAGGAGTTCATGTATTCACTATGTGTTAATGCTTTGGTACGGTACTCTATTAAAAGGAGGCCTTAATATCCCTTAGTTTCCAATAGGACCCTGCTGCCACGGGAGGGTAGGACAAAATATGTCATGCAAGTTCTTTTCCATAAGCATGTATGACTATATTCGGAATACATGCCTACATTACATTGATGAACTGGAGCTAGTTCTGTGTCACCCTAGGTTATGACTGTTACATGATCGATCGCATCCGGCATAATTCTCCATCACCGATCCAATGCCTACGAGCTTTTCCTATATTGTTCTTCGCTTATTTACTTTTCCATTGCTACTGTTACAATCACTACAAAACCCAAAAATATTACTTTTGCAACCGTTACTTTTTGCCACGGTTACCACTACTATCATATTACTTTGCTACTAAATACCTTGCTGCAGATATTAAGTTTCCAGGTGTGGTTGAATTGACAACTCAGCTGCTAATACTTGAGAATATTTTTTGGCTCCCCTTGTGTCGAGTCAATAAATTTGGGTTGAATACTCTACCCTCGAAAACTGTTGTGATCCCCTATACTTGTGGGTTACCAGGCATTTCGCTTCACCTTCTTCAGCAACGAGAATGTATTTCGCCTCTTGCTTTATCGTCTTTAATAGTACAAGTATACAACTGTGGTTCACCATTATTTATTTGGTTCTTATGTAATTCTTGAACATATGTACCTATGAATCAAATAATGCATTGGTTGTTTGAACCTGATGGATATGAATAAAGCTATAGCATACATTCAAATTCAAATCCGGTACGTTTTGAAATAGCAGCAATTAAATTACGATGAAATTATGCTCTCCAGGTCGTTACGGCACACACGGTTGGGAAAACACAAACGTTTGTGATATACACCATAATCCGAGATGGTTCATAGAGAGGAAACGTGTGCAAGCATGCATATAGTTGCCGTTTGCAAAGCGTGTGCGATGACAAACAATATCACACACGATGTGGGCAAACTAAACGTTTATGATAGTTGCCTTATCGTACACGATTCGCAACCATGAACTATTTCTGATGAAGTATGCATCATAAACATTGCACCACAGAATAGCATGTCCGATAGTTGTCGTGTACAACGATGTTACGACGGTCCGACGTTTCGTAATCCTATCTAACACTCGTGCGACGATTAGCTAATCTTCTTAATTAGTTATCGCATACGGTTTGGGACAAGCGCATGTGTGTGATTGTAGGCTTATCATACACATTCTATAATAGTGAACCTTTTGTGATGGGCCGCGCATCGTAAATGTAGCACCACAGAATACCGACTGCGATGGCAATGCGAGCATAAACGAGTAGGAGTACTGTATATGCATCTTGGCTCCCTATCCCCGATGGTTTCTGGGTCGTGTGGGAAGGACCCCCTATTGCCCACACTCACTTGGTGACAGTTCCAAATGCCATTGCAGAAAGGGGTTAAAAACCGTTTGTAGAGCACTGACGTGTACTAGTGTATATTCCAGAATAACTCTCTGTAAAATTTTATTACATTTGGACTTCATTTGATATGGATATTCTACGAAACAAAAAACATGCAACAAACAGGAACTAACACTGGGCACTGGGTCAATATGTTAGTCCCAAAAATAATATAAAATGTTGCCAAAAGTATATAAAAGTTCTAGAATATTGGCATGAAACATTAAAAAAATTATAAATACAACGGAGACGTATCACTTAACCTGGGGGCTAATTTTGGGGATATATCCCATGGTATGACCCATGTAGGAATGACCCGGCATCCCATGGCAGGTCGTCATCGCGCCAGCTATGTGGGCCGTAATTCAAGGCCCAGGAGGCGACTGAAATAAGAGGCCGACTCGTGGGTCAGTATCTTGTAAGCGGTCCCGACAAGGAAGCTGTAAGGAATTTTCCCTTACTTGAAGGACAAGAAGAATAGGAAATAGACTAAGTCACGGGTTGTAGTACGACCGGGACTGTTATAAACTCAGGGGCCTCAACCTATAAATAAAGGGGAGACCTTGAGATAGAAAGACTAAGTTAGAAGCTCTCGAGTACTAAGTTAGCCAAGTCGCACCCTATTAATCGAGATCTAAAGCAATAATCAATCAAGCAGGAAGTAGGCTATTACATCTGCTGTGAGGGGCCGAACCTGGGTAAACCCGTGTCTCTCAATTTCGATCAACCCTTTTCAAGCTACTACTTAGAGGTGATGGCCTCACGACTAAGTCCTTTCTCGAGGACATCTACCGTGACAAAACCATGATAGTTGGCACCCACTGTGGGGTTGTCGCTCGATCGTGTTGAGTTCTTGGAGGGAGCTTTCCCAGGAATCAAGGGATATGCGATTGGCCGCATGACCAAGAGTCAGCGCGGCAAGCTCTACATCGACATTTCAGGCTGGGGCCCCAAGGCTGACTCAATCGAGTACGCGTACTGGGACCCCTTTGGCAAGATCCACTTCTTCATCGACAAATTAGGACTTGAGCTAGACACCTGCACTGACATCGTTGAGCTGGCTCGGCGCATGCAACTTGCCTGGGCTCAAGCCGGTTGGAACCACATCTTCATTGAGTTCACCTAGGGAGTCAATCTCGCGGACAACTCCACGTCTGATGGGGACACCCTTGTCTACTCCAAGGGTGAGTCATCGATAGGGGACACTAAGTTAATCCTCCCGCTGTACGATGGTAGACTTGGGGGCTACTCCAATGATGAGCCAGCTCCAGCCGAGCATGAGCTGCTCCATTGCACCACCGTCTACATGGCGGGCACTACGTGAGCTCTTAACTCTATGGTGGCAGGCACCATGATGGGAACCGACACTTTAGCACCGGCACCGAACGCCGCCAGCCTGGTCAAACTGCCATCTCATATCCTCATGGAGTTCCGTCTCATATCCTCATGGAGTTGGTCGCCTCGTTGAAACGCTCCTGGAGAAACCGGTGACTTTGGAAAATCAGGCAGAACGCAATGTCGAAATAACTAAACTCCACGAGCAGATGGCTAAGGCTCAGGAGGATATCAACGCTGAGAACACTCACATGGTGGAGCTGGAGGCCCAGATTCACAATGAGGTGGAGCACCTGAAGACAGAAGCCTGGCACATGGGCCTACGACAGAGCGCCTCAGATGTGCTTCATCGGAGGAGGCACACGAGCCACCTGCCCCCCAATTTTGCGCCCATGTATCTGTTCAACATGCCGCAAGGTATGCCTGTTTTGGGGTCTGGGACGAGTACCCCAGAGGCACCGGTTATACCCTAGTTAACCCAGGTCATCCCCCATAATGACGGACAACCACCACTGACTCAGCCTTGTCAGCCGGCCAGCAGTGCCAGCCTGAGCCGGCCCCACGTCCACTGCCTGTCATACGCCTCTAGAACATTTTCTAACATCGACAAGTCACTTTTCCAACCCTGTTGGCAGCAGAAACCAACCTTGCCATGCTTCCAATCATAGGGAATACCCTAGTGGAGTTCGAGGCCAAGAACGCCATCGAGATGTTGAAGACGGCGGCGCCCTGCAAGCAAACTACTCATACAGTTACCAACGACTTCACTGTACCCGCACCCGAACAACCGCCAGCAGTCTCCAGCAGCACCCATCAGAACCGGGATCAACCGTGTGACCTGCCTCGGCATGGGGGCTCAGACGCTCAGGCAATCGTTAGCACGGGTCGATCTCTGCGAGGAGCGGAAGCGGCCAACGCGACGGCTCAACCGTCATCTATTATGATCCCTTTGGCTTCACAAGGTACTGGATCAAGCACCAGCACCATTGGGATTCCCTGCCTAGTGCTGGCTCTACGCAATGAGCGCATGCCTAAGGATTTCAAAGGCCCCCGCATGGTTCCCAATTACATGGCTGATCTTGAGCTGACTGCTTGGATTGAGAGTTACGAGATCGCCATGGATATGTTGGATTTTAGCGATGCTGTTTGTGCTAAGTATCTAATTATGATGTTGGAGGGGCTGACTCATACATGGCTGAAGAACCTACCCCAAACTCCATCAACACTTGGGCAGAGCTGAAGGATCACTTCATCAAGAATTTCCAAGGAAGTTGCAAGTGCCCGATGATGATTGTTGATCTACAACATTGCATCCAAAGCGATGGTGAATTGGCTCATCACTGGGCTCGCCAAGTCGCAGACATTATTCACTCCTTTGATAGCATATCAGCTGCTTAGGCCGTCTTGATCCCGGAGAAGAACTGTCATTTTGACCCTCTAGTCCAGAAGCTCGGGCGACTCAAGAAGAAGGTTTAGGACATGGGCGATCTGATGGACGTCCTCACCAGGTACGCTAAGTCATACAACATGAAAGATCCCAGCTCAGATGATGACAAGTCCAGCAAAGGCAAGAAATACAATGGTGGCAAAGGGCAGCAGAAAAATAACCCCAGGTACAATGGCAACCATGGCAATGGTGGAAAGCACAAACACCCGGAGGGCGGCTCTTATTTTGTGGCTAACACTAACACTGGCTTCAAGGTCTAGAGACAGAACAACAACTCTAGGAGACCTTTCAATCGAAACAAACCTCTTAATTTTGAGGAGGCCCTTAAATCCCCGTGTCCCAAACATAGCCTGCCCAATAAGCCGGCGAATCACTCTTGGGAAGATTGCTACATTATGCAGGCTTTCCGCAATCAGCCATATTAGAATCATCAAGGTGGTGGTGGCAGAAACCTGGCCAGCCTGGAGCAGGCGGCTCAGGATATGGCTTCCTAGGATCCAACTCATCTGGTGGCTTCCATAATCGTGGTTATCAGGGCTCTGGTGGCTCAAGGTCTGGCTACCAGGGTTCTGGCAATAATGGAGGAAATCAGCGATCTAGCCAACACGTTCAATACCAGGGCAACCAGTCAGGTTTTCACAGCAACCCCAAGTAGTTGAATAGTGGGCAGTACCACATTTTCACGACTAGTACTTGCAAGCGGGATCGAGAGCTCCAGAAACATGCTGTCAACATGGTCGACCTGGCTATTCCTAAGTACTTAAATTGGTCAAAGCAACCAGTCACCTAGAGTAGGGCCGGTTGTCCTCCCCGGGTTGAGAACCCTGCTTGTTTAGCCTTGGTGGTGGCGCCTCAATTCGATGGTTATAAGCTCATTAAGGTGCTTATGGATGGAGGAAGCAGCATCAATATCTTATACTATGAAACTTTCAGATGCATGAACCTGTCAGAAAAGCAACTCCAACCTTCCTCAATCGTCTTTCACGGGATCGTACATGGAAAGTCTGCTTATCCTATTAGGAGGATCAAGCTGGGAGTTGCGTTTGGCGATGAGTATAACTATAGATCGGAGTTCCTCACGTTTGAGGTGGTCAAAATCAAGAGTCCATATCATGCACTCTTCGGTTGGCCGGCTTATGCTCGCTTCATGGCCCGACCATGTTATGTTTATCTCAAGATCAAGATGCCTAGACCTAAGGGCACTATCACAGTCGATGGTGACAAGCAAATCACACGCGAGTATGAGGAGGGGGGCACAGCCTATGCTGAGTCAGCTTGCGCAGCAGAGGAGCTCATGTTTTATACATCCTATGTTGACCCAGCCAACATAACACCTTTGAAGAAGCCCACCACAGAGTCTGACCCCACGCTCAAGTTTAAGTCAGCTGAATACACGAAAGAGGTTGACTTCACCCCTGGAGACTCATCCCAGCAGTTCACCATTGTGACTCGCATGGATCCCAAATAGGAAAGAGCGCTCATCGAGTTCATCCTTGAGAATCGGAACATCTTCGCATGGAAACCTTTTGACATGCCAGGTGTACCGAGAGAACTTGCTGAGGACCACCTCAGTGTGGATCTTAAGTTGAAACTTGTCAGACAATACCTCCGTCGTTTTAACAAGGAAAGACACAAGGCTGTTGGGGAAGAAGTGGCCCGTCTCCTAGCTGCTAGGTTCATTGTTGAAGTATTTCACCCTAAGTGGCTGGCGAGCCCAGTGCTTTCTAATGAAAAACAACACTTGGCGCATGTGTGTTGATTACACAGATCTTAACAAGGCTTGTCCCAAAGACCCGTTTGCCCTCCCCTGCATTGACCAGATCATTGACTCTACTACCGGTTGTTAGTGCTTATGTTTCCTGGATGCTTACTCTGGTTATCATGAAATTAAGATCGTTGTCGATGACCAGGAGAAAATGTCCTTTATCACACCCTTTGGGGCTTTCTATTATGTCTCTATGCCTTTTGGGCTTAAGAGCGCGGGGGCTACTTATCAGCGCTATATACAGAATTGCTTTCACAAGTAGATTGGGCGCAATGTTCATGCTTATGTTGATGATATTGTGGTCAAATCTCAGAAGAAGGAAACCTTATTAGATAACCTCAAGGAGACTTTTGAAAATCTTCGAGTTTACCAGATGATGCTCAACCCGGCCAAGTGCGTTTTTTGGTGTTCCTGCAGGGAATTTGCTGGGTTTTCTAGTGTTAGAATGGGGCGTCGAGGCTAACCTGGACAAGATCAAAGCGGTAACCTCGCTCGCCAAGCCGGCCAACATCAATGACGCCTAGTGCATGGCGGGTTGAAATCGCAGCCTTGAGCCAATTTATAAGCCGCCTCGGCAAGAAGGTGATTTCATGATACTAGATGGTGAAAAAGACTGACAACTTAATCTGGAGTGTCGCTTCAGATAAGGCTTTTGAAGTCCTTAAAAAGCAATTGGCCGAGGCGCCCGTCCTTGCTGCTCCAATTGACAAAGATCCTATGCTCCTGTACATCGATGGTAATAAGAAATCAGTAAGTGTGGCAGTTGTCATGGAGAGAAAGGAGGCATGAAAGGAGTATCTAGTCCAGAGGCCAGTCTATTATGTCAGCGAGGTTCTGACCGAGTGAAAGCAGAGATATCCACATTGGCAGAAACTGGTTTTTCGTGTTTTCATGGCTAGTCGCAAGTTGAAGCATTACTTCTAGAAACACCCCATAACTGTGGTGAGCTCAGTTCTTGTGGGAGACATTATCCATAACAGGGAAGCCACTGGCCGGGTTGCAAAGTGGGAAATTGAGGTTGGGCCACATCATCTGAAATATGTGCCTCAGGCGACTATCAAATCTTAAGCATTGGTGGATTTCACCAACGATTGGACTGAACTTCAAGTCCCCGAGGAGAAGCCAGACAACAAGTATTGGACGATCCACTTTGACGGTTCCAAACACTTGGAAGGCTTGGTGGCTGGAGTCATCATAGCTTCACCATGAGGTGACAAATTTTGTTATGTTCTGAGGATCTTGTTTCCTTGTACTAATAATGCAACTGAGTATGAGGCCCTCCTCCATGCTCTCCGTATGGCTAAGGAGATGAATCTCAGCCGAGTTAGATGCCTGGGCAACTCTGATCTAGTAACTCACCAGGTCTCAGGAAAGTGGGACTCAAAGGACCCCTTTATGATGGCTTATCGTCAAGCGCTAACTAACATCACGGGACATTTTAAAGGTTATCAGGTTGATCACATAGATCGGCGGCTAATGCATTGTCATGACTCGGCTCTCAGCATAAGCCGGTCCCTCCCAATGTGTTCCTTGATGTTCTCCATAGTCCTTCTGTCAATCTGCCGTCAGAGGAAGATATTGCTATACCTGACCCGGCTGCTCTGAAGGAAATATGCCCTAGAGGCAATAATAAAGTTGTTATTTATATTTCCTTATATCATGATAAATGTTTATTATTCATGCTAGAATTGTATTAACCGGAAACTTAGTACATGTGTGAATATATGGACAAAACAGAGTGTCCCTAGTATGCCTCTACTTGACTAGCTCGTTAATCAAAGATGGTTAAGTTTCATGACCATTGACATGTGTTCTCATTTGATGAACGAGATCATGTCATTAGAGAATGATGTGATGGACAAGACCCATCCATTAGCTTAGCATAATGATCGTTAAGTTTTATTGCTATTGCTTTCTACATGACTTATACATATTCCTCTGACTATGAGATTATGCAACTCCCGAATACCGGAGGAACACCTTGTGTGCTATCAAATGTCACAACATAACTGGGTGATTATAAAGATGCTCTATAGGTGTCTCCGAAGGTGTTTGTTGGGTGGCATAGATCAAGATTAGGATTTGTCACTCCGAGTATCGGAGAGGTTTCTCTGGGCCCTCTCGGTAATGCACATCACTATAAGCCTTGCAAGCAATGTGACTAATGATTTAGTTACGGGATGATGCATTATGAAACGAGTAAAGAGACTTGCCGCTAACGAGATTGAACTAGGTATGATGATATCGACGATCGAATCTCGGGCAAGTAACATACCGATGACAAAGGGAATAACGTATGTTGTTATTGCGGTTTGACCGATAAAGATCTTTGTAGAATATGTAGGAACCAATATGAGCATCCAGTTTCCTCTATTGGTTATTGATCGGAGATGTGTCTCGGTCATGTCTACATAGTTCTCGAACCCGTAGGGTCCGCACGCTTAATGTTCGATAAGGATTTGTATTTTGAGTTATGTGTTTTGGTGACCGAAGTTTGTTCGGAGTCTCGAATGAGATCACGTACATGAAGAGGAGTCTCAAAATGGTCGAGAGGTAAAGATTGATATATTGTAAGGTGGTATTCGAACATTGGAATGGTTTCGAGTGGTTCGGGTATTTTACCGAAGTACCGATGGGTTACCGAAACCCCCCGGGGGAAGTCATGGGCCTCATGGGCCACGGGAGAGAGAGAGAGGACATCCCACAAGGGGTGGCCACGCCCCCCATGGGAGTCCAAATAGGACTAGGGGAGGGGGCGGTGCCCCCCTTTTCCTTTCCCGCTCCCTCTCCCTTTCCCCCTTTTCCACTCTGGAGAAGGAAGGGGGGATCCTACTAGGACAAGGAGTCCTAGTAGGCCCTTGGCGCGCCCCCTCTAGGCCGGCCGCCTCCTCCTCTCCTCCTTTATATACGGGGGTAGGGGCACCTCATACACATAAATTGTTCTCTTAGCCATGTGTGATGCCCCTGTCCATAGTTTATTCCTCCGGTCATAGCGTCGTAGTGCTCAGGCGAAGCCCTGCGCGGATCACATCACCATCACTGCCACCATGCCGTCATGCTGACGAAACTCTCCCTCGACCCTCTGCTGGATCAAGAGTTTGAGGGATGTCATCGAGCTGAACGTGTGCTGAACTCGGAGGTGCCGTACGTTCGGTACTAGATCGGTTGTATCGTGAAGACGTTCGACTACATCAACCACGTTAACCTAACGCTTCCGCTTTTAGTCTACGAGGGTACATGGACAAACTCTCCCCCTCTCATTGCTATGCATATCCTAGATAGATCTTGCGTGAGCGTAGGAATTTTTTTAAATTGCATGCTACGTTCCCCAATAGTGGCATCCGAGCCAGGTCTATGCATAGATGATATGCATGAGTAGAACACAAAGAGTAGTGGGTGATAATAGTCATACTTCTTACCACCAATGTCTTATTTTGATTCGGCGGTATTGTTGGATGAAGCGGCCCGGACAACCCTTACATGACCACGTTCATGAGACCGGTTCCACCGACAGACATGCAACTTGTTTTACATAAAGGTGGTTGGCGTGTGTCTATTTCTCCAACTTTAGTTGAATCGAATTTGACTACGACCGGTCCTTGTTGAAGGTTAAAACAACACACTTGACAAAAAGTCATTGTGGTTTTGATGCGTAGGTAAGAACGGTTCTTGCTAGAAGCCCGTAGTAGCCACGTAAAACATGCAACAACAAAGTAGAGGACGTCTAACTTGTTTTTGCAGGGCATGTTGTGATGTGATATGGTCAAGACATGATGCTATATTTATTGTATGAGATGATCATGTTTTGTAACGGAGTTATCGGCAACTGGCAGGAGCCATATGGTTGTCGCTTTATTGTATGCAATGCAATCGCCCTGTAATTGCTTCACTTTATCACTCAGCGGTGGCGATAGTCGTAGAAGCATTAGTTGGTGAGACGACAACGATGCTACGATGGAGATCAAGGTGTCGCGCCGGTGACGATGGTGATCATGACAGTGCTTTGGAGATGGAGATCAAAAGCACAAGATGACGATGGCCATATCATATCACTTATATTGATTGCATGTGATGTTTATCCTTTATGCATCTTATTCCGCTTTGTTTGACGGTGGCATTATAAGATGATCTCTCACTAAATTTCAAGATAAAAGTGTTCTCCCTGAGTATGCACCATTGCCAAAGTTCGTCGTGCCGAGACACCACGTGATGATCGGGTGTGATAAGCTCAACATTCATCTACAACGGGTGTAAGACAGTTTTACACACGCAGAATACTCGGGTTAAACTTGACGAGCCTAGCATATGTAGATATGGCCTCGGAACACTGAGACCGAAATGTCGAGCGTGAATCATATAGTAGATATGATCAACATAGTGATGTTCACCATTGAAAACTACTCCATTTCACGTGATAATCGGTTATGGTTTAGTTGATATGGATCACGTGATCACTTAGATGATTAGAGGGATGTCTATCTAAGTGGGAGTTCTTAAGTAATATGATTAATTGAACTTAAATTTATCATGAACTTAGTACCTGATAGTATTTTGCTTGTCTATGTTATTGTAGATAGATGGCCCATGTTGTTGTTCCGTTGAATTTTAATGCGTTCCTTGAGAAAGCAAAGTTGAAAGATGATGGTAGAAATTACACGGACTAGGTCCATAACTTGAGGATTATCCTCATTGCTGCACAGAAGAATTACGTCCTGGAAGCACCGCTGGGTGCCAGGCCTGTTGCAGATGCTGTTGATGATGTTAAGAATGTCTGGCAGAGTAAAGCTGATGACTACTCGATAGTTCAGTGTGCCATGCTTTACGGCTTAGAACCAGGACTTCAACAATGTTTTGAACATCATGGAGCATATGAGATGTTCCAGGAGTTGAAGTTAATATTTCAAGCAAATGCCCGGATTGAGAGATATGAAGTCTCCAATAAGTTCTATAGTTGGAAGATGGAGGAGAATAGTTCCGTCAGTGAACATATACTCAAAATGTCTGGGTATCATAATCACTTGACTCAACTGGGAGTTAATCTTCCTGTTGATAGTGTCATTGACAGAGTTCTTCAATCATTGGCACCAAGCTACAAGAGCTTCGTGATAAACTATAATATGCAAGGGATGAATAAAACAATTCCCGAGGTCTTCTCAATGCTAAAGGCAGTGGAGGTAGAAATCAAGAAGGAGCATCAAGTGTTGATGGTCAGCAAGACCACCAGTTTCAAGAAAAAGGGTAAAGTGAAGAAGAAGGGGAACTTCAAGAACAACAACAAACAAGTTGTTGCTCAGGAGAAGAAACCCAAGTCTGGACCTAAGCCTGAGACTGAGTGCTTCTACTGCAAACAGACTAGTCACTAGAAGCGGAACTGCCCCAAGTATTTGGAGGATAAGAAGGATGGCAAGGTGAACAAAGGTATATGTGATATACATCTTATTGATGTGTACCTTACCAGAGCTTGCAGTAGCACCTGGGTATTTGATACTAGTTTTGTTGCTAATATTTGCAACTCGAAACAAGGACTACGGATTAAGCGAAGACTGGCTAAGGACGAGGTGACGATGCGCGTGGGAAATGGTTCCAAAGTCGATGTGATCGCCGTCGGCACACTAACTCTACATCTACCTTCGGGATTAGTTTTAGACCTGAATAATTGTTATTTGGTGCGAGCGTTGAGCATGAACATTATATATGGATCTTGTTTGATGTGAGACGGTTATTCATTTAAATCTGAGAATAATGGTTGTTCTATTTATATGAGTAATATCTTTTATGGTTATGCACCCTTGAAGAGTGGTCTATTTGTGTTAAATCTCGATAGTAGTGACAAACATATTCATAATGTTGAAGCCAAAAGATGCAGAGTTGATAATGATAGTGCAACTTATTTGTGGCACTATTGTTTAGGTCATATTGGTGTAATGCGCATGAAGAAACTCCATACTGATGGACTTTTGGAATCACTTGATTATGAATCACTTGGTACTTGCGAACCATGCCTCATGGGCAAGATGACTAAAACGCCGTTCTCCAAAACAATGGAGTGATCAACAGACTTGTTGGAAATCATACATACTGATGTATGTGGTCCAATGAATATTGAGGCTTGCGGCGGGTATCGTTATTTTCTGACCTTCACAGATGATTTAAGCAGATATGGGTATATCTACTTAATGAAATTAAAGACTGAAACATTTGAAAAGTTCAAAGAATTTAAGAGTGAAGTGGAAAATCATCGTAACAAGAAAATAAAGTTTCTATAATCTGATCGTGGAGGAGAATATTTGAGTTATGAGTTTGGTCTACATTTGAAAAAATGCGGAATAGTTTCGCAACTCACGCCACCCGGAACACCACATGGTAAAATCATCATACTTTACTGGATATGGTGCGATCTATGATGTCTCTTACTGATTTACCGCTATTGGTTTGGGGTTATGCTTTAGAGATGGCTGCATTCACGTTAAATAGGGCACCATCAAAATCCATTGACACGACGCCTTATGAACTATGGTTTGGCAAGAAACCAAAGTTGTCGTTTCTTAAAGTTTGGGGCTGCGATGCTTATGTGAACAATCTTTAACCTAATAAGCTCGAACCCAAATCGGAGAAATGTGTCTTCATATGATACCCAAAGGAAATTGTTGGGTACACCTTCTATCACAGATCCGAAGGCAAGACATTTGTTGCTAAGAATGGATCCTTTCTAGAGAAGGAGTTTCTCTTGAAAGAAGTGAGTGGGAGGAAAGTAGAACTTGATGAGGTAACTATACCTGCTCCCTTATTGGGAAATAGTTCATCACAGAAACCGGTTCCTGTGACACCTACACCAATTAGTGAGGAAGCTAATGATATTGATCATGAAACTTCAGATCAAGTTACTACCCAACCTCATAGGTAAACAAGAGTAAAATCCGCACCAGAGTGGTACGATAATCCTGTTTTGGAGGTCATGTTGCTAGACCATGACGAACCTACGAACTATGAGGAAGCGATGATGAGCCCAGATTCCGCAAAATGGCTTGCGGCCACGAAATCTGAGATGGGATCCACATATGAGAACAAAGTGTGCACTTTGGTTGACTTGCCCAGTGATCGGCAAGCCATCGAGAATAAATGGATCTTCAAGATGAAGACAGACGCTGATGGTAATGTTACTGTCTACAAAGCTCAACTTGTTGCGAAAGGTTTTCAACAAGTTCAAGGAGTTGACTATGATGAGAACTTCTCACCCGTAGCGATGCTTAAGTCCGTCTGAATCATGTTAGCTATTGCCGCATTTTATGATTATGAAATTTGGCAAATGGATGTAAAGACTGCATTCCTGAATGGATTTTTGGAAGAAGAGTTGTATATGATGCAACCTGAAGGTTTTTTCGATCCAAAAGGTACTAACAAAGTGTGCAAGCTCCAGCGATCCATTTATGGACTGGTGCAAGCTTCTCGGAGTTGGAATAAACACTTTGATAGTGTGATGAAAGCATATGGTTTTATACAGACTTTTGGAGAAGCTTGTATTTACAAGAAAGTGAGGGGGAGCTCTGTAGCATTTCTAATATTATATGTGGATGGCATATTGTTTATTGGAAATGATATAGAATTTCTGGATAGCATAAAAGGATACTTGAATAAGAGTTTTTCAATGAAGGACCTCGGTGAAGCTACTTACATATTGGGAATCAAGATCTATAGAGATAGATAAGGACGCTTAATTGGACTTTCACAAAGCACATACCTTGACAAAGTTTTGAAGAAGTTCAAAATGGATCAGGCAAAGAAAGGGTTCTTGCCTGTATTACAAGGTGTGAAGTTGAGTAAGACTCAATGCCCGTCCACTGCAGAAGATAGAGAGAAAATGAAAGATGTTCCCTATGCTTCAGCCATAGGCTCTATCATGTATGCAATGCTGTGTACCAGACCTGATGTGTGCCTTGCTATTAGTTTAGCAGGGACGTACTAAAGTAATCCAGCAGTGGATCACTGGACAGCGGTCAAGAACATCCCGAAGTACCTGAAAAGGACTAAGGATATGTTTCTTGCTTATGGAGGTGACAAAGAACTCATCGTAAATGGTTACGTTGATGCAAGCTTTGACACTGATCCGTACGATTCTAAATCGCAAACCGGATACGTGTTTATATTAAACGGTGGAGTTGTCAGTTGGAGCAGTTCTAAACAGAGCGCCGTGGCGGGATCTACATGTGAAGCGGAGTACATTGCTGCTTCGGAAGGAGCAAATTAAGGAGTCTGGATGAAGGAGTTCATATCCGATCTAGGTGTCATACCTAGTGCATCGGGTCCAATGAAAATCTTTTGTGACAATACTGGTGCAATTGCCTTGGCAAAGGAATCCAGATTTCACAAGAGAACCAAGCGCATCAAGAGACACTTCAACTCCATCCGGGATCAAGTCCAGGTGGGAGACATAGAGATTTGCAAGATACATACGGATCTGAATGTTGTAGACCCGTTGACTCAGCCTCTTCCATGAGCAAAACATGATCAGCACCAAGGCTCCATGGGTGTTAGAATCATTACTGTGTAATCTAGATTATTGACTCTAGTGCCAGTGGGAGATTGAAGGAAATAAGCCCTAGAGGCAATAATAAAGTTATTATTTATTTCCTTATATCATGATAAATGTTTATTATTCATGCTAGAATTGTATTAACCGGAAACATGATACATGTGTGAATACATAGACAAACAGAGTGTCACTAGTATGCCTCTACTTGACTAGCTCGTTGATCAAAGATGGTTATGTTTCCTAGCCATAGACATGAGTTATCATTTGATTAACAGGATCACATCATTAGGAGAATGATGTGATTGACTTGACCCATTCCGTTAGCTTAGCACTTGATCGTCTAGTATGTTGCTATTGTTTTCTTCATGACTTATACATGTTCCTCTGACTATGAGATTATGCAACTCCCGTTTACCGGAGGAACACTTTGTGTGCTACCTAACGTCACACCGTAACTGGGTGATTATAAAGGTGCTCTACAGGTGTCTCCGAAGGTACTTGTTGAGTTGGCGTATTTCGAGATTAGGATTTGTCACTCCGATTGTCGGAGAGGTATCTCTGGGCCCACTCGGTAATGCACATCACTATAAGCCTTGCAAGCATTGTAACTAATGAGTTAGTTGCGGGATGATGTATTATGGAACAAGTAAAGAGACTTGCCGGTAACGAGATTGAACTAGGTATTGAGATACCGACGATCGAATCTCGGGCAAGTAACATACTGATGACAAAGGGAACAACATATGTTCTTATGCGGTTTGACCGATAAAGATCTTCGTAGAATATGTGGGAGCCAATATGAGCATCCAGATTCCGCCATTGGTTATTGAACGAAGACGTGTCTCGGTCAAGTCTACATAGTTCTCGAACCCGTAGGGTCCGCACGCTTAAAGTTGGGTGACGATTGGTTTGTGCTTTGATGTACCAAAGGTAGTTCGGAGTCCCGGATGTGATCACAGACATGACGAGGAGTCTCGAAATGGTCGAGAAGTAAAGATCGATATATTGGACGACTATGTTCGGACATCGGAAAGGTTCCGGAAGGTTTCAGACATATACCGGAGTACCGGGGGGGGTTACCGGAACCCCACTGGGGGCTTAATGGGCCTACATGGGCCTTAGTGGAAATAGAGGGCAGCAAGGGGAGTGTGGGGCACCCCCCCAAGGCCCAAAGCGAATTGGTTTAGGGCAAGGGGGGTCGGCCCCCTCTTTCCTTCTCCTCCTCTCCCTTCCCTTCCCCCTCTCCTACTCCTACTAGGAATAGGAGGAGTCCTACTCCTAGTGGGAGTAGGACTCCCCCTTGGCGCGCCTCTCCCTGGCCAGCCGCCTCCCACCCCTTGCTCGTTTATATACAGGGGCAGGGGGCCCCCCATGGACACACGATTGATCATTGATCTCTTAGCTGTGTGCGGTGCCCCCCTCCACCATAATCCACCTCGATTATATCGTAGCGGTGCTTAGGGAAGCCCTGCGTCGGTAGCATCATCATCATCATCACCATCACCACACTGTCGTGCTGACGAAGCCCTGGATTTTGGCCCTTTTCTTCTTTTTGATTTATTGGTTTTTGCTATATTTTTCTTGTTGGAGTGGTTATGTGGCCTTGTCACCTGGGAAATCATCTCCCTTTCCTCTCCCAAGTGGCTCATAATCCTAAAAAGTTTGCCAAGATCATGTCACTCCACTGCTTGACCAAACCCTAATTTCTTCTCTAGGGAGAATTCCTTTTCTATTAAAGGAATAATCCTATCTGCCCTAGGTTGTGAAGCAACCTATATTTCTGTCCATCCAAAAATCCCCAAATAATTCTTATAAATTGTTTGGGTCATATCTTCCTCAAATATGGCAAAATATTTCATTAGCCATATTTTCCATCATGCTCAATAAATTCATTTCCTATCCTGTCCTAAATGGCACATTGTAAAGCAAGTGCTATTTATCTTTGCCCATTGGCCCCAAACTTTTTGTACATCTTATCCTATCCAAATAATTTACATGTGCCAAAATTCAACTTTATTTGCCTAGCCAAACTTCCTCAGTGATTTTTCAAAGATCATGTCTGAGGGAAGCCTTTGTGAAGGAAGTGCTAGCTAGGATTATCCAAATGAGTTGAAATTTTGCGCACTCCTTAATGTGCTCATATAATTGCTCTCCTCCAAATTTCAGCTCCATCCCTTGATCTATGTGAGCTCAACATCAAATCTTTGATTCTGTCAATATTTTCAGGTTGTGAAGCAAGTATATTTTATATTGCTTCATTTTGCCTAAAAATTTACCAGAGCATTCTCCTACCCAAATAACTTCTCTCCACCAAATTTGGCACCAGTTTACCTAGCCAATAGTTCTCCAAAATTCTTGCAAGATTCTGGCCAGTGAAGATAGTTGTGAAGGAAGTACCATTTTGGTAAATCCATTTGGTATGAAATTTTTACAGTGCCTTTATCTGGCCAAATCACTAAGCCCTGCCAAGTTTTACCTCAAGTGGTTACTCCATGTGAGTGCATCATCCAAATCTTTATTCTGGACACATAATGTGAGTTACAAAGCAACTATGTTAGTTTGTGCTCCATTATGCCTCAAAACCTCCAGGATCAAAGTCCTTCCTTAGTTAATCGCCCCAGACAAACTCTTTAGTGCCAGTAAAATCCCTGTTGATCACCAGTGTTCACCCAAGTTTACTGCAGTAAATTTCAGAGGGTGATTACCTTTTAACCACAACTCTTTTAACTGATCTACCACCTTAGTTGCAACATCCCCTGGATGGACTACGCACTAGACAACATGTCCAAGCCCGTCTTCCCCACTACAAGCCAGTGCACACGGTGACCGCGTTAATGGCAAGCGTGTGCGCGTGCTTTGCTGCCGTTGGCTGCGCCCAGGGTGGGTTCTTGCTCGGGCCCCTCCTCTGCTCGGCATCTCAGCGGGCACAAGCATGTCTAATAGATTTACCGTGTCGTCGCTGTCCTCCTGGACCTCTCTCCCTCTTAGTAAAACCCCTCACCGACACTCGCCGCCGAACGCCCACGAGAGCACAGTGGTGGTTTGGCTCTGTTCGTCGCCGTCGCCTTCCTCCCTGTGTCCCTCTTGGCCTCCTCCGTCCCATGAGTCTGCCCGCTGCTCCTCCCCCGTCGTCTACCCGTGAGCGCATGCGTGAGCACACGCGTCCGTGGCGCCGGCCACGCATTGTGGCGACGCCAGCTCGGCCTCCTCGCCCCGCGGCTATATAAGGCTATCCCGTGGCCTCCCGAGCACTCCATCGCCTCTCCCTCACTCCCAGAAGCCTCCCTGACCACTCCAATCGCTCCCGGAGCCTCTCATCGTCTCCCATGACCACCGCAGTGCCGTAGGGCTCCGCACGAATCCGAGTAGCCCCGGGCTCCTCCCCTCCTTCTTCCACCTCTAGAGGCCCCCATCCACACCCTAGACCCACCCCAGCACGCCCAGTCCTCCTCCGGTGGCCCCTTGCCAGGAGTTCTCCGATGGCCGAAGCCCCTGTCCGCCGGCGCCAAGTTCTTCGTCATCTCGGGTCCTCCCACCGGCCATGGATAGGATCTTTGGATGCGTCGTTGAGCGCTGAATCCATCCATAGCCGGAGATGCCCCGTAGCGCCGGCAATCGCCGTCGGGGCGTGCCTCTCCCCTCGGCCAGGACCTCCCCGAGTGGGAGGTTGAAGACAGTCAAGCCGACGGGCCCCTCCCCGCGGACCCCATTAGTCAGCGCCTCAATCGCGGCCCTGCCGTCCACGTCAGATAAGTGGAAACGCGTTTCGTCTAAATACGTTTCCGTTTAGTGAAGCGTATTTTTCTGAGAATGTGTTTTCTGTTTTTCAGCTCAGGGGCCTGTTTGTAGAGTTATTTTTACAGATTGGTCCCTGAACTTCGTCGGTCTATAACTTTTCGCTCACAACTCCGTTTGAGGTGAATCCAAAGCCCACATCTTCGTTTCGTCGAGCCCATTCTATTGGTAACCTTTTAACCATGTTTTTCCATTCTGAAAATGACCATTTTTCCCTTGCACTAAATCAGCCCGCTTCGAGAGAGAACGTTTTCCGGCGATTCTTTCCGCGAACCTCTCGCACTTCTTCTCGGTGATTTCTTCCACCCTAGGCAAGCACACCCTCCATTTGCATGATTGCAATACAGTGACATGGTTTCTTTATTTAAACTTGTTTAAAATATTGTTCTAGCTACTTGTGATTTGTTCATGGCATATTTCGGAGTATTGTTTTGATCTTGCTATTGCCATGATATTGCTTGGAGTTATAGGACTTACATTTTGATGAGTATGTGGATGACATGTGCCTTTGGATTCTTAATGGCTATTATGGTTATTTTCATGATGGTATCTGGTATTATTTTGATGTATTACTTTGGATATCATGTTGCCTTTGGATTATTAGTGGCTAGAGTTATTTTCATCATGATGCTAGATGATATTATGTTTTGGAGTATGATGTTGGAGGTGAGGCTTGCATGTGGATCATAGTTGGATAATTAGTTCTTGACATTTGAGTAGTAGTTTTATCGTTATTGGATTCATCATGATAGTAGTGTTATGTTGTCCTCGGAGTATTTTGGTATGATGATATTATGCTCAGATTATTTGTTGGATATTGCTATGACTTGGATTATAGTTTGATAGTTGATATCAGAGTAGCAGTTATCACAGTAATATTTTTGGGGATAAATTCTGTCATTAAGTTGGCCAGGTGCCACCGAACTGGGCTTTTCCAGTGCAACCACATTTGCCTTTATGGGAAGGCCCTAATGCAGTCTATTGCCATGCCTCTCGCCGGTGCCTCCAACGTAGGGAAGGTTATGGGCACGCGCTACCCTGATCAGGTAGGCGGACATGAACCTTGTGAGCCCGAGTTATTTTGCGCGCTTTGTCCCCATTTGGGACCATCTTTGCCACGACGGTGGCCGTAATACCTTTGGTAGGCATGGGACACCCAGGACTGAACCCAAAAGGGGCGTTGGTCGGAGTGGCCGGGAGAGTGTCATGGCAATAGATCGGTTTTGTCGGAACGCCGTTGGTCCACCCGAATGGGAGTGCGAGGCCATGGCTTCCGTGGTGTGGGTAAAGTGCGCTACCTCTGCAGAGTGTATTTAAATCTATCAATGGTCGCGTCCTCGGTCATAGGCATGGGTTCGTACTAGGTCACACCGTTCGATCAACACTCACATGACGGAATGACTTATAGGTGATATATTTATATGTTGATATGTTGAGCAGTACAGATTGGCAGGATGTTGATGATGATGTTGGAGACCAAGTGTTGGTCATGGTAGTGATCGCCGGAAGGATCATGGTTGAGACCAAGTGTTGGTCGTGGTACTGACGCCGGAATGATCACCGGTTGGTTTGGATCACGAGGTGATCGAGATGGTATATTGCTTGGTCAGTTAGCCAAGAGAGAAATGGTTATGGAGATCTGACATGGTGATTTATCAGTATTGTATCAGTTTCGTACCATGTTTAGTAGTTGTTTCATCATAATAGTTGTTAATTTAATTAAATTGTTAAATGCTATGTTATTGTCTTGCCTTGATGTTATGGTTGTTGTGAGCTTGCAAGTACATTCGATGTACTGACCTGGCGTGTCATGCCAGATTGCAGGTGATGTCATGATTGCTTGATTGCTTTTCGATGGTAGCCATGCATGCGAGCTAGATTGTGTCCCAGCCAGAGTCCCTGCGGAGTGGAGTTCACCACCTTCGTCGTTGTTCCGCTGCTAGAAGTATTCCGCTGCTGCGAGTTGTTCTGCTGCTAG
This sequence comes from Triticum urartu, assembly GCF_056163025.1. Classification (NCBI taxonomy): domain Eukaryota; kingdom Viridiplantae; phylum Streptophyta; class Magnoliopsida; order Poales; family Poaceae; genus Triticum; species Triticum urartu. The sequence goes on from NC_141873.1 coordinate 231,711,103, forward strand.
CATAGAGCATGTGTAGTATCACAGGCGTAGTGTCGCCGTGCTGATGTGCTTCTTTGTAACATCAGACCATTGTATTATTATTCTTGTAATAAGAGCTGGTTTGTTCTATGTCAAGCAGTGCCGTATTCCAGAGACTTCTCCTCGATCTTTGGGATGGAATATGAGGCGTTTCGGTTTCTCTGAGCCGGGGTGCCACATAAGCTCTACATTCACATACAACGGGTGTAAGACAGTTTTTCATGTGCAGAATACTCGGGTTAAACTTGACGAGCCTAGCATATGAAGATATGGCCTCGGAATACTGAGACCGAAAGGTCGAACGTGAATCATATAGTAGCTATGATCAACATAGAGATGTTCACCATTGAAAACTACTCCATCTCACGCGATGATCGGACATGGGTTAGTTGATATGGATCACGTGATCATTTAGATAACTAGAGGGATGTTTATCTAAGTGGGAGTTCTTAAGTAATATGATTAATTGAACTTTAATTTATCATGAACTTAGTCCTGATAGTTTTTTGCATATCTATGTTGTTGTAGATCAATGGCATGTGCTACCATTCCCTTCAATTTTAATGTGTTCCTAGAGAAAGCTAAGTTGAAAGATGATGGTAGCAACTACACGGACTGGGTCCGTAACTTGAGGATTATCCTCATTGTTGCATAGAAGAATTACGTCCTGGAAGCACTACTAGGTGCAAGGCCCACTGCATGAGCAACTCCAGACATTATGAATGTCTGGCAGACTAAAGCTGATGACTACTCGATAGTTCAGTGTGCCATGCTTTACGGCTTATAATCGGAACTTCAAAGACGTTTTGAACGTCATGGAGCATATGAGATGTTCCAAGAGTTGAAGTTAATATTTCAAGCAAATGCTCGAGTTGAGAGATATGGAGTCTCCAACAAGTTCTATAGCTGCAAGATGGAGGAGAACAATGCTGTTAGTGAACACATACTCAGAATGTTTGGGTACCATAACCACTTGACTCAGCTAGGAGTTAATCTTCCTAATGATAGTCTCATTGGCAGAGTTCTGCAATCACTGCCACCAAGCTATAAAGGCTTCATGATGAACTATAATATGCAAGGGATGGAAAAGACAATTCCTGAGCTCTTCGCAATGCTAAAGGCTATGGAGGTAGAAATCAAGAAGGAGCATCAAGTGTTGATGGTTAACAAGACCACTAGTTGCAAGAAAAAGGGAAAGGGAAGAAGGGGAACTTCAAGAATAATAGCAAGCAAGTTGCTGCTCCCGGAAGAAGCCCAAGTCTGGACCTAAGATTGAAACTGAGTGCTTCTACTGCAAAGGGACTGGTCACTGGAAGCGGAACTGCCTCAAGTATTCGATGGACAAGAAGGATGGCAAAGTGAAAGGTATATTTGATATACATGTTATTGATGTGTACCTTACCAATGCTCGTAGTAGTGCCTGGGTATTTGATACTGGTTCTGTTGCTCATATTTGCAACTCAAAATAGGGCTACGGATTAAACAAAGATTGGCTAAGGACGAGGTGACGATGCATGTCAGAAATGGTTCCAAGGTCGATGTGATCACCGTCGGCACGCTACCTCTACATCTACCTTCGGGATTAGTTTTAGACCTGAATAATTGCTATTTGGTGCCAGCGTGAGCATGAACATTATATCTGGATCTTGTTTGATGCGAGATGGTTATTCATATAAATCAGAGAATAATGGTTGTTCTATTTATATAAGTAATATCTTTTATGGTCATGCACCCTTGATGAGTGGTCTATTTTTATTGAATATCGATCATAGTGATACACATATTCATAATATTGAAGCCAAAAGATGCAAAGTTAATAATGATAGTGCAACTTATTTGTGGAACTGCCGTTTAGGTCATATTGGTGTAAAGCACATGAAGAAACTCCATGCTGATGGGCTTTTGGAATCACTTGATGTTTGTGAACCATGCCTCATGGTCAAGATGACCAAGACTCCATTCTCCGGAACAATGGAGCGAGCCACTGACTTATTGGAAATAATACATACTGATATATGCGGTCCGATGAGTGTTGAGGCTCACGACGGGTATAGTTATTTCCTGACCTTCATACATGATTTGAGCAGATATGGGTATATCTACTTAATGAAACATAAGTCTGAAACATTTGAAAAGTTCAAAGAATTTCAGAGTGAAGTGGAAAATCATCATAACAAGAAAATAAAGTTTCTATGATCTGATCGTGGAGGTGAATATTTGACTTACGAGTTTGGTCTTCATTTGAAACAATGTGTAATACTTTTGCAATTCACGCCACCTGGAACACCACAGAATAATGGTGTGTCCGAACATCGTAACCGTACTTTATTAGATATGGTGCGATCTATGATGTCTCTTACCGATTTACATCTATCGTTTGGGGTTATGCTTTAGAGACGGCTGCATTCACGTTAAATAGGGCACCATCTAAATCCGTTGAGGCGACACCATATGAACTGTGATTTGGCAAGAAATTTAAGCTGTCATTTCTTAAAGTTTGGAGATGGGATGCTGTAGGATCGAAAGTATGTCTAGAGGGGGGGTGATTAGACTACTTGACCAAATAAAAACTTAACCTTTTCCCAATTTTAGTTCTTGGCAGATTTTAGCTATTGTAGGACAAGTCAAGCAATCATCACACAATTCAAGCAAGCATGCAAAGAGTATATTGGCAGAGGAAAGTAAAGCATGCAACTTGCAAGAATGTAAAGGGAAGGGTTTGGAGAATTCAAACACAATTGGAGACACGGATGTTTTTCCCGTGGTTCGGATAGGTGGTGCTATCCTACATCCACGTTGATGGGGACTTCAACCCACAAAGGGTAATGGTTGCGCGAGTCCACACAGGGCTCCACCCACAAAGGGTAACGGTTGCGCGAGTCCACACAGGGCTCCACCCACAAAGGGTCCACGAAGAAGCAACCACCCACAAAGGGTCCACGAAGAAGCAACCTTGTCTATCCCACCATGGCCATCGCCCACACAGGACTTGCCTCACTAGCGGTAGATCTTCATGAAGTAGGCGATCTCCTTGCCCTTACAAACTCCTTGGTTCAACTCCACAATCTTGTCGGAGGCTCCCAAGTGACACCTAGCCAATCTAGGAGACACCACTCTCCAAGAAGTAACAAATGGTGCGTAGGTAATGAACTCCTTGCTCTTGTGCTTCAAATGATAGTATCCCCAACACTCAACTCTCTCTCATAGGATTTGGATTTTGTGGAAAGAAGATTTGAGTGGAAAGCAACTTGGGAAGGCTAGAGATCAAGATTCATATGGTAGGAATGGAATATCTTGGTCTCGACACATGAGTAGGTGGTTCTCTCTCAGAACATATGAGTTGGAATTGTGTATGTGTTCTGATGGCTCTCTCCACGAATGAAGAGGAGGTGGAGGGGTATATATAGCCTCCACACAAAATCCAACCGTTACACATAGTTTTCCAATCTCGATGGGACCGAATCAACAAACTCAGTCGGACCGAAAATGTAAACCTAGTGACCATTAGAGATTTTCGGTGGGACTGACATGCAACTCGGTAGGACCGATATGGTTAGGGTTTGGGCATAACGTAATCTCGGTGAGACCGATTACACAAACTCGGTGAGACCGAATTTGGTAAGTAGCTAACGAGAGAGTTGGTCAGGCAAACTCGGTGGGACCGATTTGCTCTTTCGGTGAGACCGAAAAGTTACAAAAAGGAAACACTGAATTTACATTGCAATCTCGGTGGGACCGATTCGCTCTTTCGGTGAGACCGAAAAGTTACGAAAGGGAAACAGAGATTTTGCAATCCCATCTCGGTGAGACCGAGATCCCTATCGGTAGAACCGAATTGCTAGGGTTTGGCAGTGGCTTATGACAAGTGAAACTCAGTGGCGCCGGATAGGAAGAATCGGTAGGACCGAGTTTGGCTTAGGGTTTAGGTCATACGTGGATATGGGAAAGTAGTTGAGGGTTTTGGAGCATATCACTAAGCACATGAAGCAAGAGGCTCATTAAGCAACACCTCATCCCTCCTTGATAGTATTGGCTTTTCCTAAAGACTCAATGTGATCTTGGATCACTAAAGTATAAAATGAAGAGTCTTTAGCTTTTGAGCTTGAGCCAATCCTTTATCCTTCGCATTTTGAGGATTCCACTTTCACATCCATGCCATGCCAATCATTGAGCTTTCCTGAAATAATCATCTTGGAATAGAATTAGCTCAATGAGCTATATGTTCTTATGAATTACCAAAACCACCTAGGGATAGTTGCACTTTAAATCTCCCCCTTTTTGGTAATTGATGACAACATATAGATCAAAGCTTCGACAAATGATAATAAGCATGAGATATATCGTCGCTTTGAGAAGTATGTGATAAGTAAGAGCTCCCCCTAAATTTGTGCATATTTAAAAATTTGCTTTGGACTGCAAATGCACAAGGAGTTAGAGTCATGGGTTACTCTTCCATGTCACATACATCTTGGTGGAGCGCTTAAAATGATAAGAATGAAATACATGCACTCATCACCAAGAATAGTGAATGATCACATAAGATAGATAAGATAATAGCATTAAGCAAACATTAAGTGTAGCTTATGATCAAACACATGATCATCAATGTCTCACAGATAATGACATAGTATCTCAAGCACTCAAAAGCAAATAAAGTTCGAAAAAACACCAAATAAAGCAAGAGAGAAAAAAGCAACACGCTCTCTCTCTCGAAGCCTATGATCTATACATTTTTCTCCCCCTTTGGCAACAAGTTACCAAAAAGTTCCTAGAAAATGCATAGTGCTAAGTCAACGCTCAGGCTTGATCTTCAGGTGGTGGTGGAGTCCGGATCACTCCAAGGACGAAGGCTTCTGTAGACGCTGAAGTAGACGCTGGAGTTGGAGCTGAACTAGATGCTGGAGCTGGTGGAACTGAGGCTGTAGCTGGTGCAGAAGTGGTGGCTCTGGTGTCAGCAACTGGCACGGCAGACAACCTCGGACCTCGTGGCACTCTGGCAAAGGCATCAGTTGTAGTCCTGCCTCTCCTCTCCTGCATGTCATCCTGGAGCTGCTCCACTACAGTCTGAATCTCTGTCACCTTGACATCCAAGTCATAGAACTTTTGTTCCATGATCCTCTCTAAGCTTGCCTGGTTCTGAGTTAGGGTGGCTAGTCCTTTCTCAATCCGCGGGGTGGATGCAATCAGGTAACCAAGCTGCTCTTGTTTAGTTTTCAAGAAATACTCAGATGCCTCCTCTTGAGTTGGCATCTTGGCAGCTTTCTCCTTCCATGCCTTCTCCTTCTTTGCTTGTGCTTGGGCAGATGATGGTTCATTTTCAGTCATCACAACTTGACTGTCCTCAAAATCTGGACGGATGGGAAAGTGTTCCTTGTCCAACAAGTATATGCCCGTGCCCATCTTGGAGTTAATGAGCTCCTGAATTTGAGGGGCATAACCACAGCTCCTCTTCTGATCTGCTGCAGTCCTCTTGATAGTCTCTACTATGAGGCTCATGACCTTGAATTTCTAAGGTACATCAAATACATGTAGCAAGTTGATTGCATGGCCTCTGATCATCTTGTGATCTCCAGACTTGGGCAACAAGGTGTGCCTCAGTATCCAATTGATTGTTGGCAGCCCTGACAGAAGGTAATGCACAGACCCAAACTTGAAAGTCTCAAGTGCCTCGTTTGGAATTTCCTTGTACATGTTGGACATAGAGTTATGATCCATCTTCTTCTTGGTATAAATGTCCAAATCATCTACTTGCTCCTCTGGGGCATTAATCAGCTGAGCCCATTCAGCAACTGTGGATTGGTACCTCGTACCTTCAGACATCCATGTGATCCTTCCATCTGGGTAGAAGTGTGCTGTGGAGTAGAATTGCATGATAAGCTCCTCGTTCCACTTTGTGAGCTTCTGCCCAACAAAGTCTGCAACTCCACAAGCACTAAAGCTGTCATATACTCCAGGGTAGTACTCTTTGTTGTCCTTGATGTATTGCCAGTCAACCCATATCATGTCACAAACTATGGGCTTCTTATCTAGCAGCACTGTCTCATAGAAGTCCTGCTGTTCCTTGGTGTGAAATCTGTAGTCAACAGCAGTCCTCCTCCTTGAAGCATATGGATCTGCTTCTCTCCATTTCCTCAGCCCTGAGTCTCTCCTGAGCTTCATGTCCTCAGCCACAGGATGAGCATCATTGTGGTCTGGGATCTTGGGCTTGAGTTTTCTCAGAACGTGCTCTTCATCCTCTTCTTCAGCAGCTTCAGGCACTGGGGCCTTGTTCTTCTCAGCAGCAGGTATGCTCCTTGTATTCCTCTTTGGTGCAGACTTGGGCTTGGAGGCAGCTTTGGGTGCTTCTTTGGGCTTATATGTAGCAGCCCCTGTCCTGATAGCATCACCCATAAGCTTAGGTGCCTTAGGTGCTGGTGCAGCAACCTCTTCTTCCTCTTCCTCTTCCATGATGGAAGCCTTTCCAAGCACTCTGGCTATGGTCTTCTTGACCCTTTCCTTCCTCTTCTTGCCTTCAGCAGCAACTGGCTCTTTGGGTGCAGGCTTTTCAGTTGAAGCTCTAGCCTTTGACATAGGCTGCCTACCTGCTGGCCTTTTGATCTTTAAGCCTGGCTTTGTGCCATGTGCTGGCTCAACTCTCTTTGATGTGGCCTCTTCTTCTGCCACATAATCTTCATCTTCAGAATCTGAAGTTCTCTTCTTCCTCTGTCTAGTGGCAGCTTTTGGCAAATTGCTAGGGGTACTTCTGCTGCCTTCATCTGAAGAGCTGGAGGGACTAGTGCCCTCACTCATGTGCACTTGCTGCTCTGACAAGTTCTGGCTGTCACTTTGATCAGACATGATGCAAACTCTGACTGCTGACCCTGTGAATAGTTTATAGATGAGGTAGAAAAGATGAGCATCACAAAATGCAGAGATTTTTGCAAAAGAATGATCCAAAAACTTAGTTTTAGTTTCCCACTGAAATCATCTCGGATCTACCGATTTTTAAACTTGGTGATACCGAAGCAGTTTTGGCACCTAAACTAGTGAACTCGGTCAGACTGAGTCACAGTTCGGTGGCACCGAGACTGCTAGGATTTCACAGAGTTCCAAAATCGGTCACACCGATAAGTAATTCTCGGTCAGACCGAGTCTCACTTGTGCAATGGCATAAGCCAAATCGGTGGGACCGAGTTTTTCAACTTGGTGGGTCCGAGATGGTTTCGGCGGAAACCTAACCCTAAATTTTTTGAATCAAACCTAATCTACGAGCGCATTGACTGGATAGGAGTGTTTCAATCATGGCAAGAATCATGATGATCACAATGTGCTAAGAATCAGATTGGAGAATAGCACAAAGATCGAGTCCATACCCTAGTTCGGCGGAGACTCGCTACGGCGGCAACGGTGGGGTAAAATTCCCATTGACGGCGACGGAGACCAGTGACTGGAGGCGGCTGGCGGCGAGGAGACGATCCGGAGACCAAGTTGGCAGAGCAGGCTATCGCGCGGGCGAAGGGGTTCGGAGAAATTTCCAAATTTTTGCCCGTGACTATATATAGCCCGACCCTGTCGGTGTGACCGAGTGGAACAACTCGGTGGCACCGAGATTCATAACTGCAAGCAGTTACTGAAACTCGGTGTGACCGAAAGGTTCAAATCGGTTGCACCGAGATCGAAAACCTAGATCAACTTAATGATCTCGGTAGGACTGAAAGTGGGGTATCGGTCAGACCGAGAATCATAAAGAGGTTTTGGAAGTTTAAGTCTATGACGAATCGGGGACTCCGAGCGCTCCTCACACAGAGTGGTTCGAATCTGACTTGATCAAATTTTGTGATGTAGCATGAATAGAGTTTGAGACGAGAAAAGCATAGATAGCTAGAGGAGATTCTTAGGCATTCTTGTCCATCAACTTGGCAAAAGGAAATAAAACCAAACAATCAAAACAACAAGTGGATGTCCTCGAATGAGTAAAATATGCAACCAGCATGCTCACACAATAAGATGGCAAATGAAATATGTGACAAGGCATGCGCAACCAATTCTAGCATCTATCAAGCAATTTGCGATGACAAGGTCATCTATATATGAGTATATTGACTTAGGAGTCAAGTGAGAACACTTGATCATAGGTCCTACTCATCGTTTAAGCTCAAGTGGGGTTACCACTTTTACATAAAGCATTGTTGTGTTCACATCTTTAGAGTTGCTTTAGCTCAAGTCTTAGAGTAAAGCTCCCCCTAGATGTGATACCCCCCTTTAGAGGGATGAACTAACCTCGGGTTTTGTCGATGATGACTTCATGTAGATGTTGAAGATGTGGATGCTCAATGTTGATGTAGATCACTTGGAGCTATCCATTTGAGTGAATTGCACTCTCAATACCTACATGGGTTAGTCCCACAAGGAACAAACAAGGATATCCATAGACATAGAGTGATGCACACACAAGATGATGTCCATGAAAACTGTTAGGTTACCTTGTCCCTTGTCTTACCAACAAGAAGGTTTGTGACTCCTTGAACTAGTGCAAGATGTGGAGGTTGATTGCACTTGTTCTTGCCAAAATGATAAGAGTGAAGTATGTTGGCGGAGTCACCCTCAAGAACTCTCTAGTTCTTCTTCTTTTGGATCCACATCATCTTGATGGGAATCCTTGGAGTTGTAGTCGTACTTGATGAAGTGGAACTTGAAGTAGTCTTGGGAATCCACTTGACTAAGGTCTTAGGAGCTTCTTCAAATGCATCAATTTCCTCTTGAAGCTTGTCCTTGCCTTTTTGCTTGTAGTCTTGTGGTGGAAGATCATCTTGAGCTTGTGTCCCTTTGAAAGAAGTGTCATACTTCTCTTGTTGAGGAACAAACTTTGTCTTGGGGTATTGATCTTCTTCCCACTCAACTCCATTGGCATTGAACTTTCTTTCAAAACCAACACCTTGATTCTTCCGGTGCATTCCTTGCTTGCGCACAATTTCCTCGAATTGCTTGCTCCCGGCAAGGCTTTTGTACACTCCTTTCTCTATAATTCCCTTCAATAAGCTATTTTCTTGCTCAAGTGTAACTTGGCTAAGAGAATCATTAGTGGAATCAAGAGAACTACTATAAGCAACAATATTGGATTTAGCATGATCATTGTTACTGCTAGAGAAAGAATCTTTCTTGTTCTTGTTACTAGACTTGACTTGAGGCATGTAAGTGGATAAGAGTAAATGCTTGGCAATGTAAGAAGAACTTTTCTTGCGGAGATCATCATTGATTTCCTTTAAGAACTCATGCTCTTGCTCAAGATTGAGCTTTTCAAAGCGTAATTTCTCATGAGCTCTTAAAAGTTCTCGATGATCTTTGAAGATAGTTTCATGAGCTAATTTAAGAGTGTTTAGTTCTTTAGTTAGAGCCTCAATCTTCTCCTTATCATTGTCATTCGTTTTATCTTGATTAGCATGATTAATTGACTTTTCATCATAGTATTCATCACTAGAGTTGTCAACAAGCAAATCATCACCTAACGAGTCATCTTCATCACTATTGAAATCAACATACTCGGGGTGTGTTACCTTAGGACCTTTGGCCATGAAGCATCTTCCAATTCCTTCATTTGGTGAGTCAAATATGTCGTAGGAGTTGGTTGACACAAGTGCTAGACCGGCAACACCTTCATCTTGAGTATCTTCAGAGTCGGAGTGATAACTTCTCTCGGAGTGGCTGTCGGAGTCGGAGCCGGATACCCATTCACCAACATGAGCTTGATGTCTTCGTTTTGTGTAGCTCCTTGATGATTTTTCCTTCCTTTCTGAATCCTTGCTTCTCCGTGAGTATCTTCGTTCATAACGATCATCTCTACTCCTTCTCTCTCTTGGTGGTGATTCTTTGCTTCTTCTTTTTGGAGAATCTTCTCTTCTCTTGTAGGGAGCCGTACACTCATTGGAATAGTGTCCGGGTCTTCCACAGCTGTAGCAGTTTCGCTCTCAACTAGAAGATCTTTTGTCATTGTAGGACCTTGACTTGAAGCTTCTATCTTTGCTTCTACTCTTGTAGAACTTGTTGAAGTTCTTCACCATTAAGCTCAATTCTTCATTGAAGTCTTGTTTCTCACTTGATGATGTGGGGGCTTCACATGAGGCTTTGTAGGCACCACTTGATTTGTTGTCAAGTTCCTCTTTATCCTTAAGTGACATCTCATGAGCAACAATTCTTCCAATCACCTCCGTTGGCTTGAGATCTTTGTAATTGGGCATCATTTGGATCAATGTGCACACGGTATCATATTTTCCATCCAAGGCTCTTAGAATCTTCTTGATGATGAATCTATCGGTCATCTCTTCACTTCCTAAGCCGGCAATCTCATTTGTGATGAGAGCAAGCCTAGAGTACATTTCAGCGACACCTTCACCATCCTTCATTTTGAACTTGTCAAGTTGACTTTGAAGAACATCCAACTTGGATTCCTTGATGGAGTCGGTACCTTCGTGCATATCAATCAAAGTGTCCCAAATTTCCTTTGCATTCTCAAGACGGCTGATTTTGTTGAATTCTTCGGGGCATAATCCGTTGAAGAGAATATCACAAGCTTGAGCATTGTATTGCAACATCTTCAACTCATCCGCAGTAGCTTCACGGTTTGGTTCTTTCCCATCAAAGAAGTCACCTTGCAAACCAACACACACAATAGCCCAAACGGCGGGGTTATGTCCAAGAATATGCATTTTCATTTTATGCTTCCAACTAGCAAAATTAGTACCATCAAAGTAAGGACCTCTACGGTGATAATTTCCCTCGCTAGACGCCATACTCTCTTAGGTTGTGAAACCAAGGCTATGACCACCAAAAGCTATGGAGATCAAAGCAAATGGAGACCAAGGCTCTGATACCACTTGTAGGATCAAAAGTATGTCTAGAGGGGGGGTGATTAGACTACTTGACCAAATAAAAACTTAACCTTTTCCCAATTTTAGTTCTTGGCAGATTTTAGCTATTGTAGGACAAGTCAAGCAATCATCACACAATTCAAGCAAGCATGCAAAGAGTATATTGGCAGCGGAAAGTAAAGCATGCAACTTGCAAGAATGTAAAGGGAAGGGTTTGTAGAATTCAAACGCAATTGGAGACACGGATGTTTTTCCCGTGGTTCGGATAGGTGGTGCTATCCTACATCCACGTTGATGGAGACTTCAACCCACAAAGGGTAACGGTTGCGCGAGTCCACACAGGGCTCCACCCACAAAGGGTAACGGTTGCGCGAGTCCACACAGGGCTCCACCCACGAAGGGTCCACGAAGAAGCAACCACCCACAAAGGGTCCACGAAGAAGCAACCTTGTCTATCCCACCATGGCCATCGCCCACACAGGACTTGCCTCACTAGCGGTAGATCTTCACGAAGTAGGCGATCTCCTTGCCCTTACAAACTCCTTGGTTCAACTCCACAATCTTGTCGGAGGCTCCCAAGTGACACCTAGCCAATCTAGGAGACACCACTCTCCAAGAAGTAACAAATGGTGTGTAGGTAATGAACTCCTTGCTCTTGTGCTTCAAATGATAGTCTCCCCAACACTCAACTCTCTCTCATAGGATTTGGATTTTGTGGAAAGAAGATTTGAGTTGAAAGCAACTTGGGAAGGCTAGAGATCAAGATTCATATGGTAGGAATGGAATATCTTGGTCTCGACACATGAGTAGGTGGTTCTCTCTCAGAACATATGAGTTGGAATTGTGTATGTGTTCTGATGGCTCTCTCCACGAATGAAGAGGAGGTGGAGGGGTATATATAGCCTCCACACAAAATCCAACCGTTACACACAGTTTTCCAATCTCGGTGGGACCAAATCAACAAACTCGGTCGGACCGAAAATGTAAACCTAGTGACCGTTAGAGATTTTCGGTGGGACTGACATGCAACTCGGTAGGACCGATATGGTTAGGGTTTGGGCATAACGTAATCTCGGTGAGACCGATTACACAAACTCGGTGAGACCGAATTTGGTAATTAGCTAACCAGAGAGTTGGTCAGGCAAACTCGGTGGGACCGATTTGCTCTTTCGGTGAGACCGAAAAGTTACAAAAAGGAAACACTGAATTTACATTGCAATCTCGGTGGGACCTATTCGCTCTTTCGGTGAGACCGAAAAGTTAAGAAAGGGAAATAGAGAGTTTGCAATCCCATCTCGGTGAGACCGAGATCCCTATCGGTAGAACCGAATTGCTAGGGTTTGGCAGTGGCTTATGACAAGTGAAACTCGGTGGCGCCGGATAGGAAGAATCGGTAGGACCGAGTTTGGCTTAGGGTTTAGGTCATATGTGGATATGGGAAAGTAGTTGAGGGTTTTGGAGCATATCACTAAGCACATGAAGCAAGAGGCTCATTAAGCAACACCTCATCCCTCCTTGATAGTATTGGCTTTTCCTAAAGACTCAATGTGATCTTGGATCACTAAAATATAAAATGAAGAGTCTTGAGCTTTTGAGCTTGAGCCAATCCTTTGTCCTTAGCATTTTGAGGGTTCCACTTTCACATCCATGCCATGCCAATCATTGAGCTTTCCCGAAATAATCATCTTGGAATAGCATTAGCTCAATGAGCTATATGTTGTTATGAATTACCAAAACCACCTAGGGATAGTTGCACTTTCAGATGCTTATGTGAAAAAAACTTCAACCTGATAAGCTCGAACCCAAATCGGAGAAATGCACCTTCATAGGATACCCAAAGGAAACTGTTAGGTACACCTTCTATCACAGATCCGAAGGCAAGATACTCGTTGCTAAAAATGGATCCTTTCTAGAGAAGGAGTTTCTCTCGAAAGAAGTGAGTGGGAGGAAAGTAGAACTTGATGAGGTAATTGTACCTTCTCCCGAATTGGAAAGTAGTTCATCACAGAAATTAGTTCCAGTGATACCTACATCAATTAGTGAGGAAGTTAATGATGATGATCATGAGACTTCAGATCAAGTTACTACCGAACCTCGTAGGTCAACCAGAGTGTGTTCCGCACCAGAGTGGTACAGTAACCCTGTTCTGGAAGTCATGTTACTAGACCATGACGAACCTACGAACTATGAGGAAGCTATGATGAGCCAAGATTCCGCAAAATGGCTTGAGGCCATGAAATCTAAGATGGGATCCATGTATGAGAATAAAGTGTGAACTTTGGTGGACTTTCCCGATGAACAGCAAGCCATAGAGAATAAATGGATCTTCAAGAAGAAGACTGGCGCTGACGGTAATGTTACTTTCTACAAAGCTCGACTTGTTGCGAAAGGTTTTCGACAAGTTCAAGGAGTTGACTACGATGAGACTTTCTCACCCGTAGCGATGCTTAAGTCTGTCCGAATCATGTTAGCAATTGCCGCATTTTATGATTATGAAATTTGGCAAATGGATGTCAAAACCGCATTCCTTAATGGATTTCTTAAAGAAGAGTTGTATATGATGCAACCAGAAGGTTTTGTCGATCCTAAGGGTCCTAACAAAGTGTGCAAGCTCCAACGATCCATTTATGGACTGGTGCAAGCATCTCGGAGTTGGAATATACGCTTTGATAGTGTGATCAAAGCATATGGTTTTATACAGACTTTTGGAGAAGCTTGTATTTACAAGAAAGTGAGTGGGAGCTCTATAGCATTTCTAATATTATATGTGGATGACATATTGTTGATTGGAAATAATACAAAATTTCTGGATAGCATAAAAGGATACTTGAATAAGAATTTTTCAATGAAAGACCTCGGTGAAGCTGCTTATATAATGGGCATCAAGATCTATAGAGATAGATCAAGACGCTTAATTGGACTTTCACAAAGCAGATACCTTCATAAAGTTTTGAAGAAGTTCAGAATGGACCAGTCAATGAAAGGGTTCTTGCCCGTGTTACAAGGTGTGAAGTTGAGTCAGACTCAATGCCCGACCACTGCAGAAGATAGAGAGAAAATGAAAGTCATTACCTATGCCTCAGCCATAGGTTCTATCATGCAATGCTATGTACCAGACCTGACGTGTGCCTTGCTATAAGTTTAGCAGGGAGGTGCCAAAGTAATCCAGGAGTGGATCACTAGACAGCGGTCAAGAACATCCTGAAATACCTGAAAAGGACTAAGGATATGTTTCTCATTTATGGAGGTGACAAAGAGCATGTCGTACATGGTTACATCGATGCAAGCTTTGACACTGATCCAGATGACTCTAAGTTGCAAATCGGATACGTATTTATATTGAATGGTGGAGCTATCAGTTGGTGCAGTTCCAAGCAGAGCGTCGTGGCGGGATCTACTTGTGAAGCGGAGTACATAGCTGCTTCAGAAGCAACAAATGAAGGAGTCTGGATGAAGGCGTTCATATTCGATCTAGCTGTAATACCTAGTGCATTAGTGAAAGTGCAACTATCCCTGGGTGGTTTTGGTAATTACTAACAACATATAGCTCATTGAACTAATACTATTTGAAGATGATCATTTCAGGATTATTGGCATGGCATGAATTAGGAATGTGGACCCCTCAAAATGCTAAGGACGCATATTGGCTCAAGCTGAAGACTCTACATTTTACTTTTAGTGATCCAAGATCTCATTGAGTCCATAGGAAAAGCCAATACTATTAAAAGGGATGAGGTGTTTCTTAATGGCTTGCTTGCTCAAAATGCTTAGTGTTATGCTCCAAAAACCCTCAACCACTTTCTCATATCCACACATGTCCCAAACCAAAAAGTCAAACTCAGCCCCACCAAAATGTTCTATCCAGCGCCACCGAGTTCTCTTGACATAGCCACTGCCACAAACCCTAGTCACTTTGGTCTCACCGATAGGGATCTCAGTCTCACCAAGATGGGATTGCAAACTCTATGTTTCCCTTCGAAACATTTTGGTCCAACCGAGCACCTCCTTGAGGTCATTTATCTCATGCAACAGCTCCTATTGCCGAGTCTTGAAGCGCCCCCTCCTGCAGTGCTAAATTATCATTGTAGTCCTTGGCAAGTGCCTTGCGGTTCTGCTCGATCTTCGAGTTAGCGTCCTAATGGGTCCTCTTCTCCTTGGCCGCCAGGTTGGTGTTGGCTTTCTCCATGCGATGGGTGTATGAAGCCAGGGCCACGGTCACGTCGCGGTCCAGCATTTCCAACCGCTCACGCTCCAGGCTCTGCTCAGATGATGACAAAGTACGCTCGTACTCAAGGGCCCAGAGATCTGCCTCGCTCGACGCCAAGGCTACATCATGGGCAGAGAGGGCGTCTCTTTGCGCTCGGAATTGCTGCTCCAAGACTGCATTTGAAGACAAAAGCTCCTACTCGCGAGCCTCTGTGGTCTCATGCCGCCGGTCCACTACGTTGGCCTCATAGGATTTCTTTGCCGTAGTGGCGGACCCCTTGGCCTTCGAGCGCGAGGACTCATGCTGCAGGTGGCTAAGCTTCACCACGACTTCGAGTTGCCGCCACCCGCTCGCCAGCTGCAGGTGCTTGTCTGCAAATCATGCGTCCATGTCGTGAAGCTCTGCTTCGCGCTGGCTCAGTATGCCTTTCGCGTTCTACATGAGATGGTGCCTGATAGCAGCCCGGCCGCTCGCAAGCACCAAGGGCCAACCAGGGTTAAGCCCAATGCTTCCGCCCGCTATCGTGCCACGAGAGGGCTCGCGCATGCTTGTCGGAGGCCGGAAGCTAGCTGGCACCCCGTCCATCCCTTCTACGTAGAGTGGCGCCCCATGGGCTCGACGCCTCCCCACAAGCAGCTGCCAGCCCTCGGCTGCCTCGAGCGTTGAAGTGGGCAGGCTTAAAGGTCAACGACTTCACATGGGCCTGATTGGTGTTGGCTGAGGGTGCCCGGGAGGTGGAGGAGCCGCTCATGAGAGGTCCCCCCAAGAGAACTGCTATCGCCCCACACCCCTTACCTCCGGTGAGTGGTGGGGAGGCCCCCCGTCGCGTCGGAGCAGTCGTAGTAGTTTGGGGAACCATGCCCTCACCGCGCCCCACAACCACGACAGTCGGTGAATAGGCGGCCGCTCGGCTTAGGGGCTCCTTGACCTTCCCACCTAAAAATGACCTGTGGGAAGAGAAGGCTTAGGGATGCCCGCCGCGCATTGGGCAAAAAGGGGGAAGTGCTTAGTTGTCCGCTGTGACCCATTTCCTCTTCTTCAAGGTCCTCTACAGCATGCCGGAGCCACCTTCTGGTCGGATCATTCTCCGAGGGTCGTGCGACCCGGGGACCGGCGCCCCGAGGCCCTACGGGTCGCCTGGCCAGCTCGTGATAGTGGCCCCGCCCCCTCGTGGGGTGGCGCTGCCGACGCTTGCCTATGGAAGGGGAAGTTGCAGGGTGACTCGAGGAGATGGGTTGCCCCCACCACCCGACGGGGCGGCCGGGGGTGTCGCGCTTGTGAAGCTCTCTGGCCCTGGGACTACCAGGAACTGGTCATCCCAAGGCCCCTCGTGACCTTCAGGGAGAAACCCCCTGAAAGTGCTAGTGATCGACTAGAGGGGGGGTGAATAGGAGATTTTTATGAAAGTCTTCAAAACATGGAAATTTCGAAGACAAACGGTAGAAATAAACCTATTACCATGCAGCGGACGGTAGACTACACTAAGCAAGCCATAGGCAGTATTCAATGAAATGAAAGCACAAAGACCAATAGCAGCTAGGCAGTATAGATCAGGATGGAAGATAGTATGAAGCCAATCAGAACAAGCAGTCACACAGTGAAGACAAATAGATAATGCAAACAGGCAATGACTTCATAAGGACCAATCTACAAATAAAGAGATGGGAAGGATAGAACCAGTGGCTCGTTGAAGACAATGATTTGTTGGACCAGTTCCAGTTGCTGTGACAACTGTACGTCTGGTTAGGGAGGCTGAGATTCAACTCAGAAGACCGTGTCTTCACCTTATTCCCCTTGAGCTAAGGACACCCAGTCCTTGCCCAATTACTCTGGTAAGTCTTCAAGGTAGACTTCCAAACCTTCACAGACTTCGTTCACCGGCGATCCACAATGACTCTTGGATGCTCAAAACACGACGCCTAACCGGCTGGAGGATTCACAATCCTCAAGTGTAATAAGTCTTCAGATCACATAGACAAGAAGACTTAAGTGATGCCTAACACTCTTTGGCTCTGGGTGTTTAGGGCTTTGTCCTCGCAAGGATTTCTCTCTCAAAGGCTTCGAGGTGGGTTGCTCTCCAACGACAAAAGCCGTGCACTAACTCTGAGCAGCCAACCAATTTATGGTGTAGGGGGTGGGCTATTTATAGCCACTAGGCAACCCGACCCGATTTGTCCGAATGACCCTGGGTCACTAAGGAACTGACACGTGTTCCAACGGTCAGATTTCAAACACACACGGGAACTTTACTTGAGCCACAAGCAAAGCTGACTTATCCAGCTCTGGATAAGATTTGCTCTCATTGTCTTCGCTCGAAGACATAGGATTTTGGTTAAGCATCACTTCATTCATTCTGACTGGTTTACTTGGACCCCACTTAACAGTACGGTGGTTCCTATGACTCAACAAAGAAAAGAACGATGAAACAACTAAGTCTTCGCGCTCCATAGTCTTCACGCGATGTCTTCTCTTGTCATAGTCTTCAATGTGAATGTCTTCACATACCACCTTTGACTTCAATGTCTTCATACATTTTTAGGGGTCATCTCTGTTAGGAAAACCGAATCAATGAGGGACTTCTACCTGTGTTATCCTGCAATTCTCACAAACAAATTAGTCCCTCAACCAGGTTTGTCGTCAATACTCCAAAACCAACTATGGGTGGCACTAGATGCACTTACAATCTCCCCCTTTTTTGGTGATTGATAACAAACTGGTTGAAGTTTTCAACGGGGATAGAAATATGTGAAATTGTAAAGGATTTAAGTATTGTCTTCGTAAGTAGCAGAAAGGCTCCCCCTGAAGATGTGCATATAAGTATTTTGCTTTTGAATGCAAATGCACATGGCAGGTTGTACTTGCGGAGCTCCTCTTCTACATATGAAGACAGTTCATCATGCATGAAATGATATAATGAATATAATGACATGCATAATGAAAAATGGATGTCTGCAAAATGACTTCATGCGAAATTTATCGTCGCACATGCAGAATTTATCATCGCATCACATAGTGTCAAAAAAGGTAGCAGACGACCATCAAGTTTAAGTGTTACAACTCAAAACGAACCAAATGTTTCAAAAGCAAGAGTTGTAAGCACTTGGCAAAAGTAGAAAAAAGTAAAGCAACCACCCATATGGACCCGCTTGAAGACTATCAACTCATATGCTTCTCCCCCTTTTGTCAGTAAGGACCAAAAAGGTTTGAAGACATAGAGCTTCTACTCGTTCCCATGAGGTGCAGGCGAAGCAGCAGGGTCGTCATTGAGGTCCGGTGGTGCAGAAAAACTTGGTGCAATGTCGAGACGCGCTGAAGGTGGGGGTGGTGAAGTGGCATCATCTTGATCATCGATAACTTTGGGATTCACCATGGCAGCTGAGGAAGAATAGTCAGAGTCTTCAAGGGAGGGAGTCCGACGTAAGTGAGCATTCCTTGGAGGAGTGGAGTCAAACTTGAATCTTTCTGTGAAGCCATCGTCTTGAAGATCTTCTTCAGCAGTGATCAAAGTCAAACTCTTCCAAGACCTCCGACAGGTTTCATGTGTAACAAAGGCATTCTTGGTGGCAGGATTGCGAATGCGATTGACGTCCACCAAGAGGCTTTGCATATGACGCTTAAGCCAGTCAAGATGCTTATCCCGTTTCTAATGTAGCGCGACAAGAAGCTCTCAGTCATTGAGAACACGAGATCGCTTCCGAGGCCTTTGGGCAATGGTGCTTCTAGTGGCGTCAGTTTGGGCGCGAGGGGCACGTGTGTTACCAGCCAAGAGATAAACACGAGAGACTGCCTGAACTCCTTCAATGGGCTGGGTGAAGCTTTGACGATCAACATTGTGAAGATAAATCGGATCCTTAGCAGGCTCTTGGTAAATAGCTTCAACAGACAGATCAACCTCTGGCAAGAATACAAGATGATTACATGCAGACGGCTGATAGTTGAAGGCAGAGTGAAGCTTGATAAGACATATACCCATGGAGCATAGAACTTCAGACCAAAAATGTCGGAGCCAGATGCAGCCAACTGCCTGATGAAGAAATCTTGAGCATTGAAGCTTATGCCATTGAAGATATAGAAAACCAAAGTCTTCATTGCTCCTTCAAGCTTCGCTGCAGATGAATGTCCTTTGACAGGCCACAAAGACTTTCTGATGATATGATAAATGGTGCAGGGCAGATACTCTAGGTCTTCAACAAAGAATTCAGTTGGGTATTAAGCTTCACGTGGCAAAGGCTTCATCATGCTCAGCATTTGACTCATCTTGGGTTCTGGCTTCTGGAAAATGCTCTCCAAAGCATTCTGGTGTTGTTGACAACCTGGGTCATAGTATTCACCAGGAGTGGGCAGGTCTGTGAGCTCAATGATGTCTTGAGCTTTAGCTTCATGATGAACATCTCTTGTCATCCACTCAAGGATCCAAGTCTTTGGATCCCTGTTGTATCCACGAATGTCGAGGGTAGCATAGAATTGAAGCAGAAGTTCTTCATTCCAGTGTTCCTTTACAGTCACAAAATTAAGCAGACCCGCACCATGGAAGCAGTCAAGGGCTTCTACAAGGCATGGCAGTCTAGCAATGGCTTCACAATCAAGATGCATGTGAGGGAAGATGCGTCCCTGATTGTACAAGATGCATGAATAATAGCTTCGCTGCTGATAACTCCAGAATCAGTCTGAAGAGATTCTTGGCCTTGTGTAGGGGTTCTTGGCACTGTTGAAGAATGTGTTGTGTGCCTTGAATCCATTCAAATTAAATGATCCTGGTGAAGTTGCAGTACCTGGGAACCATGGTAGCCTTGGCTTTGGCTTCTGGACCTGAGGCCTGTGCTCCACGATAGGCAAACTAAGGTCCGGGAGCAGGCGGAGGAACCAGGATTGCCCAGCAGAACGTAACAAGCTGTCCACGATCATATGCTTGCTCGATGGTGTGTGGCCTTGGAGGAGGTACAGGAGGAGAGGCATTGGCTTCAGGCAGCGGATTTGCTTCGGGTGCTGCATTGGCTTCAGGTGCATTCACTTCTGGCACCACAATAGCTTCAGGCACCACATTAGCTTCAGCCATGACAACGTTATTGGCTTCAGTGGTGATGTTGGTGGCTGCCTCAGTATTGGTAACCTCCACTTCAGGAACTGGAGGGTCGGACACGTTCTCCTCGAGAACAACTTCAGGGTTGGACGGGGTGTACCAAAACTTTCTTATTCTCTTGGTTCTTCTTCATGGTCATCGGCTGATGTAGCCGGAATATCTTCAGCTGTTTTGGCTTCAGATTCAGGAATGTTCACAGTAGGAGAGGCTTCAGGAAAGACTTCGTGTGAGACGGATTGGCGCTCTTCTCCTTCAGGAACACTTGACAATGTGACATGTGGCCTTGGTCCTTTGCGAAGCCTGCGAAATGCTGGCGACACCTGTGGAGATGGAGTTGGTTGGGCCTCAAAGTCTTCACTATCAATCACCGGAGTGGTGACCTGTGGTGGGGGAGTGACTGGTGTTTCTTCAGCACGAGGGGATTCTGGAGGGTGATCAGCCCATGAGTCATCCTGAGCAATTGGCGTCAATGGACGACCAATGCTGATGAGTTCGTTGTTCGTGAGAACAGGCGATGATACCAAATTGTGCTCGATCTGAGGAATGACTTCATCATCTTCAACATTGTCGTGAGGACCAATGTCTTCAGCTGTGGTGGGGTCAACAGCTGGATTCTCTTCAGATTCAGGATCCTCTGTGGAAGCAGGCTCATGAACTACCAGACGACGTTCACGATGTTCAGACGCAGGACGAGCAACAGAAATTGGCTCGACAAGAAGGGGCTCTATGGAAGCATCCCGATCTCTCTTCTTTGTTTTCCTTTTCTTGGTTGGGGAAGCATCATCAGTGGTGGCTTTGGTCTTGTGCTTTCTGGCTTCGGCTTCAGCTGCTCTAGTTTTCTTGAATTCTGAAGCCACTGTGGGGGCCTTAGGCTTAGAGCCTGTCATACTGGCCGGGAAGACAATGGGAGGTGCTTCCTGCCTTGATGCTTCTGGTTCGGCCACAACTGGCTTCTTCTTCTTCTTGGCAGCCATCCTGGGGTCGATGCCTGGTCGCCCCAAAGCCTTGCGCTTTTCAGCTTCATTGTAGCCTTGAACACATTTGGCAGCAAGATTCTTCATGCGCTCACGAGAACCTTTTGCTTCTTCTCGTTTCTTGTGGAATGCCTCCTTGAGCTCATGCATCATGACCTTGAAGTTTTGAATGTCTTCAACATTGAGCTTGGCCATGTGCTTCTTGAACTGAGCCTTTTCATAATCGATCTTATGCTTTAGCTCAACAATTTTCTGAGCAAGAGCCAGCTCAGGAGCAATGGCTCCATGGAAGGAGACGCTGAGGCCAATTGGAAGCTGAGGATCATCAAAACTGACATCTGGGCTGTCAACCCACTCATCAATAAACTTGTATAAGATTTCCACATCAAAGAGGGGAAGATCATTGAACATTTTCGCCTCTTTCTTGCTCTTTATCAACAGCTCAAGAGCATCATCGCCAAGATCGTCATCGTTGGATAGATCAATGGCGTCACTCTCGTTTCTCGAAACAGCAGCAGGGGTCAGTGCTTGACCAGTGGGTTGCATGGGCTTTTTCACCTTGGTAGACTTGGAGATGCGTGAGAGATCTTCAGACTACACACTGGCTTCAGGAGATGCAGTGGCCAGAGGCTTCGCCCGTGAGACCTTTGGTGCAGAGGGGGGGGGCTTTGAAGCCTTTGGTTTCTGTTGCTTCACAGGCTTTGGAGGTGCAGGAGCTTCATTAGAATCAGAGTCATCTGCAGAGTGGTCCACGGCTGCCCCTTGAACCTGAATGTGAGTGATGAGACCTTCTAAGTTGTAGAAGGGCCCAATAAGATTGGGTTCAGCTTCGCGTGTGCCATCAGCTCGTGGTGCAGAGGGGCCTGCATTGAAGTCTAATCGCAAAGACTTCTTGTTTTCCTTGGCCGAGTTCTTTGCAGCCTGATAGTTGTGCTTGAACAAATTATCTTCACGACACCATAACAGAGAGGATGGGTCGGCATTAGCAGGCTGAGGTCCACGAATCATGCTGGGGTAGAAGCCTTGAGCAATAGCTTCAGACTTCGACTTGGGCTGAAGACCTTTGTATATTATATCTCCCCAGGGGCCCTTTAAGGCATTCTTCTCAGCATACTCCTTGGTGACGAATCTGTACTTGAACCATTCCTCTACCCAATGTCTTCGAATCCATTGGATTCGGTTCTTGCGTTCTCCATAGGTTTCTTCTGGATCTGACTTGTATAACTCATAGAGATCTGGTGGCAGGTCCTTAGCAGTGTTTCCACGGCGTTATCTATCGCCCTTCCTGACTGATTTTTGAGTTGTCATGAAGTTTAGACTGAAAGGCTTCAACACTGTCGAAGTCTTTCGTCTATTGGTCAAATAGGAACTGGATTCAGGAGAATTTATGTGACGCTGTAAGAACTCTGCAAATGAATGCAGACTATGAGAACCAAGGGATTCTCCCACAGACATGTACCTTTTGATCAAACTCTTTACCATTGTCGTCGGGACCCAGATGGTGTTTAGCTGGCATTGGCGTTGTGTAACCTTTGCAATCTTGCATTCCAAACTTCTTTAGGAAATCTTTGAGGTATTTCTCTTGAGATATGAAGATGTCGTTGCGTTGCTGTTGTATTTGAAGACCAAGGAAGAACTTCAACTCACCCATCATGGACATCTGATATTGCTCTTACATCATGTATCCAAACTCATCACTGTATTACTGATTAGTGCAGCCGAAGATAATGTCATCCACATATATTTGGCACACAAACAGTTCACCATCATATGTCTTCGTGAAGAGCGTGGGATCCAGGGAACCAGGTTTGAAGCCTTTGCTCTTCAGGAAGTCCTTGAGTGTGTCATACCAAGCACGAGGGGCTTGTTTGAGGCCATACAGTGCCTTGTTGAGCTTATAAACCATGTCAGGATGTTTTGGATCTTCAAAGTCAGGCGGTTGTGCAACATACACTTCTTCTTCAATCTTGCCATTGCAATGGCACTCTTCACATCCATTTGATACAGAAGAATGTTATGATGATTTGCATAGGCCAGCAGTATGCGTATAGCTTCAAGCCTAGCCACAGGAGCAAATGTTTCATTGAAGTCAATTCCTTCAACTTGAGTGTATCCTTGAGCAACGAGACGAGCCTTGTTTCTGACAACTTGACCATGCTCATCTTGCTTGTTGCGATATATCCATTTAGTGCCTATGATATTGTGCTTACGAGGATCAGGATGCTTGACCAGTTCACATACATTATTCAGCTCAAATTGTTGAAGCTCTTCTTGCATAGCTTGAATCCATTCAGGTTCCATGAAGGCTTCATCAACTTTCTTGGGTTCAGATATTGAGACAAATGCGAAGTGCCCACAGAAATTTGCTAGTTGTGTTGCCCTTGAACGAGTGAGTGGACCAAGTGCATTGATGCTATCAATTATTTTCTCAATTTGTACTTCATTTGCAACATGAGGATGAACAAGACAAAGATTTTGCTCTTGCTGATCATTGTCATCGTTAGAAGGATTGTCTTCAGGCTGAGCATTGTCTTCAGGTTGATCAGGTGCAGAGATGATGAGTTCCTCTTCGGGTTGTGCTTCAGACGGTATGATTTCTCCAGTTCCCATAAGCTTGATGGATTCACTGGATGGAACTTCATCTAGCACATTTGGCAGGTGCTCTCTTTGCGAGCCATTAGTCTCATCGAACCGCACATCCACAGTTTCAACCACTTTATAGTGAAAGAGGTTGAAGACTCTGTAGGAGTGCGAATCCTTTCCGTATCCAAGCATAAAACCTTCATGTGCTTTCGGTGCAAATTTTGAAGTGTGATGTGGATCCTTGATCCAGCACCTGGCACCAAATACTCTGAAGTAACTGACATTTGGCTTCTTACCAGTGAGGAGCTCATAGGATGTTTTGTTCAGAAGCTTGTGAAGATAAACACGGTTGATGATATGGCATGCAGTATCAATGGCTTCAGGCCAGAACTTTCTTGGAGTCTTGTATTCATCGAGCATCGTCCGGGCCATATCAATGAGTGTTCTGTTCTTGCGTTCCACGATGCCATTCTGCTGCGGCGTGTACGGAGCTGAGAACTCATGAGTGATGCCCAAAGTATCAAGATAAGTGTCGAGGCCGGTGTTCTTGAATTCAGCCATTGTCACTTCTGATGTGCTTGATCTTGACACCATAGTTGTTCATGGCTCGATTGGTGAAGCGTCTGAAGACATCCTGCACTTCAGTCTTGTAGAGGATTATATGCACCCATGTATATCTTGAATAATCATCAACAATGACGAAGTCATAGAGACAAGCAGTAGTAGTAAGAGTTGAGTAGTGAGTGGGACCGAAGAAGTCCATGTGTAGCAGTTCGAAGGGTTGAGTCATTGTCATGATTGTCTTCGAGGGATGCTTGGCCCTCGTCATCTTTCCAGCTTCGCAGGCACCGCATAAGTGATCCTTCTTGAACTTGACGCCCTTGATGCCTATGATATGCTTCTTCTTTGCAAGAGTCTGCAAATTCCTCATGCCAGCATGCCCTAGCCTCCAATGCTAGAGCCAGCATTCTGAAGCTTTTGCAAGAAGACATACGACAAGCTGGGGTCCTGCTGAGAAATCTACCATGTACAAATCATCTTTCTGATACCCTTCAAAGACTAGAGACTTGTCAGATTCCATTAGAACAAGGCAACGATATTTTCCAAACATCACAATCATGTTTAAATCGCAAAGCATTGAGACAAACATTAAGTTGAAACCAAGGGATTCAACAAGCATCACTTTATCCATGTGCTGATCCCTTGAGATTGCAACTCTACCTAGACCCAATACCTTGCTTTTACCAGTATCAGCAAATGTGATGTGACTCTTGTCAGATGGACGTAAGGTTGATTCCATGAGAAGACTTCGCTTGCCAGTCATGTGATTAGTACATCCAGTATCAACAATCCATTCTGAAGCAGCTGGTGTCATACCCTATAGTGCAGTTAGGGGGATAGGCTTCACGAAGAGAATTGTGAAGCATAAACATTTGCCCAGCAAGTGGATTATGAAAGCTTAGATCGAGGTTAGGACTGATAGGGCAAGTAGCAAGCGACTCAGGAACAAAATACATAATAAGACCATTTGGGCATTTGATCTTGCGCCCTACAAGATGTTTAAGGTCCCCAGGAATAGCTTCAGGCGCATTTGATTTTCGGCTGGAGACCCTTCCCTACAAAAAAAGAGTTAAGCTTTCTTAGCCACCCACATCTTCAAGGGTGGCTTTGAAGCAATGAGTCTAAGTGTAACATCTGGGAACTTTGGCTTTGGAGCCCTAGCAAGTAGTCTTGCAGGTGGACAATAGTACTCATAAGAATAAGCAGAGTAGTTCTTGGTCTTATGAACATGGTGGTTTGATGAAACGCGCTCATATTCATAGGCCTGAGTATGGTTTCCCTACAAAACATTTGCGTTAGTGCGACTCAGGTGAGTCCTCTGTCTGTATGAAGCCTTTAGACCATATGAAGCCCGTGGTCTGGGGTTTGTCTTCTTCACTTGTGGTGTCATGACGACATACATAGGAAGATTTTCCAGACACTTTTTCGGCACCCAGACTTTCTTCATAGGTGGCCCATTCCTGTAGTTAGTACCAATATACCTGGCAAACACTTCACCATTCTGATTCATAAACAGTTTATAGTTTGCATCAAAGGATTCATCAATAACAATGGGATTAGCACAAGTGAAGCTAGATAGGGTGGATGGATCCACTGAAGGTTCCTTTGCAGCAACCCATGTGGTTTTGGGGTACTCCTCAGGTTTCCAGTAAGAGCCATCAGCATTCATTTTCCTTTCGAACCCAACACCCTCTTTCCTAGGGTTTCTGTTCAGGATCTGCCTTTTGAGGACATCACATAGTGTCTTATGCCCTTTGAGACTTTTGTACATCCCTGTTTCAAGCAATGTCTTCAACCTAGCATTTCCATCAGTAATAGCAGTGGCATCCTCAGCAGAGGGGTTAGTTACCACATCAACAGTTGAAGATATTTGTAACGCCCTCGATGCGGCTATAGCTCCCACGTGTCGAGGCACGACTTAGAGACATAACAACATTGAAAGCAATGTCGCAAGTTAGGCAATCTTCACAACATCCCATGTAATATAGATAATAAAAGGGAGATACATAGTTGGCTTACACTCACCACGTCAATCAAAGTACATAAATAGCATTACCACATTCAAACACTCATGGCCCGACTACGGTGCCAAAATAAAAGAACAACCCAACATGCGACACGGTCCCGATCACCCCAACTGGGCACCACTACTGATCATCAGGGAAAGACACGTAGTATTGGCGTGAGTCCTCGTCGAACTCCCACTTGAGCTCAAGCGCGTCATCTGGAACGGAATCATCAGGCCCTGCATCTGGTTTTGGAAGTAATCTGTGAGCCACAGGGACTCAGCAATCTCGCACCCTCGCGATCAAGACTATTCAAGCTTATAGGTAAGGCAAGGAAAAATATGTGGAGCTGCAGCAAGCGACTAGCATATCTGGTGGCTATCCTGTTCGCAAAAGAGAGCGAGAAGAGGAGGCAAAGCGCGAGCGAGTAACTAGAAGGCATCCTACGACAAGCATTACTCCAACACCGTGTTCACTTCCCGGACTCCGCCGAGAAGAGACCATCACGGTAACTCACACAGTTGATTCATTTTAATTAAGTTAAGGTTCAAGTTATCTACAACCGTACATTAACAAATTCCCATCTGCCCATAACCGCAGGCACAACTTTCGAAAGTTCAAATCCCTGTAGGGGAGTCCCAACTTAGCCCATGACAAGCTCTCACGGTCAACGAAGGAATAGACCTCCTCCCGAGACGTTCCGATCAGACTCGGTATCCCGGTTCTACAAGACACTTCGACAAGTTAAAACAAATCCAGCAACACCGCCCAAATGTGCCAAAAATCCCGATAGGAGCTGCACATATCTCGTTCTCAGGGCACACTCAGATGAACACTACGTACAACTAAAACCAACCCTCGAGTTGCCCCGAGGTGGCACTACAAGTGGCTCTGTTTGGACCAACACTCAGAGGAGCACTGGCCCGGGGGGTTTAAATAAAGATGACCCTCGGGCTCCGGAAACCAAAGGGAAAAAGAAGCTAGGTGGAAAATGGTAAAACCAAGGTTGGGCATTGCTGGAAAAGCTTTAATCAAGGCGAACTATCAAGGGGTTCCCATTACCCAACCGCGTAAGGAACGCAAAATCCGGGAACATAACACCGATATGATGGAAACTAGGGCGGAAAGACTGGAACAAAAACACTAGGCGAGAGGCCGAGCCTTCCACCCTTTACGAAGTATATAGATGCATTAAGATAACAAGGCAATATAATGATATCCCAACAAGTAAATAATGTTCCAACAAGGAACAGTCTCCAATCTTCACCTGCAACTAGCAACGCTATAAGAGGGGCTGAGCAAAGCGGTAACATAGCCAATCAACGGTTTGCTAGGACAAGGAGGATTAGAGGTTTGACATGGAAATTTGGGAGGCATGATAAGCAAGTGGTAGGCATCGTAGCATAGGCATAGCAAAAGAGCGAGCATCTAGCAAAGCAAAGATAGTAGTGATTTCGAGGGTATGATCATCTTGCCTGCAAAGTTGTCAGAGTTGACTGGATCCTCGAAAGCAAACTCAACGGGCTCCTCGTTAGCGAACTCGTCTCCCGACTCTACCCAAACAAGACAAACAAGCAACAAGGACACAATCAACCACGTGCAAAGCTCAAACAATATGATGCAAAGATGGTATGCTATGCGGAATGCGATATGTGATGCATATGCAAGATTTGACAAGGAACGAATGAATCTGGCCTCAACATGGAAATCCAAGTGTGCCACTGGAAAGGTGAGGTGAAATCTCTTGAAAACGATATAAAGATCACCGGAATCGGAGTTAGGTTTGGAAATGGCAAGCAATTCAAATATGACACCGGTCTGCGATATACAGCAAGTAGCCATCTAAATGCAACAACATGAACATGCTACAGCACCCAAACATGGCAACAAAATACATGGCAGGGATCCACTCATGATGCTTAACAAAAGACTAGCACTGAGCTATGGTCAATTCATCCATTAACAGGTTCAAACAAGCATGGCAAAAATGCATTTGGCAAACAGATCTCAGACTTAGTGAAATTAACACTTGTCTGAAATTTCAGATCAGATAGCACTCTTTGGAGCATGAAAACAATATGATATAGGACCTGAACATGGCAAAGTAAAGCATGGAATGGAGCTACTCAAAGAGCTTAACAAAAGTCCCTTAGTGACCTTGAGCCAAAAGGGATCATAAAATACATTTGCAAGCATGTGAACATGGCAAAAACATAATCAGATCACAGACTTAGTGGAAAACTGGAGCATGCAAATCAGGTATCAAGTAGGCATGTTTACGAGCTCGATGCACTCACTACAGAGCATGTCATGACAATCTAAGCATACACTTGTCAAGAATACACATTATACAAGCTAGACATGGCAAGAACAATAACATAGCATGCACGGATCAACTACTACATCCTCGGCAAAAGCGCTAACAAGTAGACAATCTGCCCAGATTCACGAAATGGCAAAAGTAGAGCTCGATTAACTCAAGCTAGGGTGCTCCATAATTGCAAACAAAGACATGGATGGATAGATCACTACAAGATTAACAAAACATCCTTACTGATCATCCTCAAAAGAGGCACGGATCACTAGGAAACAACATGAACATAAGGCATATTGAGATAAACAATCCAAGGACTTAGTGGAAATGCTAAGTCCCTGAAATCAGCATTAAGGAATGCTCCACTTTGCAAGCTTGTTCTAGTCACCACACACATCACAAAAATACATGGGTTGCACCTCTGGATATATCGCAAAACATATAACAAAACACATGTAGAGCTCAGGGGCATATCATGCACACATTAATCATGGCAAAAATGACAAATATCTAATTGGATTAGCAGATTTGACAATTATCTCAAATAGCATTCTTCCAACAGCATTTCGGGCATCAAGATGAACTCAAATGAAAATGATGCAATGAGATGAAATGATGTGCTCTCTGAAGCGAACATTTTGATATGCTATATGCCCAAAACGGAGCTACGGACGCGGAGATATAGCATGATGAAAAATGCAAAAAAATAGTAAAATGGGGAGGCAAAAGTCAACCCGAGAATTAGGGTTTACTGTAGCGGTTCAGATCTGGATTGCGGCGCGGAAGCCGAGGTTCGCCGGCGCCGGAGTTGGAGCTCGGGGAGTACGCTGGAGGGAGGGAGAGACGGCGAGGTCGCCGGAGCTCGGGGGAGAGGCGGAGCTCCTCTCGCCGGTGATGAGGCGGCCGGGGCAGAATCGGGCGACGCCGGCCGGGGCGGCGACCGGCAAGGCGGTGCGGAGGTGCGGCGATGGCGGGCGGCTGCAGGAGCGGGGCTCCACCGGCGCGGGCGAGGCGGTGGAGGAGAAGGGGCGGCGCGGACGAGCGGCGACCCTCGGGCGTGACGGCGACGGGAACGGGCCGCGGGGGGCCCGCGGCGGGCCGAGCGGGCCGGCGGCAGGGAGGCTCCCGGTGTGACACGTGGCGCAACTTCACTGGCCGGGCGCGGCGGCGCGAAGAGTCCGGCCAGGGGCGGACATGTCCGGCGCGGCGGGGCGATTTTTTAGGGTTTGGGAGGAGGGGATCCGGAAATTTCGAGGAGGGGTCTATATATAGGCATAGAGGGAGCTAGGAGTGTCCAAATGAGGTGTGGTTTTCGGCCACGCGATCTGATCGAATAGTCTAGATGATGGAGAGGGTTTTGGTGGGTTTTGGCCCAAAATGGAGGGGTGTTGGGCTGCAACACACATGAGGCCTTTTCGGTCCCTCGGTTAACCATTGGAGCATCAAACGGAGTCCAAATGGTACGAAACTTGACAGGCGGTCTACCGGTAGTAAACCAAGGCCGCTTGGCAAGTCTCGGTCCAATAAAGAAATGTTTAATCCCCACACACGAAAGAAAGGTAGAAATGACCACCGGAGTAGAACGGAGCGCCGGAATGCAAAACGGACAACGGGAAAAATGCTCGAATGCATGAGATGAACACGTATGCAAATGTAATGCACATGATGAGATGATATGAGATGCATGACAACGACAACAACACACGGAGACAAAAACCCGAACCCGAGAAAATAAAATAACTTAACGCCGGAAACGGCAAGAGTTGGATTACATATTAGGTAAATCATATCTGGGGTTCAGGATCTGCCTTTTGAGGACATCACATAGTGTCTTATGCCCTTTGAGACTTTTGTACATCCCTGTTTTGAGCAATGTCTTCAACCTAGCATTTCCATCAGCAATAGCAGTGGCATCCTCAGCAGAGGGGTTAGTTACCACATCAACAGTTGAAGATATTGCAACAGTAGCAACAGTAAAACATCCAGCAATAGAAGTAGCGTTGTCACGCTCAATGCATTTAAGACATGGTGGTTCAAATCCTTCCTGAGCGGAACTGATCTATTTGGCGCGAAGTGACTCGTTTTCCTTTTGAAGATCTTCATCAGCCGCTCTCAATTTCTCAAGATCTTGCTTTCTTTGAAGATAATCATAGGAAAGCTTTTCATGAGTTGTTGAGAGCGTTTCATGACGACTTTCAAGTTCCTCATACTTAACATGAAGATTTTTTATGTCTTCAATTAAGGACTGAGATCGAGTCATTTCAGCGTCTAACAGGTCATCGCTTTTGTCTAATAGTTTTTGAATATGTTCCATAGCTTTCTGTTGTTCAGTTGCAATTTTAGCAAGTGTTTTGTAGCTGGGTTTGGAACCACAATCAGAGTCATCTTCACTGGATGTTTGATAGTGAGTAGTGCGTGAGTTTACCTTGGCACCGCATGCCATGAAGCAGTAGGTGGGAGCGAAGCTGTCCTTGTCATTAGCATCGGCGTCGGTGATGAAGTCATTGTCTTCAATGTTGAAGATGGACTTGGCAACGTAGGCTGTAGCCACACTTGCAACGCCAGAATCGGACTCCTCCTCAGACTCCACCTCCGCCTCCTCAGAAGCAGACTCCTCCTCTGAATCCATTTCCTTGCCAACAAACGCACGAGCCTTGCCAGATGAGCTCTTCTTGTGTGATGAAGACTTTGATGAAGACTTGGAAGAAGACTTTGAGTATTTCTTCTTCTTCTTGTCGTCAGAATCATATTCCTTGCTCTTCTTCTTCTTGTTGTTCTCATTGTCCCACTTCGGACACTTAGAGATGTAGTGACCAGGTTTCTTGCACTTGTGGCATGTTCTCTTCTTGTAGTCATGAGCAGAAGCTTCATCATTCCTTGAGCTGGATCGTGAGGACTTTCAGAAGCCTTTCTTCTTGGTGAATTGCTGGAACTTCTTCACAAGCATAGCAAGATCCTTTCCAATGTCTTCAGGATCATCAGAACTGCAATCAGATTCTTCTTCAGATGAGGAAACAACTTTTGCCTTCAAAGCACGAGTTCGCCCATAGTTGGGACCTTAGATGTCTCTTTTCTCAGAAAGCTGAAACTCATGTGTGTTGAGCCTTTCAAGTATGTCAGACGGATCGAGTGTCTTGAAGTCAGGGCGTTCTTGAATCATCAGGGCTAGGGTGTCAAACGAGCTGTCAAGTGATCTCAGGAGTGTCTTGACGACTTCATGCTTGGTGATCTCAGTAGCGCCAAGGGCTTGAAGCTCGTTTGTGATGTCAGTGAGTCGATCAAACGTGAGCTGAACATTCTCATTGTCGTTTCTCTTGAAGCGGTTGAAGAGGTTGCGAAGGACACTGATTCTTTGATCTCTCTAGGTTGAGACGCCTTCGTTCACCTTGGAGAGCCAGTCCCAGACTAGCTTGGATGTTTCTAGAGCACTCATGCGGCCATACTGTCCTTTGGCCAGATCACCACAGATGATGTTCTTGGCAGTGGAATCCAGTTGAACGAACTTCTTGACATCAGCAGTGGTGACACCTTCACCAGCCTTGGGGATGCCATTCTTGATGACATACCAGAGGTCAACATCAATGGCTTTCCAGATGCATGCGCATCTTATTCTTCTAGTAGGGATATTCAGTTCCATCGAAGAATGGGCACGCAGCGGAGACTTTGATTATCCCTGCAGTCGACATAGCTAAAACTCTAGGTGGTTAAACCGAATCACACAGAACAAGGGAGTACCTTGCTCTGATACCAATTGAAAGTGCTAGTGATCGACTAGAGGCGGGTGAATAGGCGATTTTTATGGAAGTCTTCAAAACATGGAAGTTTCGAAGACAAACGATAGAAATAAACCTATTACCATGCAGCGGAAGGTAGACTACACTAAGCAAGCCATAGTCAAGTATTCAATGAAATGAAAGCACAAAGACAAATAGCAGCTAGGAAGTATAGATCAGGATGGAAGATAGTATGAAGCCAATCAGAACAAGCAGTCACATAGTGAAGACAAATAGATAATGCAAACAGGCAATGACTTCACAAGGACCAATCTGCAAATAAAGAGATGGGAAGGATAGAACCAGTGGCTCATTCAAGACAATGATTTCTTGGACCAGTTCCAGTTGCTGTGACAACTATACGTCTGGTTAGGGAGGCTGAGATTCAACTCAGAAGACCGCGTCTTCACCTTATTCCCCTTGAGCTAAGGACACCCAGTCCTCTCCCAATTACTCTGGTAATTCTTCAAGGTAGACTTCCAAACCTTCACAGACTTCATTCACCGGCGATCCACAATGACTCTTGGATGCTCAGAACGCGACGCCTAACCGGCTGGTGGATTCACAGTCCTCAAGTGTAATCAGTCTTCAGATCACACAGACAAGAAGACTTAAGTGATGCCTAACACTCTTTGGCTCTGGGAGTTTAGAGCTTTGTCCTCGCAAGGATTTCTCTCTCAAAGCCTTCGAGCTGGGTTGCTCTCAAACGACAAAAGTCGTGCACTAACTCTGAGCAGCCAACCAATTTATGGTGTAGGGGGTGGGCTATTTATAGCCACTAGGCAACCCGACCTGATTCGTCTGAAATGACTCTGGGTCACTAAGGAACTGACACATGTTCGAACGGTCAGATTTCAAACACACACGACAACTTTACTTGAGCCACAAGCAAAGCTGACTTATCCAGCTCTGGATAAGATTTGCTCTCATTGTCTTCGCTCGAAGACATGGGATTTTGGTTAAGCATCACTTCAGTCATTCTGACTGGTTTACTTGGACCCCACTTAACAATACGGTGGTTCCTATGACTCCACAAAGAAAAGAACGACGAAACAACTAAGTCTTCGCGCTCCATATTGTTCACGTGATGTCTTCTCTTGTCATCGTCTTCAATGTGAATGTCTTCACATACAACCTTTGACTTCAATGTCTTCATACATTTTTAGGGGTCATCTCTGGTAGGAAAACCGAATCAATGAGGGACTTCTACCTGTGTTATCCTGCAATTCTCACAAACACATTAGTCCCTCAACCAGGTTTGTCGTCAATACTCCAAAACCAACTAGGGGTGGCACTAGATGCACTTACACCCCCACTGATCGAATCGCGGCATCCTCCTGGCAAAGGCCTCCTTGCTCATGTAGTTGTACAAAGGGTACCCTTGCTCTGGTAGCCCGCTTGCATCTTCTCCAATCAAGACTTCAAGAATCCTGCTTAACTTGTCGGGAGGCTGCCCGCCTGTTTGGAGCCGCATCCTGTCTTCCAGGCCGATGAAGGCCCACATGGGAAGGGAGTGGAAATGAAGGGGGGTCATCCGCCGGTGGAGGAATTCCTTCACCACCACCTTCAACGTCACTCCCGCTGCCCTCTGGTCGGCCATTCTCACCAGGAACTGCGAAAGCCTCAGGTCGTGCAACCTCTCATGCCCCCATCCAGAGATCGCCATGGTCGGGGACGAAGGGATCAGCAGCAGGGTGTTGTACTGGGCAGCCTCCATGTATACCCATTGCCGCCTGAAGCCAACCGCTTCGTGGTTCATCTCCATGTCGATGTCGTCGCCCGCCGTCGCGGCCACCACACAGAGCGTCACGAACCCGGAGTGTTGGTTTATGGTGATGAGCCGGAGGTAGAAGAAATGGCGGAGCAGCACCACCTAAGGAGCCACACCCATGAAGGCATCACATAGGAAGGCGAAGGATGAAAGGAGGATAAAGGATCTCAGGTCTAAGTGCAGCGCGTGCACCTGATAGTGCAAAAACACGTCATTGAAGAAGTCTGAGAACGGGGACAGCAGGCCGGAGAAGATCGTCGGAAGATGAATCGCGATCGTGGTGGCATCCAGATTTGCGAGAGGTCGTGAAGCAGGCCAAACCTTTGTTGCTCCCCACTCGTTGGAATCATCTGTGATCATCGGGCAGACCTTGTCGAGGCCTTCGAGATTGAGCATTGTAGATCGGCCCAGGGCCACCTCCAGCCCTATTCGGCCGTCTGCCGCCGGCACCTTTCCCTTTTTGCTCGGAGGAGCCATGGTGGCGCAATGGGACGAGAGCAGCAATGGTCCTTGATACGTCCTTTTTGCATCATGTTTACCTACTATTATTTATAATGTTTTTATGCATAATAATGCTTTTTGAAGTAATTCTATTGCCTTTTCTATCATAATACGCAAGGTACACACAAAGAGGGAGAATTTCGACAGCTGGAAATCTGGTCCTGAAAAGGCTACGTTAGGCTACCTATTATGTACAACTCCAAATGAGCTGAAACTTCACGGGGAATTTTTATGGAATATATAAGAAATACTGGAGCAAATAACTGCCGGAGGGGGCCACCTGGTGAGCACAAGACACCAGGGCGCGTCAGGCCCTCCAGGCGCGCCCTGGGCTAGGCTGCCTACTATCGGTGCCCCTCTTCTGGTATATAAGTCATTTTGACCTAGAAAAAAATAAGGAGAGCACTTTCGGGATGGAGCGCCGCCGTCTGGAGGCAGAACTTGGGCAGGAGCACTTTGGCCCTCCGGCGGAGTGATTTCGCCGGGGGAAGTTCCCTCCCAGAGTGGGAAATCAACGTCCTCATCGTCACCAACAACTCTCCCATCTTGGGAGGGCAATCTCCATTAACATCTTCAATGACACCATCTCCTCTAAAACCCTAGTTCATCTCTTGTGTCCAATCTTTGTACCGGAACTATAGACTGGTACTTGTGGGTGACTAGTAGTGTTGATTACATCTTGTAGTTGATTTACTATATGGTTTATTTGGTGGAAGATTATATGTTCAGATCCAATATGATATTTAATATCCCTCTAATCATGAACATGTTTATCATTTGTGAGTAGTTACTTTTGTTCTTGAGGTCACGGGAGAAATCATGTTGCAAGTAATCATGTGAATCTGATATGTGTTCGATATTTTGATAGTATGTATGTTGTGATTCCCTTAGTGGTGTCATGTGAATGTCGACTACATGACACTTCACCATATTTGCGCCTAAGGGAATGGATTGTGGAGTAGTTATTAGATGATGCGTTGCGGGAGTGGCAGAAGCTTAATCCCTAGTTTATGCGCTATTCCGTAAGGGACCGATTGGATCCAAAAGTTTAATGCTATGGTTAAAACTTATTCTTAATACTTTTCTCGTAGTTGCGGATGCTTTTGAGGGGGTTAATCGTAAGTAGGAGGTTTTTTCAAGTAAGAACAACACCTAAGCACCGATCCACCCACATATCAAATTATCAAAGTAGCGAATACAAATCAAACCAACATGATGAAAGTGACTAGATGAAATTCCCGTGATGTAACATCCCAAATTTTCAATTTGGAATGTTATACATAGGTCATCCATGCACATCATATTTTATTGCATTTTGTTTCACAATCCTCAAAATCCTAAGCAACTCAAGGACCCTCGGAGAGAGTTGGGGATTTCCAGGTTTTCATATTTGATTCTTATCAAATAATGAAACAAGGATTTTGATTTTAATAATTTTTCTCTCCGAAAAATATTTCGTATTAAAATATAAGAGAGGAGATAATATGACTTCTCCAAAATAATTGAAATATTGGAGGAAAAATATTAAAATCATTTATTTTGATTTTTTATTCGATTTTATTTGGATTTTATTTGCATTAGAAAAATTGCACGTTTTCGAACTTGCATTTTAGGGCCAAGAAAATGTTCATCTCATTCTAAATATTTTATTTAGACGGTGAAAATTTGTTTTGGCATTTTTAGATTTTATTTTCTAGGATTTTATTTCTATCGGCGAAATTGTTTAAAAAAAATCTCCAGCCGACTAGGCCGAACCCAGCCGGGCCGCCGGCCCAAGCCGCCGCCGCCTTCCCACGCGCGAGCACCGCCGCCGCCGAGCTCGGACCGGAGTCCGAGCCGGACTCCGCCTCCGCCGCGCCTTGCCCCCTCCTCCAAGTCACCCCCTCCCCCTTTATATACTCACCACCCGGCCCCCCACCACTACACCACCACCGGCGCCTGCGCCGCCCACAGCCGCCCGCGCTTGCTGCCGCCGAGCCCCGCCGCCCAACCCCGCCTCACCGGAGCCCCTCGCCGGAGGTACCGCGCTAGACCCGAGCCGCCATTTTTTTAAAACCGTTCGGTGTTCTTAGAAACCCCTAGTTCGTTTTTTTAGATCGGTTCGCCGGTTTTTCTCGGTTCTTCTATTTAGCGGACGTTCGTCCATACATTCGTCTTAGAGAACAATTTTCGCCCGTTAGTTACAGTTAACGAACCTTTGTTCGCTAGTCTGTTCGTCAGTTTTCTTTTTATCGAATTAATCCGCGATTATTTTCGATCACGATTTCTGAACCGATCTTAGTTTCTATTTATCTTTTCGCTCGTTAGTCCGAATTAGGCGATTCAAGCGCCTAGATCTTCGCTCGAGACCCTCCTTCTGTTTAACCAACTTGCACAAGTTTTTTCTACTGTAAAATTTGACCTTAGTTCAGATTAGTAAACGGATCTTGTTTCTTTCGCCGTTTGAGTTTCGTTGCTCCGTTTGATTTGATTCTTTTTGCGTACCGGAGTTCTTAAGTTGAACTTTCTGGTCAACCCCTCGTATTTGAGTTTTGCTTGTGCATCTTTGCTTGTTGCTTATGTATGTTATTGTTTGTTTGTGATAGAACACCCGGAGTGCGAAGCGTGTTACTACGAGTCTCTAGGTTTCGCGGATCGTCAGCAAGGCAAGTAACACATTGATCATACTCTTTTCATACCCAGTTTTTTTTTGCATTAGTTCCAATCCTCAAACATTACATGATTAGGACGTCATTAACTTGGGTTGGAAAGTAGTCATTTGAGGTAGAACCTATTACGCTATTACTATCAAACCCTTGGGAGTTACTTCTACGCTTGCTTATATTATTATGCTATGCTATGCTCGTAGACGTGGTTTGGGTTTGAGTGAAATCCATGACAGATGTGAGGTTATTAATTAATGATTCAACTTAAGGTGGCAACTTAAATTAACATCCGGGTGGATTGAGGCACCTTGGGAACCCAGTGTTGTCTGTTTTTTTGGAAATCCTGGGGAACCCGTGTGATCTTCCTATGGACAGCCACCCAGGCTCAAAGGGAACTGGGATGATTCATGCTAGAAACTTTCGTGTGAAGCCACAAGCTATTATGGGCTCTAGCATAGTTAAGTAAGTTACATGAAGCTCTTGAAGAGGTAGATCAGTAGGTAGTGGGTTTTGTAGGTTTGGTATGGTCTACCCGGAGTAGAGAGTTAATGTTTCTGAAAGACTGTGTCCCAGTCATCCGTTTCTCAAACACCATGTAGTGCGAGAAATCCAACGGAGGCGATCGAGTCTTGTGGGGAAAAGTGCGCAAACCTCTGCAGAGTGTACATTCTAATCATGGTTAGCCGTGTCCCTGGTTATGGACAATCTTGAGTATCTAGTACTTGGGTTATCACATGTATCTCATCACTCTTAATTAATATTGTTGGGTTGTTAATTACTTTAATTGGGATTGAGTTGGGGTTACCTTCTCAATATTTGTTCAACCACCATGATAGTTAAATTAAAATCTATTCCTTTGTTATAGGGAAAAATTGGCTTTTCGCAAAACTATAACCATAGAGCTTTCCATCAGCCAAATATGCATGTAGAGATAGCATTATTCTGTTCTTGCTCTACTGTGTTACATTGCCAGCATATTCCATGTGCTGACCAGTTCTTGGGCTGCAACGTATTATGTTGTAGACTTTTTAGACGAGGAGTAAGGTTCGTTAGGTCGTTGCCGTGCAGCTCAGCTATGCCGTTGGAGTTGATGGAAAACAATCCTTTGAGGGGTTTGTTTGGGGTATCTTCACCTCGCCCGGAACCACAATTAGTCACCCCTCAACCTACTTCACATACTGAAAATACTGAATATGAAATTCCCTTGGGTATGATAGAACAACTACTAGCTAATCCTTATGCAGGAGATGGAACCGAACATCATGATATGCACTTGATATATGTGGAAGAAATTTGTTGATTCTTTAAGCTTGCAGGTTTACCCGAAGATGAAGCTAAGAAGAAGGTTTTCCCTTTATCTTTGAAGGGAAAAGAATTGGCATGGTATAGGCTATGCGATGATATTGGATCTTGGAATTGGAATCGATTGAAATTGGAGTTTCACCAAAAAATTTATCCTATGCATCTAGTTCATCGTGGTCGGAATTATATATATAATTTTTGTCATCGTAAAGGAGAAAGTATTGCTCTAGCTTGGGGGAGGCTTAAGTCAATGTTATATTAATGCCCCAACCATGAGCTCTCAAGAGAAATTATTATTCTGAATTTTTATGCTCGGCTTTCTCATAATGATCGATCCATGCTCGATACTTCTTGTACTGGTTCCTTTATGAAGAAGACTATTGAATTACGGTGGGATCTTTTGAAAAGAATTAAATGCAACTCTGAAGATTGGGAACTCGACGAAGGTAAAGAGTCGGGTATTAAGCTTAAGTTTGATTTTGTTAAATCTTTGATGAATACCGATGCTTTTCAAAAGTTTAGCACTAAATATGGACTTGACTCTAAGATAGTAGCCTCCTTTTGTGAATCTTTTGCTACTCATGTTGATCTCCCTAAAGAGAAGTGGTTTAAATATCACCCACCTATTAAATAATAAATTAAAGAATCGGTAATAGCTAAATATGAAACTATTATTTATAATGTTGATCCAGTTGTTCCTACTGCTTATATTGAAAACCCACCTTTCTGTGTTAGGATGAAGGAACATGCTAAAGTTTCAACTATGGTCAATAAAAGTTATATTAGAACACCTAAACCAGATGAATGAATCAAAATAGAACCTAGTGTTGCTATGGTTAAGGATCTCCTGGTTGAAAACATAGAAGGGCATGTTATTTACTTTTGTGATGAAGCTGCTAGAATTGCCAAACCCGATGAAAAAGATAAACATAGACCCGTTGTTGGCATGCCTGTTGTCTCAGTTAAGATAGGAGATCACTATTATCATGATTTATGTGACATAGGTGCTAGTGTGAGTGCTATTCCTTTTACTTTATATTAAGAAATTATGAATGACATAGGACCCGCTGTGATAGAAGACATAGATGTTACTGTTAAACTTTCTAATAGACACACCATCACACCTCCTAGGATTGTTAAAGATGTTGAAGTCTTGCATGCGAAAATAAAATACCCTACTGATTTTCTTGTTCTTGGTTCCCCACAAGATGACTTTTTTCCCATTATCTTTGGAAGACCTTTCTTGAACACCATTAATGCAAAAATAGACAGTGAGAAACAAACTGTCAGTGTTAGTTTTGGTGATGAATCTCATGAGTTTAACTTTTCCAAGTTTAGTAGAAAGCATCATAAAAAAGAATTGCCTAGTAAGGATGAAATTATTGGTCTTGCTTCTACTGTTATACCTCCTACTGATCCTTTAGAACACTATTTGCTAGACCATGAAAATGGTATGCATATGCATGAAAGAAATGAAATAGATAAGATTTTCTTTGAACAACGTCCTCTGCTTAAACAAAATTTGCCAATTGAAACTCTAGGAGGTCCTCCTCCACCCAAAGGTGATCCTATGTTTGAATTCAAACAATTTCCAGACACTTTGAAATATGCTTATCTTGATGAGAAGAAGATAGATCCTGTTATTATTAGTGCTAACCTTTCAGAACATGAAGAGGAAAGATTATTGGAAGTTCTAAGGAAGCATCGAGCTCCTATTGGATATATTCTTGATGATCTTAAGTGCATTAGTCCCACTGTATGTCAGCACGAGATTAATATGGAACCTGATGCTGAACCCGTTGTTGATCACCAACTCGGTTAAATCCAAAGATGAAAGAAGTGGTAAGAACGGAAATATTAAAACTTCTAGAAGCAGGTATAATCTATCCTATAGCTGATAGTAGATGGGTAAGTCATGTTCATTGTGTCCCTAAGAAGGGAGGTATTACTGTTGTTCCTAATGATAATGAACTTATTCCACAAAGAATTGTTACAGGCTATAGAATGGTAACTGATTTTAGAAAATTAAACAAAGCAACTAGAAAAGATCATTACCCTCTACCTTTTATTGATCAAATGCTAGAAAGATTATCTAAGCACACACATTTTTTTTCCTTGATGTGTACTCTGGTTTTTCACAAATACCTGTTCCTCAAATTGATCAAGAAAATACCACTTTTACTTGTCCTTTTGGAACTTATGCTTATAGACGTATGCCTTTTGGTTTATGCAATGCACTTGCTACCTTTCAAAGATGTATGACTGCTATATTCTCTGACTTTTGTGAAAAGATTGTTGAGGTTTTCATGGATGACTTTTCTGTTTATGGGAAGTCTTTGATGATTGTTTAAGCAATCTTGATCATGTTTTACAGAGATGTGAGCAAACAAATCTTGTCTTGAATTGGGAGAAGTGTCACTTTATGGTTAATGAAGGTATTATTTTGGGCCATAAAATTTCTGAAAGAGGTATTGAGGTGGACAAAGCTAACGTTGGTGCAACTAAGAAAATGCCATGTGCTAAAGATATCAAAGGTATTCATAGTTTCATTGGTCGTGCTGGTTTCTATAGGAGATTTATCAAACACTTTTCTAAATTTTCTAGGCCTCTTACAAATGTTTTGCAAAAGGATATTCCTTTTGTTTTTGATGATGATTGTTTAGAAGCCTTCAAAACACTCAAGAAAGCCTTAATTTCTGCACCTATTGTTCAACCACCTGATTAGAACTTGCCTTTTGGAATTATGTGTGCCGCTAGTGATTATGCTATTAGTTTTGTTCTAGGAGAAAGAGTTGATAAGAAACTGAATGTTATTCATTATGCTAGTAAAACTCTAGACAATGCACAGAGAAATTATGCTACTACTGAAAAAGAATTTCTAGCAGTTGTGTTTGCGTGTGATAAATTTAGATCCTATATTGTAGATTCAAAAGTAATTGTCCACACTGATCATGCTGCAATACAGTATCTTATGGAAAAAAAAGATGCCAAACCTGGGCTTATTCTCTTGTTGCAAGAATTTGATTTGCACATCACTGATAGAAAAGGAGCGGAGAACCCCATGGCTGATAACTCGTCTAGGCTTGAAAATGTTCTTGATGACCCACTACCCATTGATGATAATTTTCCTGAAGAGTTGTTAGCTGCAATAAATGTTTCTCATAGTACACATAGGTATGCTGACTATGCTAATTACATAGTTTCTAAATATTTACCACCTAGCTTTATTTACCAGCAAAAGAAAAAAAATTCTTTTATGATTTAAGACATTACTTTTGGGATTACCCACATCTTTATAAAGAAGGAGTAGATGGTATTATTAGACGTTATGTACCTGAGCATGAACAGGGACAAATCCTATGGAAATGTCACTCCAAAGCTTATGGAGGACATCATGCGGGAGACAGAACTTCTCACAAGGTATTGCAATCTGGTTTTTATTGGCTTACTCTCTTCAAGGATGCCCGTAAGTTCGTCTTATCTTGTGACGAATGTCAAAGGATAGGTAATATCGGTAAGCATCAAGAAATGCCTATTAATTATTCACTTGCTATTGAACCATTTGATGTTTGGGGATTTGATTACATGGGACCTTTTCCTTCCTCTAATGAGTATACTCATATTATGGTTGCTGTTGACTATGTTACTAAGTGGGTAGAAGCTACTCCAACTATTAGTGCTGATCACAACACCTCTATTAAAATGCTTAAATAAGTTATTTTCCCAAGGTTTGGAGTTCCTAGATATTTAAAGACTGATGGTGCTTTACACTTTATGCATGGTGCTTTCTGTAAAATGCTTGCCAAGTATGATGTTAACCATAGAATTGCATCACCCTATCATCCTCAGTCTAGTGGTCATGTTGAACTTAGCAATAGAGAAATAAAATTAATTTTGCAAAAGACTGTCAATAGGTCCTGGAAGAATTGGTCTAAGAAATAGATGATGCACTTTGGGCTTATAGAACAGCATATAAAAATCCTATGGGTATGTCTCCTTATAAAATGGTTTATGGAAAAGCTTGTCATTTGCCTCTTCAGTTAGAACATAAAGCATATTGGGCAATTAAAGAACTCAACTATGATTTCAAACTTTCTAGTGAGAAGAGGTTATTTGATATTAGCTAATTAGATTAATGGAGAACCCAAGCTTATGAAAATGCCAAATTATTTAAAGAAAAAGTTAAGAGATGGCATGATAAAAGAATCCAAAAGTGTGAGTTCAAAGTTGGAGAATATGTTCTTTTGGAAACTCTCATTTCAGATTCTTTGCAAGAAAACTCCTCTCCAAATGGGAAGGACCCTATGTTATCGAGGAGGTTTATCGATCTGGAGCTGTCAAAATAAATAATTGATCGCTCTCTGACTATAGTGCCAGAAAAGCTCCTGTCTGCTAGGACTACGTCGATATTCCCCAAAGAGGAAGGGATGATGCAGCACAACGACAGTAGGTATTTCCCTCAGTGAAGAAACCAAGGTTATCGAACCAGTAGGAGAACCAAGCAACACAACGTAAACAACACCTACACACAAATAACAACTCCTCGCAACCCAACGTGTTAAAGGGGTTGTCAATCCCTTTCGGGTAACGATGCCACAAAATTGTAGTAGATTGAAATAATAGATCGCAAATCAAATAAAGTGCAGAAAAGTATTCTTGTATTTTTGGTTTAATAGATCTGAATAAAAATGCAAAGGGAAAGTAGATCACAAACAAATATATGAGGAAGAAGACCCGGGGGCCATAGGTTTCACTAGTGCCTTCTCTCGAGAAAAGATAACAAATGGTGGGTGAACAAATTACTGCTGTGCAATTCATAAAACCTCAAATAATTATGATGATATCCAGGCAATGATCATTACATAGGCATCATGTCCAAGATTAGTAGACCGACTCCTACCTGCATCTACTACTATTACTCCACACATCGACCGCTATCCAACATGCATCTAGTGTATTAATTTCATGGAAAAATGGAGTAATGCAATAAGAAGGATGACATGATGTAGACAAGAAACATTTATCTATTGCATAGATATAGATACCATCTTT
This sequence comes from Triticum urartu, assembly GCF_056163025.1. Lineage (NCBI taxonomy): Eukaryota > Viridiplantae > Streptophyta > Magnoliopsida > Poales > Poaceae > Triticum > Triticum urartu. The sequence continues at coordinate 231,754,734 of NC_141873.1, forward strand.
TTATCCTTAGTAGAACCGGTACATATGTGTTGATTCCCTTTTCTGTCACTGGGATCAAGCACTATAAGATCAACCACTACCAGGCACCTCTTCCCATTGCAAGATAAATAGATCAAGTTGGCCAAACAAAACCCAAATATCGGAGAAGAAATACGAGGCTATAAGAGATCATGCATATAAGAGATCAAAGAAACTCAATTAACTTTCATGGATATAAAAAGATATGACTGAACATAAACTCAAAGTTCATCAGATCCCAACAAACTCACCGCAAAAAGAGTTACATCATATGGATCTCCAAGAGATCATTGTATTGAGAATCAAGAGAGAGAGATGAAGCCATCTAGCTATTAACTATGGACCCAAAGGTTTACAAAGAACTACTCACGCATCATCAGAGAGGCACCAATGGAGGTGGTGAACCCCATCCGAGATGGTGTCTATATTGGATCTGGTGGTTCTGGACTCTGCGGCGGCTGGATGAATATTTCGTCGACTCCCCTAGGGTTTCGGGAATATTTTGGTATTTATAGAGCAAAGAGGTGGTCCGGGGGCACCCGAGGTGGGCACAACCCACTAGGGCGCTCCTGGGCCTCCTAGCGCGCCCTGGTGGGTTGTACTCTCCTCGGGACTCCCCCATGTGCTACCAGGGTCCAACATGTTCCTTCTGGTCCATGAAAAATCTCTGTAATGTTTCGTGGCATTTGGACTCCGTCTGATATTGATTTTCTACGATGTAAAAAACACGGAAAAACAGGAACTGACACTTGCCACTATGTCAATAGGTTAGTACCAAAAAATGATATAAAATGCCTATAAAATGAGATTATAAAACATCCAAGATTTATTATATAATAGCATGGAACAATCAAACATTATAGATACGTTGGAGACGTATCAGCATCCCCAAGCTTAATTCCTACTCGTGCTTGAGTAGGTAAGTGAGATAAACAGAATTTTTGATGTGGAGTGTTGTTTAACATGTCATATCATATTGTTTTCTTTATAGCACGGACAATTTGACTTTTTATGTGATTCAAAGCAATACTCTAGTTTTGACATAATAATTTAGGTACTCAAGCATATCAACAAGCAACCATGTCTTTCAAAATATCAATGCTAAAATAAGTTATCCCTACAAAATCATATAGTCTTGTCTTGCTCTGTCCTCTTAACACAAAGTATTTATCATGCACAACCCCAATGACAAGCCGAGCAATTGGTCCGTACTTTTTAACACGCTTCAGCTTTTTCAACTCTTATGCAATACATGAGCGCAAGCCATGGATATAGCATTACGGGTGGAATAGAGTATGATGATCGGGGTAAATATTGAGAAGACAAAAAAGTAAGAAAGTATCACATCGATGCGGCTAACCAACAGGCTATGGAGATGCCCATCAATCGATATCAACATGAGGAGTAGGGATTGCCATGCAACAAATGCACTAAGAGCTATAAGTGTATGAAAGCTCAATATGAAAACTAAGCGGGTGTGCATCTAATCCTATAATGAAAAATTCCCACTAGTATATGAAAGTGACAACATAGGAGACTCCATATGAAAAACATGGTGCTTATTTGAAGCACAAGTGTGGTAAAGGATACTAGCAATGCCCCTTCTCTCTTCGTTTATTTTTTATTTTTCTCTCATTGTCCGGAGTCTCATCCCGACTTGTGGGGGAATCATAGTCTCCATCATCCTTTCCTCACTGGGGCGCTGCTCTAAAAATGAATACTGATGATCATCACACTTCTATTTACTTATAACTCAAAAGAAATAAAAATTACAACTCCATACCTATGAAAAAATATGACTCTATATAAATGCCTTTGGCATATACCATGATGTGCAATGATCTAGCGTAACATGTATGAAAAATGATGAACGGTGGCTGAGCCACAAACACTATGTTAGCTATATGATCATACAAAGCAATATGACAATGAATGCTCAAGTCATCAAACGGAAGCAGTGGAAGTTGCATGGCAATATATCTCGTTATGGCCATGGAAAAGCCATAATAGGTAGGTATGGTGGCTGTTTTGAGGAATATATAATGAGGCTTATGTGTGATAGAGCATATCATATCACGGGTTTTGGATGCACCTGTGAAGTTTGCACCACGTCTCAATGTGAGAAAGGGAAATGCACAGTACCGTAGAGGCTAGCAAATTGCGAAAAGTTAAGGGTGCGTATAATCCATGGACTCACATTAGTCATAAAGAACTCATAAGGAAGACAATCAAAAATAAATCATGCTCAAACATCATAGCATAATGAGAGACTATACGTGCATGCTTCGGGAATCACAAACTTTAACACCAATATTCCTACTAGAGCATAATTACTCATCAACATAACTCACATATCACATCATCATATCTCAAAACTATTACTAAGAATCAAGTTTATTTTGTCCAATGATCTTCATGACATTTTTTTTCTTTATCCTTCTTGGATATCTATCGCTTTGGGACTAATTTTCATGTGTTGCTTTTCATAAGCTCAAACAAATATAAGTGAAGATCATGAGCATAATATTTCTTTCTCTCAAAATAATCTAAGTGAAGCAAGAGAGAATTTCTGCAAAATTTACTAACTCTCAAATAAATCTAAGTGAAGCAAGAGAGCATTTCTTAAAAAATAGTAAGCACACCATGCTCAAAAAGATATAAGTGAAGCACTAGAGCAAGTCCTAGCTCAAAAAAGATTTAAGTGAAGCATAGAGAGCAATTCTAACAAGTCATGACATAATTTTGGCTCTCTCAAATAGGTGTGTCCAGCAAGGATTGATGACTTAAATCACAAAATAAAATAAGCAAAGACACATATCATACAAGACGCTCCAAGCAAAACACATAGCATGAGACGAATAAAAATATAGTCTCGAGTAAAATACCGATAGTTGTTGGAAGAAAGCGGGGATGCCACTCGGGGGCATCCCCAAGCTTAGTTGGCTGCTCATTATTCGATAATAGCTTGGTATGCTGGGGCATCCCCAAGCTTAGGCTCTTCCATCCTTCCTTCATCCATCGTAAGATAACCCAAAACATGAAAACTTCAATCACACAAAAATCAACAAAACCTTCTTGAGATCTGTTAGTATAAGAATAATAAACCCCTACTGTAAGTGTTGTATCAAATGAATTCATATTTTGTTTTTTTTATTGTATCTACTTTATTCCAACTTTTCTATGGCAAAAACTCATCAAAGAAAACCATAGAGCCATCAAAATAAGCACACAACACAAAGAAAACAGAATCTGTCAAAATAGAACAGTTTGTAGCAATCTTACTATTTCGAATACTTTTATAACCCAAAAAAATCTGAAAAATTAGGATGGCCTGAGAAATTTGTATATTGATCTACTGCAAGTGGAATGGGTATTTTATCGCTCTATGGTAAAAAAATGAAAATTAATTTCGTGAGCGTAAAAGTTTCTATTTTTTCAACAAGATCAAACAACTATCACCCAAGAAGATCCTAAAGGCTTTACTTGGCACAAACACTAATTAAAACATAAAAACACAATCATAGCAGTAGCATAATTGTGCTAACTCACAAGAATAGGAAGCAAAAAAAGCAAAAATAAAATTTTATTCATTGGGTTGCCTCCCGACAAGCGCTATCGTTTTACACCCTTAGCTAGGCATAAAGCAAGGATCTAAGTTTTATCATCTTTGCTTCGAGATCCATAAGATGCTCTCATGATTGATTCATAGGGTGGCTTAATTCTAGTTCTAGGAAAGTGTTCCATACCCTTCCTCAAAGGAAATTGGAACTTAATATTGCCTTCTTTCATATCAATCATGGCACCGATAGTGCGTAAAAACGGTCTACCAAGAATAATAGGACAAGACGGATTGCAATCAATATCAAAAAAAATAAAATATATGGGCAAATAATTCCTATTTGCAAGAATAAGAACATCATTAATTCTTCCCATAGGCTTTTTAATAGAAGAATCCGCCAAGTGCAAATTTAAAGAACGTGATTCAAGATCGGTAAGACCAAGCACATCACATAAAGATTTTGGAATTGTAGAAACACTAGCACCCAAGTCACACAAAGCAAAACACTCATAATTTTTAATCTTGACTTTTATAGTAGGTTCCCATTCATCATGCAATTTTCTAGGAATTGAAACTTCTAATTCCAATTTCTCTTCCAAAGCTCTCATCATAGCATCAACAATATGTTTAGTAAAAGCTTTATTTTGTTCATAGGCATGGGGTGAATTTATCATGTATTGCAAAAAATAAATACAATCAATCAAAGAGCAACTATCATAATTACAGTCTTTGTAATCCAAAAGAGTGGGCACATCACTAGTTAAAGTTTTGACCTCTTCAAACGCACTTTCATCAATTTTTTCAACAAGATTTTCACCCTCCGAAATGTTGGGACAGCTTCTACCTAAAGTTTACTCTTCTCCAGTCCCTTTTTCATCAATATTAACTTTACTAAACAAGATCTTCATCACTTTTGTGAAAGAAATCACTAGTAAACGCTTTTTCTAAGAATTCTCTTTTAGCTCTAAGCATAGCGGTTCTTTTCTTACTTTCATCCATAGAAACATAAAGAGCTTTAATTGATTCATTTAGGCACAAAAATTTTCATCTTGAGATTTTCCACATCATGAGCAATTCTATCAACACTAGACAAATCATCAATCTTATTCAACTTTTCTTCTATGGAAGTGTTGAAAACTATTTTGCGTGTTGATAAATTCTTTAATATTATTCTCAAGATCAGAGGTGTTCCTATTATTATTATAAGATTGATTTCCATAGAAATTACCATAATTATTAGAGGAATCGCTAGGAAAAGGCCGACGATTAAAATTACCTCTATAAGCATTGTTGTTGAAATTATTTCGAGAGATAAAATTCACATCTATGGCATCACTATTTTGCTCAATCAAAGTAGAAAAAGCCATATCATTAAGATCAATAGGAGCACTTCTACTAGCAACTAATTTCACAAGAGCATCAACTTTTTCACTCAAAGAAGAAATTTCTTCAACCGAATTAACCTTTTTACTAGTAGGAGCCCTTTCGGTATGACATTGCGAATAATTTGCCATGATATTGTCAAGCAATTTGGTAGCTTCACCTAAAGTAATTGCCATAAAAGTACCACCCACGGCGGAATGTAAAAGATTACGAGAAACGAAATTCAACCCCGCATAAATTTTTTGTATGATCAGCCAAAGAGTTAACCCATGAGTTGGGCAATTCCTTAGCATCATTTTCATCCTCTCCCAAGATTGTGCAACATGCTCATGTTCAAGTTGCTTGAAATTCATGATTTGGGTTCTAAGGGAAATAATTTTTGTGGGAGGAAAATACTTAGCGATAAAAGCATATTTGCACTTATTCCAAGAATCAATACTATTGCGAGGCAAAGAAGAGAACCAAATTTTGCAGAATCACGCAAAGAAAACGGAAATAATTTCATCTTGACCACAACATTGTCCACATCTTTTTTCTTTTGCATATCGCATAATTCCACGAAGATATTAAGATGGGACACGACATCCTCATTAGGAGTACCGAAAAATTGGTCTTTCATAACAAGATTCAGCAAAGCAGTATTAACATCACAAGTCTCCGCACTAGTGGCGGGAGGAGCAAGCGAAGTGCCAATAAAATCATTGTTATTGGTATTTGAGAAATCACATAACTTGGTGTTCTCTTGAGTCATGATGACCACACAACAAGATTGCACTCAAAAACAGATTTGGCAAGAAAACAGCGAATGGAAAATAGAGAGGCGAATAAAATGACAAATTTTTGTGAAGTGGGGGAGAGGAAAACAAGAGGCAAATGACAAATAATGTAAATTGCGAGGAGATGAGATTTTTGATTTGGAACCTGGTTATGAAGAAGATCTTCCCCGGCAACGGCGCCAGAAATTCCTTTTAATCGCTCTCTGACTATAGCGCCAGAAAAGCTCCTGTCTGCTAGGACTACATCAGTATTTCCCCAAAGAGGAAGGGATGATGTAGCACAACGACGGTAGGTATTTCCCTCAGTGAAGAAACCAAGGTTATCAAACCAGTAGGAGAACCAAGAAACACAATGTAAACAACACTTGCACACAAATAACAACACCTCGCAACCCGACGTGTTAAAGGGGTTGTCAATCCCTTTCGGGTAACGATGCCACAAAATTGTAGTAGATTGAAATAATAGATCGCAAATAAAATAAAGTGCAGAAAAGTATTTTTGTATTTTTGGTTCAATAGATCTGAATAAAAATGCAAAGGGAAAGTAGATCGCAAGCAAATATAAGAGGAAGAAGACCTGGGGGCCGTAGGTTTCACCAGTGCCTTCTCTCGAGAAAAGATAGCAAACGGTGGGTAAACAAATTACTGCTGGGGAATTGATAGAACCTCAAATAATTATGATGATATCCAAGCAATGATCATTACATAGGCATCACGTCCAAGATTAGTAGACCGACTCCTGCCTGCATCTACTACTATTACTCCACACATCGACCACTATCCAGCATGCATCTAGTATATTAATTTCATGGAAAAACGGAGTAATGCAATAAAAACGATGACATGATGTAGACAAGATCTGTTTATCTATTGCGTAGATATTGATCCCATCTTTTTATCCTTAGTAGCAACGATACATACGTGTCGGTTCCCTTTTCTGTCACTGGGATCAAGCACCGTAAGATCGAACCAATTACCGAGTACCTCTTCCCATTGCAAGACAAATAGATCAAGTTGGCCAAACAAAACCCAAATATCAGAGAAGAAATACGAGGCTATAAGAGATCATGCATATAAGAGATCAAAGAAACTCAAATAACTTTCATGGATATAAAATGATATGACTGATCATAAACTCAAAGCTCATCAGATCCCAACAAACTCACTTCAAAAAGAGTTACATCATATGGATCTCCAAGAGACCATTTTATTGAGAATCAAGAGAGAGAGAGAGATGAATCCATATAGCTACTAACTATGGAACTGAAGGTCTACAAAGAACTACTCATGCATCATCGGAGAGGCACCAATGGAGGTGGTGAACCCCATCCAAGATGGTGTCTAGATTGGATCTGGTGGTTCTGGACTCTGCGGCGGCTGGATGAATATTTCGTCGACTCCGCTAGTGTTTTCGGAATATTTGGGTATTTATAGAGCAAAGAGGCGGTCCGAGGGGCACCCGAGGTGGGCACAACCCACCAGGGCGTGCCTGGGCCTCCTGGCGCACCCTGGTGGGTTGTCCCCTCCTCGAGACTCCCCCAAGGTGCTCCAGGGCCCAACATGTTCCTTCTGGTTCATAAAAAAAATCTCTGTCAAGTTTTGTGGCATTTGGACTCGGTTAGATATTGATTTTTTACGATGTAAAAAACACGGAAAAAACAAGAACTGGCACTTGTCACTATGTCAATTGGTTAGTACCAAAAATGATATAAAATTACTATAAAATGATTATAAAACATCCAAGATTGATAATATAACAGCATGGAACAATCAAAAATTGTAGATACGTTGAAGATGTATCAATAATGCCCATTAATGTGTAGCAAATAAAACATTATATCTCAGGTACGCCCATTAATGTTGAAAGCAATATTATCCAGACTATGACACCGGAAGAACACACAAAAGAAACCTTCGGAACACTCCAGAATCATGAAAAAGAGGAGGTACGTGATACGGTAAGTAAACGGACTCCGAAAAATCCGCAAAAATATTTTTTGTCAGTTTTGGAATATTTAAAAAATTAGGAAAATAAGAAACTATCAGGAAGGTGACCCTGGTGGGCACAAGACACCAGGGCGCGACTGGCGTGCCAGGCGCACCCAGGTGGGTTGTGCCCACCTCTAGTACCTTCCAGACTCCGTTTTTCTTCGTTTGCTTGTTTCTCGAGATAAAAAAAATCTTTATATACCCCACAAACTTATTGACCATCGTATCGCGAAGAAATCTCCTGTTTTCTTATCCTTGTTGTTTCCTGACAGATCTCATCTACCATGGCCGCTTCACGCTCCTCCAAGGACATGTTCTTCGAGAACGTCATCAACCCATATTTGCGGGAGGTGATGCAGCACCCTCAGGCTATCCAGATGCATGAGCGGGTGCTTCACATCCGCGATGTGCAAGGTCCCAAAGGGATGGGAACCGTGGAGGCTGGGCTTGAAGCTATGGAGTATGAGGTTTTCCGGTGCAAGGGGATGGTGGAACATGGACTCAATGCCAATCACCTCATGATCGCGGACTACACCCGTGATCTCAAGGTGGATGGCAAGTCCATGAAGGACATCGTCTTCACCTTCAACGAGCAAATCAACTTCCTCCAATGCCAGATCTACGACCTCCAAAACCAAGTCTTTGAATATGACGTGAGGTTTAAATGTATGAGTTTGGCTGCCAGGTGCAGGACCTGTGAGACTCACTCCTCCCCTTATGATGGTGAGCCTCTGCCATGGAATACGAGGATAAGATCGTTACTTCATCACCACCACCTCCTTCTTCATCACCAAAATAAAATTGATTATCGGGTATGGGCACTCCCCTTCGCTTGTGCCAAGCTTGGGGGAGGTGCCCCGGTATCGTATCACCTCCACTATCTTTTGCCTTTACTTATCTTAGTTCGATCCATAGTTCTCTTTAGCTTTAGATGAATAAAAGTTTAGTCCTTTCTTTTCGAGTGTTTGCTTAGTGATATATCTATCCTTGTAATCATGTTCGAGATATATAATAAAGTTTAGTTTGACTTTTGCTTTATTTACTTTCATGTTTAATAAAAAGAAAGGAAATAACTGAAAAAGATCATATGCTAATCTTATGGTAAGTAATGACATCACATAAGGAAAAGTATAAGTAGAAAATTTTATTGGAGATTGACAAACATAGCATTGGTCAATGATGCAATTCATGAAAGAATTAATAAGGGAAGAGAATATTCTCATGCAAATATACTATCCTGGAAATCCTTTGTGACTGTGAGCCCCCATCAGAAGATTATATGCCAAACTTGTTGACGTGGGACAAGGAAGACATTGTAATGACTTACGTTTGTTCATATTCACATAGATGTTATGTTGTCATAGATCCTTCAACATGTGGTGCTTGCGCCCCATCTTTGCTAGCCAAAAATGACGCACCAAGTATAGATACTACTTGTGCATCCAAAAACCCTCAAATCCAAATCTTATTTTCAAGAGTCCACCATACCACCTAAGGATTGAGTAAGATCCTTCAAGTAAGTTTTCATCGGTGCAATAAGGCAATAAAAATTGCTTCTAGAAGAGTTAGATCATTTATTAAAAGAAAATTGAGCATTGTAGAAACATGTGATAGCAAATAATAAAAGCGACAGATTGCATAATAAATCTTTCTATCATAAGGGGCAATATAACGCGACGTTCTTTTGCACTAAGGGATTGAGCATACAAACAAAAAGTGCATGGAAACCTCTACTTCCCTCTGCGAAGGGCCTATCTTTCACTTTTATGTATTTACTTTCATGCAAGAGTCGAAGTTTTTCTCTCTATTCCTTTTTACTTTTCTATTTTGGTAAGCATCATGTGGTGAGGAAAGATCTAGGGACATATATCCAGCTGGATAGGGGTAGCATGAGTTATTATTGTTGACATCATCCTTTAGGTGAATATGTTGGGAGGCGAAATTATAAGCCCCTATCTTTCTATGTGTCCGGTTGAGACGTTTTGCTCATGTGTATGCGGTGAGTGTTAGCAATCATAGAAGACTATATGATGGTTGAGTATGTGGACTTTCCTAAAGGCTTCGATACATGACCCTTCCAGAAAAGATAATCAAGTTTAGTTGCAAAGTTGACTGAGAACATAGTTTGTTGGTTTCCAATAGAGTTTATGCTTTATATTTCGTTGTTGTGATGAATTGTTACTCATTCATGAGATGTCTATGATATAAGTTCTATGATAAAGTTTTATTTTAAAGTTTGTTTCTGTCATAATAATTTACATGATGCTTCTATGTCCGTATTTTGTTTTATCGACACCTCTCTCTCTCTCTCTCTAAGCAAGTGGACATGTTTTTTGATTTCGGTTTTGGCTAGAGGAGAAGCGAGGTCTAAGCTTGGGGGAGTTGATACGTCCTTTTTGCATAATGTTTACCTACTATTATTTACAATGTTTTTATGCTTAATAATGCTTTTTGGAGTAATTCTAATGCCTTTTCTCCCATAATATACAAGCTACACATAAAGAGGGAGAATTCCAGCAGCTGGAAATCCGGTCCTGGAAAAGCTACGTCAGGCTACCTATTCTGCACAACTCCAAATGAGCTGAAACTTCAGGGGGAATTTTTACGGAATATATAAGAAATACTGGAGCAAATAACTATCGGAGGGGGCCACCTGTGAGCACAAGACACCAGGGCGCGCCAGCCCCCCAGGCACGCCCTGGTGGGTTGTGCTCAGCCCAGCCCACCTCCGGTGCCCCTCTTCTGCTATATAAGTCATTTTGACGTAGAAAAATATGGAGAGGCCTTTCGGGACAGAGCACCGCCTCCCCAAGATTAGGATGGCGCCGCTCCCTCGGTAGGGAGGAAGAACCCAGAGGGCAGGTGTGGATGGTGACGCTGCCGGAGGACCAGAATTGGAGCGCGGAGTCACCGGCAAACACAACACATTAGAACAGTTGTCCCCGTTCTTAACACGTCGTGGGTTGCCGCCGCCGTCCGCATCACTACCACCCGAAGACCCTAGCGAAGCAGTCACATCAGACTCCATGCTCTCTAAGTTATCACAGAGAGAGCATGATCGTCCCCAGCAGCCCTGTCGTTAGGGGTCACCGCACGCCCCGAAGACATGAGTAGGAGCAAAGAGCGCTCCTGCACGGCATGAGGACGGCGCCATGGAGGAGTTGTATTCACCTTTGTTGATGGTGACTCTCTTTCGTGACTCCTCCCCGGCGCCGCGAAGAGAAGGAGAATGGGGAGCGATCGACTACAACGCGCCCTGCCTACTACGGGCCTCGACATGGTGTCGTTTGATACGTCCCCAACGTGTTTATAATTTCTGAAGTATTCATGCTATTTTAGATGATTTTTGGGACTAACCTATTAACCTAGAGCCTAGTACCAGTTTCTGTTTTTTTCTTGTTTTTGAGTTTTACAAAGAAGGAATATCAAATGGAGTCCAAATGACCTGAAAATTTTTGGTGATTCTTTATGGATCAGAAGAAGCCCCCGAAGCAAAAGAGTAGGGCCAAAAGAGCCACGAGGCCTCCACAAGGTCGGGGGGCACACCCTACCCCCCGGAGGGTGCTCCGACCTTGTGGGCGCCTTATGGACCCCCTTGACGTCAAACCAACGCCAAAAATTCCTATAAATACAGAAACCCCTGAAAAGAAACCTAGATCGGGAGTTCTGCCACCGTAAGCCTCTGTAGCCATGAAAAACCAATCTAGGCCCTCTCTAGCACCCTGCCGGAGGGGGCCAACATCACCGAAGGCCATGGAGGAGGAAGCCGGAGGGGTCACCATCGCCATGGAGGCCAAGGACCAGAGGGAGAGCCTTTCCCCATCTAAGAGGGAAGCCATGGAGGAGGAAGCACAAAGGGGAGAACCGCTCCCCTCTCTCTTGGTGGTGCCAGAGTGCCATCGGGGGAACCATTGCCGCGGTGATTGTCTTCATCAACATCACCATCCTCATCTCTTTTATGATGTCCACTCTCCCGCACCCCGTTGTAATCCCCTACTTGAACATGGTGCTTTATGCCACACGTTATGATCCAATGATGTGTTGCCATCCTATGATGTTTTGAGTAGTTTTCCTTTGTCCTTAGGGTTGATTGATGATATATATTGGTTTGAGTTGTATGTTTTATTTTGGTGTTGTCCTATGGTGCCTTCCTTGCCGCGCTCACAAGAAGGATTCCCGCTGTAGGGTGTTGCAATACGTTCATGATTCGCTTATAGTGGGTTGCTAGAGTGACAGAAGCTTAAAGCCGAGTAAGGGGGTTGTTGCGTATGGGATAAAGGGGACTTGATGCTTTAATGCTATGGTTGCATTTTACCTTAATGATCTTTAGTAGTTGCGGATGCTTGCTAGAGTTCCAATCATAAGTGCATATGATCCAAGAAGAGAAAGTATGTTAGCTTATGCCTCTCCCTCATATGAAATTGCAATAATGATTACCAATCTTGTTAACAATTGCCTAGGATAATTCCGCATACCGACCCATCATTATTCCACACTCGCTATTTATAATATATGGTAATATATTCTAACTTTTTGATAAGAGCACCTACTTTTATATTTTAGTTCTCCAATATCATGCAAAGTTATCCTTTCATACCCACAACGTAGTTTTATTTCTTGTTTCTAGGTGGAAGCAAATGTTCGGTGTATGTAGAGTCGTATGAGTGGGCAGATAGGAGTTGAGAGAATATTGATCTTACCTTTAGCTCCTTGTGGGTTCAACACTCCATACTTACCACTTCCACCTTTCGAAATTTCTACGGTGATTCCTTGCACTTGGGGATTATCAAGCTCTTTTCTGGCACCGTTGCCGGGGAGCAATAGTGTGGGATTTATATTTTCGTGTATGCTTGTCTGTTTTCTTCACTAAGTAGTTTTTGTTTTCCCTTTTGTTTTTGCTTAGTTGTGGGTTAAACAAACAAAAAAATTACAAAATGAAAATACTAAAAAAAATTACATGCCTCTGATGCCCAAAAACTTTTGCAAAAAGAGAAGTGATTGGAAGGTTATGCATTGGAGAAGTGAGGGTCAACCTTGAACACTGGTGTTCATGCTCATGGAAACAATGTATAATTTTTCATGGATGTTTCTCAAAAATAAGTATCCCCTTGTATATATTCATTGCATTATAAAAATAATATGTCATGGTTTGGCTTTAGGATGCTTAAATTGCTTGTTTGGTGTGTGCAACAGAAAAATAGAAACTTTTGTTGTAGTCTTTTAATTTTCATTTTTTACCAGAGCTTGATAAAATCTTGAAAGTTTTACACAGTACTACTCTGCAAATTATTTAGATTTTCCTAATTTTTTAGAATTTTTGAAGTTATAGAAGTATACGAAAGTTCCAGATTGCTACAGACTATCCTGCTCTTGACATATTCTGTTTTTTTAGAAATGGAGGAGGATCCACGGCCTCTGGATCTAGACGATGCATGCATCCACTTTATTAATTATTCGCACAAGACCTTACAAAGTCATAAACAAGTAAGACTAAAGCCACCGTCTAGACAACATTTGTCGCTACTCCTATCCAGTTGACGAAGGGATGCTAATAGCCTGGGCCTAATACCAAACAGACCTTGCAGCCAAACCTAACATATAGGACCTGAGGTCCCAACCAGGACGCCTGCCGGGTATGGGGCACCCACCAGTCCGGTGCACTCCTCAACTAGGACACCTATCGGGTATGAGGCCGCCGCAGCCACCTGCCACCACTCCATCTTCGGTACGGTACTGTTGCATCTACCTTGCCCGGTCTAGCTGTCTTCGATGCCACCATGGTGCCAAACAACGCCACCATCCTGCACGTATCCATCCACACGCGCCCGTCACCAAAACCCGCACAGCCATGCCGCCGGGATCCGTCGTCGGCCTTGCGGTAGATGAAACACCGCTCCTCCTCGTCCCCTCCAGCCAGCTCCTGCTCCAAAATGATGCCCTCAGGAGGGAGCACGACATCGAAGGTGTTTTCATCACCCGATCCGGTAGACCCAGATCTAGGGTTTCCCCTGGAACATCTCAATCATGTTGACACAGTTTGCAACGACGTTGCCTCAACAGGGGGCGTCGGAGACGCCGTCATTATCCGCCATGATCGAAGTCGGCGTGATTTTCAACGAAAGTAGCGCCACCATGATCTCGCCGCTGACTGGATCCGAGCACACCATCGCCATGTAGACGTATGGTGTCATTGGAAAGCCGGTTGAGGACATACGGCTACCCCACCCTGGGCCCATCATGCGCCATTGGCCGGCCATAGCTGAACGACGACGGATCTAGCCGGGACGCCAGATCCGCAGCCACCGCCGCCACCCAACACCCGGACAGGCAAGCCAACGACTCAACCCACCGGCCATGGGGGAAACGGCCGCCGCCGCATGCCAGGGTCACCGCCCTAACCGCATCGGCTGAAGACGAAGGCGCCAATGCGAGATCGATCCAGACGACCTGGATCCCTCGCGTGCGACCCTGGTCAGCAACGCAGAACCTCCTCGCCGCGCTGACGAGAGGTTCACCGCCGGATCCACCACGCCGGCTTCTGCCACCGTGCCGCAAGCGGGCCATGCCGTCCAGGGCAACGCGCCGCTGTTAGGAGAAGAGTGCCCTGCCGTTGCAGTCCTCTGATGCAGGCTTTGCCCACTGGCCTCCTCCGGCAGCGGCCAGGCCGCGGGTTGCAGAGGCGAGGGACGGGGCGGCGGCTAGGGTTCGCTCGTGCCGCCCCCTTGAGAGCGACGTGAGCGGTTAGCGATTGAGATTGTCAATAGATTCTGTTTTCTATATGTTGTTCACTTATTTTGATGAATCTATGGGTAGTATCGGGGGGTATGAGCCATGGTGAAGTTGCAATATAGTAGATATAATGCTAATGTAAAATTGGAATGAGTTTATAACAGTACCTAAAGGTTGTGATTTACTTTATTATACTAACGGATCTCACAAAGTATTTGTTAAGTTTTTTGTGGATGAAGTGTTCGAAGAACAAGGAGTTACCGATATAAGAAGAATAAGGAGAGGCAAGAGTTCAAGCTTGGGGATGCCCAAGGCACCCCAAGTAAATATTCAAGTATACTCAAGCATCTAAGCTTGGGTATGCCCCGGTTGCCATCCCATCTTTCTTCTTCAACAATTATCGGTATACCTCGGTTTTTGTTTTGTTCACATGCTATGCGTCTTTTGTGTTCATTTATCTTTTCTTTTCCTATATGCTCCATGCTAGTGTGAGATAGCCCTTCGTTGATTTGTAGAACGCTCTTTATGCTTCACTCAAATCTTTTGAGTATGGCTTTATAGAATGCTTCATGTGCTTCACTTATATATTTTGAGCTTGGATATTGATAAACATATATTATTTGTAGAATGCTATATGAACTTCACTTATATCTTTTAGTGTATTAATAAAATTATCATTGAAAGTGGGTTTGGAAGAGTGTCAACTCTAGGTAATGATTCCACTATTTTGGAGGGTGTTGAAACTTATAATATTTATGAAAGTGGATTTGGAGAGGTCATGACTTTATTTAATGATGATTCCACTATTTCGGAAGAGGTTCCAATTGATTATGAGAACAAAGTTGCTATCTCGATGATTATTGTGATGACATGTATTCTATAATAATGATAACCATGAAACTTGTCATCTTGATTTTAATTTTCAATTGGATTATGCCTCACATGATAGTTATTTTGTTGAGTTTGCTCCTACTACTATTCATGAGAATAAATTTGCTTATGTGGAGAGTGGTAAAATTTCAATGCTTGTGGATCATGAAAAGAATGCTTTGTGTGATAGATATATTGTTGAATTCATTCATGATGCTACTGAAAATTATTACGAGGGAGGAATATATGCTTGTAGGAGTTGCAATAATATCACGTTTCCTCTCTATGTGTTGAAAAGCTTGAAGTTATGGTTGTTTTGCCTTCCTATGCCTGCTCACAAAATCCCTATGCACAGGAAGTGTGTTAGACTTAAATGTGCTAGTCATATTCTTCATGATGCTTCCATTATGTTTCAATTCTTATCTTTCATGTGAGCACCATTGAAATCGTCATGCCTAGCTAAAAAGGCAATAAAGAAAAGCGCTTGTTAGGAGACAACCCAACACCATTACCAACTATTTTTGTGTGTTCACATGATTAAGCTACGGTAGTAATCATGTTTTATAGCCTTTGTTTCAATAAAGTGACAAGTAAGACCTTTGGGATGGCTTACGGTGATAGTTGATTTGATCTTGCTGAAAAACATAAACTTTTGCGCTCAGGAAAACAATTCTAATTTTTAACAGAAGCGTGATAAAATACTGATTCTTTTTGCAGAATATTCATAAAAAATTACCCCATTTTTCCTAATTGTTTAAAAGTTTTGGAGTAACAGAAGTATGGTTGTTGTTCAGATCATTACAAATTGTTCTATTTCTGGCAGATTCTGTTTTCAATGCATAGTTTTCTTGTTTTCTAGTTTCTATGGCTTCTATTGCTCAATATAAATTCTAGAAATGATATGGCACAGTAGGCATTGTTGGAAATATGCCCTAGAGGCAATAATAAATTAGTTATTATTATATCATATTTCATTGTTCATGATAATCATTTATTATCCATGCTAGAATTGTATTGATAGGAAACTCAGATACATGTGTGGATAAATAGACAACACCATGTCCCTAGTAAGCATCTAGTTGACTAGCTCGTTGATCAATAGATGGTTATGGTTTCCTGACCATGGACATTGGATGTCGTTGATAACGGGATCACATCATTAGGAGAATGATGTGATGGACAAGACCCAATCCTAAGCCTAGCACAAGATCGTGTAGTTCGTTTGCTAAAGCTTTTCTAATGTCAAGTATCATTTCCTTAGACCATGAGATTGTGCAACTCCTGGATACTGTAGGAGTGCTTTGGGTGTGCCAAACGTCACAATGTAACTGGGTGGCTATAAAGGTACACTACAGCTATCTCCGAAAGTGTCTGTTGGGTTGGCACGAATCGAGACTGGGATTTGTCACTCCGTGTAAACGGAGAGGTATCTCTGGGCCCACTCGGTAGGATATCATCATAATGTGCACAATGTGACCAAGGAGTTGATCATGGGATGATGTGTTACAGAACGAGTAAAGAGACTTGCCGGTAACGAGATTGAACAAGGTATCGGGATACCGACGATCGAATCTCGGGCAAGTACAATACCGCTGGACAAAGGGAATTGAATACGAGATTGATTGAATCCTCGACATCGTGGTTCATCCAATGAGATCATTGTGGAACATGTGGGAACCAACATGGGTATCCAGATCCCGCTGTTGGTTATTGGCCGGAGAGTTGTCTCGGTCATGTCTGCATGGTTCCCGAACCCGTAGGGTCTACACACTTAAGGTTCGATGACGCTAGGGTTATTAGGAAGACTTGTATGTGATTACCGAATGTTGTTCGGAGTCCCAGATTAGATCCCGGACATCACGAGGAGTTCCGGAATGGTCCAGAGGTAAAGATTTATGTATGGAAAGTTGTTGTTCAGGTTCCGGGAAAAGTTCGGTTTTTTCCGGTATTGTACCGGGAAGCTTCCGGAAGGTTCCAGAGGATTCCGGAGGGGTCCAGAAAATGTTCCACCACGTCCAATACAGCAGCATGGGCTGTAGGGGGGCGCCCTAACCTTAATGGGACAAGGGCACCAGCCCCCCAAGGCCCATGCGCATGGGAGAGCGGAAACCCTAAAGGGGAGGGCCTCCACTTGACTTGGGAGGCACTCCTCCCCCCTTGGCCGCCGCCCCAACCATAGATGGGATCTAAGGGGGCCGGCCCCCCTCTCTCCCCACCTATAAAAATGGAGGGGTGGGAGGGCGGCCACACCCTTGAACCTGGCGCAGCCCCTCCCCTCCAATACCTCTCCTCCTCCGCATGAGCTTGGTGAAGCCCTGCCGGAGAACTGCCACTCCATCACCACCACGCCGTCGTGCTGCTGTTGGACTCTCTTCCTCAACCTCTCCTTCCTCCTTGCTGGATCAAGGCATGGGAGACGTCTCCGTTCCGTATGTGTGTTGAACGCGGAGGTGTTGTCCGTTCGGCGCTAGGATCATCGGTGATTTGGATCAGGACGAGTACGACTCCATCAACCCCGTTCACTTGAACGCTTCCTCTTAGCAATCTACAAGGGTATGTAGATGCACTCTCCTTCCCCTCGTTGCTAGATTACTCCATAGATTGATCTTGGTGATGCGTAGAAAATTTTAAATTTCTGCTACGATCCCCACAGTGGCATCATGAGCTAGGTTTATGCGTAGTTTCTATGCACGAGTAGAACACAAAGCAGTTGTGGGCGTCGATTTTGTCAATTTACTTGCCGTTACTAGTCTTATCTTGATTCGGCGGCATCATGGGATGAAGCGGCCCGGACCGACCTTACACGTACTCTTATGTGAGACTGGTTCCACCGACTGACATGCACTAGTTGCATAAGGTGGCTAGCGGGTGTCTGTCTCTCCCACTTTAGTTGGATCAGATTCGATGAAAAGGGTCCTTATGAAGGGTAAATAGAAATTGGCATATCACATTGTGGTTTTCATGTAGGCAAGAAACGTTCTTGCTAGAAACCTATAGCAGCCACGTAAAAAACTTGCAACAAGAATTAGAGGACGTCTAACTTGTTTTTGCAGCATATGCCTTGTGATGTGATATGGCCAAAAGGATGTGATGAATGATATATGAGATGTATGAGATTGATCATGTTCTTGTAATAGGAATCACGACTTGCATGTCGATGAGTATGACAACCGGCAGGAGCCATAGGAGTTGTCCTAATTTATTTATGACCTGCGTGTCAACATAAACGTCATGTAATTACTTTACTTTATTGCTAAAGCGTTAGCCATAGTAGTAGAAGTAATAGATGACGAGACAACTTCAAGAAGACACGATGATGGAGATCATGATGATGGAGATCATGGTGTCATGCCGGTGACAACGATGATCATGGAGCCCCGAAGATGGAGATCAAAAGGAGCAAAATGATATTAGCCATATCATGTCACTATTTGATTGCATGTGATGTTTATCATGTTTTACATCTTATTTGCTTAGAACGATGGTAGCTTAAATAAGATGACCCCTCACTAAAATTTCAACAAAAGTGTTCCCCCTAACTGTGCACCGTTGCGAAGGTTCGTTGTTTTGAAGCACCACGTGATGATCGGGTGTGATAGATTCTAACGTTCGAATACAATGGGTGTTGATGAGCCTAGCATGTACAGACATGGCCTCGGGACACATGCGAACCACTTAGGTTGACTTGACGAGCCTAGCATGTACATACATGGCCTCGGAACACGGAAGACCGAAAGGTCGAACATGAGTCGTATAGAAGATACGATCAACATGAGATGTTCACCGTTGATGACTAGTCCGTCTCACGTGATGATCGGACATGGCCAAGTCGATTCGGATCATGTTTCACTTAGATGACTAGAGGGATGTCTATCTGAGTGGGATTTCATTAAACTAATTTGATTATATGAACTCAATTATCATGAACATAGTCTAAATTGTCTTCGCAAATATGTTGTAGATAAATAGGTCACGTTGTAGCTCCCTGTTTCAATATGTTCCTAGAGAAAGATTAAGTTGAAAGATATTGTAAGCAATGATGCGGACTAGGTCCGTAGTCCGAGGAGTGTCCTCACTGCTACACAGAAGGCTTACGTCTTTGATGCACCGCTCGATGTGCAAACCCCTACAACGTCGTCTGTGGATGTTGTGAACACCTGACAGACACATTCTGATGACTACCTGATAGTTTAATGCACCATACTTTAGGTCTTAGAATCGGGATTCCATTGACGTTTTGAACGCCATAGAACATATGAGATGTTCCAAGAGCTGAAATTGGGATTTTAGGCTCATGCCCGTGTTGAGAGGTATGAGACCTCTGACAAGTTCTTTTGCCAACAAGATGGAGGAGAATAGCTCAGCTAGTGAGCATGTGCTCAGAATGTCTGGGTGATACAATCACTTAAATCAAGTGGGAGTTAAACTTCCAGATAAGATAGTGATTGTTAGAGTTCTCTAGCCACTATCACTAAGCTACTAGATCTTCGTGATGAACTATGACATGCAAGGGATGGAGTTGATCCCGGAGCTATTCGCGGTGCTTAAGACCGCAAAAGATAGAAATCAAGAAGGAGCATCAAGTGTTGATGGTTTAACAAGACCACTGGTTTCAAGAAGGGCAAGGGCTAGAAGGGAAACTTCATGGATGGCAAACCAGTTGCCTCTCCAGTGAAGGAACCCAAGGTTGAACCCAAACCCGAGACTAAGTGCTTCTATTGTAAGGGGAACGGTCACTGGTAGCGGAATTACCCCAAATGCATGGTAGATAAGAAGGCTGGTAACTTCAACAAAGTATATATGTGTTATTAATGTGTACCTCACTAGTACTCCTGGTAGCACCTGGGTATTGGATACCGGTTCAGTTACTATTATTGGTGACTTGAAGCAAAAGCTACGGACTAAACGGAGACTGGCTAAGGGCGAGGTGACGATGTGTGTTGGAAGTGTTTCCAAAGTTGATGAGATCACCATCGCACGCTCCATCTGCCTTCGGGATTAGTATTGAACCTAGATAAATGTTATCAGGTGTCTACGTTGAGCATGAATATGATTAGATCATGTTCATTGCAATACGGTTATTTATTTAAGATACAGAATAATGGTTATTCTGTTTACATGAATGATACCTTTCATGGTCATGCACCCTATGTGAATGGTTCATTGAATCTCGGTCGCGGTAATACACATGTTCACGCCAAAAAGGGATGTAGAGTTAATAATGATAGTACCACTTTCTCGTGGCACTGCCGCTTAGGTCATATTAGCATAAGATGCATGAAGAAACTCCGTGTCGATGGATGTTTGGAGTCACTTGATTTTGAATCACTTGACACATGCGAGCCATGCCTCATGGGCAGGATGACTAAGACCCCGTTTTCAGGTACAATGAAACGGGCAAGTGACTTGTTGGAAATCATACATGCTGATGCGTGTGATCCAATGAGAATTTAAGCGTGTGGTGGATATTGCTATTTTCTCATCTTCACTGACGATTTGAGTAGATATAGGTGTATTTACTTAATGAAGCACAAGTCTGAAATGTTTGAAAAGTTCAAGCGATTTCAAAGTGAAGTTAAGAACCATCATAACAAGAAGATCAAATTCCTACGATCTGATCAATGAGAATTTCTGAGTTATGAGTTTGGCAATCACTTAAGACATTGTGGAATTGTTTCACAGTTGAAGCCACCTGGAACACCACAGGGTAATGGTGTGTCCGGACGTCGTAATCGAACCTTATGAGATATGGTGCGATCTATGATGTCTCTTACTGATCTACCGCTATTATTTTGAGGTTATGCATTAGAGACAGCTGCATTCACTTTAGATAGGACACCATATAAGTCCATTGAGACGACACCGTATGAGCATTGGTTTGGCAAGAAACCAAAGTTGTCGTTTCTTAATGTTTGGGGCTGCGATGCTTAAGCTTCACCCGGAGAAGCTCGAACCCAAAGCAGACAAACACATCTTCATAGGATACCCAAGGGTGACAGTTGGGTATACCTTCTATCTCAGATCCGAGGGCAAATTTTTTTGTCGCTAAGAACGGGTCCTTTCTCGAGAAGGAGTTTCTCTCGAAAGAATTGAGTGGGAGGAAGATAGAACTTGATGAGGTTGTCGAACCTTTACTTCAACCAGAGAGTGATGCAACACAGAAAGATGTTTTCTGTGGCGCCTATGTCTGTTGAATAGGAAGTTAATGATAGTGATCATAAAGCTTCGGATCAAGTTGCTATCGAACCTCGTAGGTCGACAAGGATATGCACTACTCCTAAGTGGTACAGTAATCCTGTCTTAGATATCTTGTTGTTAGACAACAATAAACCTACGAGCTATGGAGAAGCGATGGTGGGCCCGTATTCCGACAAATGGTTAGAAGCCATGAAATCCGAGATAGGATCCATATATCAGAACAAAGTATGGACTTTGGTGGACTTGCCCGATGATCGAGAAGCCATTGAGATAAATGGATCTTTAAGAAGAAGACGGACATGGGCGGTAATGTTACCATCTATGAAGCTCGACTTGTGGGAAAGAGTCTTTTCACAAGTTCAAGGAGTTGACTACGATGAGAATTTCTCACCCGTAGCGATGCTTAAGTCCGTCGGAATCATGTTAGCATTAGCTGTATTTTTCGATTATGAAATCTTACAGATGGATGTCAAAAACAAGTTTTCTTACCAGTTTTCGTAAGAAAAGTTGTATGTTATACAATAAAAGGTTTTGTTGATCCTAAGGATGCTAAAAGGTATGCTGGCTCTAGCAATCCTTCTATGGACTAGAGCAAGCATCTCGGAATCGGAATATATGTTTTGATGGAGTGATCAAAGCTTTTAGGTTTATACAATGTTTGCTAGAAAATTGTATTTGCAAAAAGGTGAGTGGGAGCACTACAACATTTCTGATAAGTATATGTGGATGACATATTGTTGATTCGAAATGATGTAGAATTTCTGGAAAGCATAAACGGTTGTTTGAAGAGTGTTTTTCAAAGGAAGACCTGGACAAAGCTGCTTACATATTGGGCATCAAGATCTATAGATCAAAACGCCTGATGATACTTTCAAAGAACGCACACCTTGACATGTTTTTGAAGGAGTTCAAAATAGATCAGTCAAAGAAGGGGTTCTTACCTGAGTTGTAAGGTGTGAAGTTGAGTAAGAATCAAAGATTGACCACGGCAGAAGAAAGAGGAAGGACGAAGGTCGTCCCCTATGCTTTTGTCATAGGCTCTATACGGTATGCCATGCTGACTACCGCACCAGATGTGTGCCTTGCCACATGTCTGGCAAGAGGGTACAAAGGTGATCTAGGATTGGATCACCAGATAGCGGTCAAAATTATCCTTAGAGGAATAAGGAAATGTTTCCCGGTTATGGAGGTGATAAAGAGTTTGACATAAAGAGTTACGTCGATGCAAGCTTAACACCTATCTGGATAGCTCTGAGTAGAGATACCGGATACGTATAATGGAGCAATAATTTGGAATAGCTCCAAGTGGAACGTGGTAGCAGCATCTACGATATAAAGTTTTGCGAAATACATAGGGATCTGAATATGGCAAGACCCGTTCACTACAACCTCTCTCACAAGCATAACATGATCAAACCCAGAACTCATTGAGTGTTAATCACATAGTGATGTGAACTAGATTATTGAGTCTAGTAAACTCTTTGGATGTTGGTCACATGGCGATGTGACCTGTGAGTGTTAATCACATGGCGATGTGAACTGGATTATTGACTCTAGTGCAAATGGGAGACTGTTGGAAATATGCCCTAGAGGCAATAATAAATTAGTTATTGTTATATCATATTTCATTGTTCATGATAATCGTTTACTATCCATGCTAGAATTGTATTGATAGGAAACTCAGATACATGTGTGGATAAATAGACAACACCATGTCCCTAGTAAGCATCTAGTTGACTAGCTCGTTGATCAATAGATGGTTACGGTTTCCTGACCATGGACATTGGATGTCGTTGATAACGGGATCACATCATTAGGAGAATGATGTGATGGACAAGACCCAATCCTAAGCCTAGCACGAGATCGTGTAGTTCGTTTGCTAAAGCTTTTCTAATGTCAAGTATCATTTCCTTAGACCATGAGATTGTGCAACTCCTGGATACCGTAGGAGTGCTTTGGGTGTGCCAAACGTCACAACGTAACTGGGTGGCTATAAAGGTACACTACAGGTATCTCCGAAAGTGTCTGTTGTGTTGGCACGAATCAAGACTGGGATTTGTCACTCCGTGTAAACGGAGAGGTATCTCTGGGCCCACTCGGTAGGACATCATCATAATGTGCACAATGTGACCAAGGAGTTGATCACGGGATGATGTGTTACGGAACGAGTAAAGAGACTTGCCAGTAGCGAGATTGAACAAGGTATTGGGATACCGACGATCAAATCTCGGGCAAGTACAATACCGCTGGATAAAGGGAATTGAATACGAGATTGATTGAAACCTCGACATCGTGGTTCATCCGATGAGATCATCGTGGAACATGTGGGAACCAACATGGGTATCCAGATCCCGCTGTTGGTTATTGGCCGGAGAGTTGTCTCGGTCATGTCTGCATGGTTCCCGAACCCGTAGGGTCTACACACTTAAGGTTCGATGACGCTAGGGTTATTAGGAAGACTTGTATGTGATTACCGAATGTTGTTCGGAGTCCCGGATGAGATCCCGGACATCACGAGGAGTTATGGAATGGTCCGGAGGTAAAGATTTATATATGGAAAGTTGTTGTTCGGGTTCCAGGAAAAGTTCGGTTTTTCCGGTATTGTACCGGGAAGCTTCCGGAAGGTTCCAGAGGATTCCGAAGGGGTCCGGAGGTCCGGAAAATGTTCCGCCACGTCCAATACAGCAGCATGGGCTGTAGGGGGGGGCCTAATCTTAATGGGCGAAGGGCACCAGCCCCCCCAAGGCCCATGCGCATGGGAGAGGGGAAACCCTAAAGGGGAGGGCCTCCACTTGACTTGGGAGGCACTCCTCCCCCCCTTGGCCGCCGCCCCAACCCTAGATGGGATCTAAGGGGGGCGGCCCCCCTCTCTCCCCACCTATAAATAATGGAGGTGTGGGAGGGCGGCCACACCCTTGAACCTGGCGCAGCCCCTCCCCTCCAATACCTCTCCTCCTCCGCGTGAGCTTGGCGTAGCCCTGCCGGAGAACTGCCACTCCATCACCACCACGCCGTCGTGCTGCTGTTGGACTCTCTTCCTCAACCTCTCCTTCCTCCTTGCTGGATCAAGGCGTGGGAGATGTCTCCGTTCCGTATGTGTGTTGAACGCGGAGGTGCCGTCCGTTCGGCGCTAGGATCATCGGTGAATTGGATCATGACGAGTACGACTCCATCAACCCCGTTCACTTGAACGCTTCTGCTTAGCGATCTACAAGGGTATGTAGATGCACTCTCCTTCCCCTCATTGCTAGATTACTCCATATATTGATCGTGGTGATGCGTAAAAAATTTTAAATTTCTGCTACGATCCCCAACAGGCATAGTGTGAGAACAATTATGAATCTTGTGTTGATAGTACTAAAGTGAATGATTTACTCCTTATCATACTAACCCATCTCACGAAGTTCCGTTAAGTTTTGCGTGATTGAAGTTTTCAAGTTTCGGGTGAGATATCGATACAAGGAGAATAAGGAGTGGAAATACCCTAAGTTTGGGGATTCCCAAGGCACCCCAAGGTAATATTCAAGTAAGACTCAACTGCCTAAGCTTGGGGATGCCCCGGAGGGCATCCCCTCTTTCGTCTTCAAAACCATCTGTATACCTTACTCGGAGCTATATTTTTATCCGTCACATGATATGCGTTTTGCTTGGAGCGTATTTTCATTTTACTTGATGTTTGAATAAGATCTTTGGATCTGAAATCTTGAATGAGAGAGAGTCCTCACATGGCTAGTGAATTCCTTGACTACTCATTGTTCTTCACTCTTATCTTTTTGGAGTAGTTTCTCATTTACTCATGTGCTTCACTTGAATCCTATGCGTAAATGGTTGAATGAATTGAATATCATAAATCTGAATTTATATATGTTTCATATGCTTATACCATGGGGAGTAATGACTTCACACATAATAAGTATAGGTGGTACATTTAGTGAAAGTTAGCAAACATAATATTGGTCACTTGAACAATTCATGAAAGAATATTGAAGGAAGAGAGATTTCACATATAAATATCGAGTCCGTGAGTTATATAATAAAGAGTAGTTTTGAGTTGAGGGTTTTGCTTTCTTGCTATGATCTTGAGGGAATAAAATAAGAACAAGAATAAAAAGAAATAAAAAGATCATATAAATATCTTATGGAGAGTGATGACTTCACATATAAAGAGTATGATGAATAAAAGTTGTTGAGGGCTGAGAAACATAGTTTTGGTCATTGTTGCAATTAATAGGAAGTAATAAAGAAAGTGAAGTCTCACATATAAATATACTATCTTGGACATCTTTTGTAATTGTGAGCACTCATTAAAATATGACATGTTAAAAAGTTGATGTTGGACAAGGAAGACAGCATAATGGGTTATGTTTTCTTATATCCGAATAGAAGTTATATTGTCATGGATCCTCCAATATGTTGAGCTTGCCTTTCCCTCTCATGCTAACCAAATTCTTTGCACCAAGTAGAGATACTACTTGTGCTTCCAAACATCCCTTAAACCAGTTTTGCCATGAGAGTCCACCATACCTACCTATGGATCAAGTAAGATCCTTCAAGTATGTTGTCATCAGTGCAAGCAATAAAAATTGCTCTCTAAATATGTATGATCTATTAGTGTGAAGAAAATAAGCTTTATACGAACTTGTTATATGGAAGATATAAAAGCGACAGACTGCATAATAAAGGTCTTTATCACAAGCGGCAATATAAAGTGACATTCTTTTGCATTAAGATTTTGTGCATCCAACCATAAAAGCGCATGACAACTTCTGCTTCCCTCTGCAAAGGGCCTATCTTTTACTATTATCTTCAACCCTTATACAAGAGTCACGGTGATCTTCACCTTTCCTTTTACACTTTTTCCTTTGGCAAGCACTATGTGTTGGAGCGATCCGGATATATATATATATATATATCAATAGTATTACTATATATAGGGTCATGCTATTCGTCACCCTGGGTGAGAAATAGTTATTCTTCACCCTCTCTCTATTTTGATGTCAATGCACCGTATTTTTAGGTTTCGTAAATTTTTCCTTATTTCATACGTAAAAAGAGAATGTACGAAAATATATACTCACCGTAAAAAATATTTTATGTTATGTAAAATTACGAACGTAAAAACATAGTGTAAAACATAAATAAAATTTGATATTTCTGGTCTTATAACCTATTTTTTTTTGTTTTCTTATACCAAATTTTACGTAGTGAATCAATATGAATGTAAGTATTTGTATTTCAAATGTAATTTATTTACGAAGCGATCGTAAAATTACCTCGGGTCAAGAATAACTTATTCTGCATCCTGGGTGATGAATAGTATTACTATATATATATCCACTCAGATATAGCTTTTCATTAAGTATTATTGTTGACATTACCCTTGACATAAAGAGTTGGGAGGCGGGACTATAAGCCCCTATCTTTCTCTTTGTCCGATTGAAACTTTGTACCCATAAATATTAAGTGAGTGTTGGCAATTGTGGAAGACTATATGATAGTTCAGTATGTAGGATTTGCTAAAACAAAGCTCTTACATAGACCCTTCCTGAAAAATAAGATGAATTGCAATTGTTTGATGACTGAGAACATAGTTTGTTAGTTTTCCAGAAAGTTTATGGTCTATACCTTAATTTTTGAATGGCTTGTTACTTGATCATGAGAAGTTTTATGAGATGAGCTACTATTTATGATAAAGAATAATGCTAGAAAAAGTTCTTGGAACTTTCATTGATCAAACTTGTGCAATTGATAGCATTCACACTTCATAAATTATTTATTTTATCATTTACCTACTTGAGGACGAGCAGCAATTAAGCTTGGGGATGCTAATACGTCTCCAACGTATCTATAATTTATGAAGTATTCGTGGTATATTATTATCTATATGGGATGTTTTATATGCATTTATATGCTATTTTAGATGATTTTTGGGACTAACCTATTAACCTAGAGCCCAGTGCCAGTTTCTTTTTTTCCTTGATTTTGAGTTTTACAGAAAAGGAATATCAAACGGAGTCCAAATGACCTGAACATTTACGTTGATTTTTTATGGACTAGAAGAAGCCCCCGAAGCAAAAGACTTTGGCAAGAAGGGCCACGAGGCCTCCAGATGTTCAGGGGCACGCCCTACGCCCCGGGAGGGTGCTCCGACCTTGTGGGCGCCTCGTGGACCCCCTTGATGTGAAACCAACGCCAAAAATCCTATAAATACAAAAACTCCCGAAAAGAAACCTAGATCGGGAGTTCCCCGCCGTAAACCTCTATAGCCAGGAAAAACTAACCTAGGCCCTCTCTAGCACCCTGCCGGAGGGGCCAACATCACCGGAGGCCATGGAAGAAGAAGCTGGAGGGGTCACCATCGCCATGGAGGCCAAGGACTAGAGGGAGAACCTTTCCCCATCTGGGGAGGCCATGGAGGAGGAAGCACAAATGGGAGAACCGCTGCCCCTCTCTCTTGGTGGTGCCGGAGTGCCATCAGGGGAACCATTGCCGCGGTGATCGTCTTCATCAACATCACCATCCTCATCTCTTTTATGCGCTCCACTCTCCCGCACCCCACTGTAATCCCCTACTTGAACATGGTGCTTTATGCCACATATTATGATCCAATGATGTGTTGCCATCCTATGATGTTTTGAGTAGTTTTCCTTTGTCCTTTGGGTTGATTGATGATATATATTGGTTTGAGTTGTATGTTTTATTTTGGTGCTATCCTATGGTGCCTTCTGTGCTGTCACACCCAGAATGCGGCTATATCTCCCACGTGTCGGGGCACGACTTAGAGGCATAGCCGCATGGTAGGTTTGTCGCAAGAGGGGTAATCTTCACACAATCCCATGTACTGAATAAGAAAGGGATAAAGAGTTGGCTTACAATCGCCACTTCACACAAATACAAGTTAAACATACATCATCCAGAATACAATCAAGGTCCGACTACGGAACCAAAATAAAAGAAGACAACCCCAAATGCTAGATCCCCGATCGTCCCAACTGGGCTCCACTACTGATCAAATGGAAAAGACACAAAACAACGACTAAGATCTTCATCATCTTCCACTTGAGCTGGGTCGCATCACCTGCACTAGTATCATCGGCACCTGCAACTGTTTGGAAGTATCCATGAGTCACGAGGACTCAGCAATCTGAAACCCGTGAGATCAAGACTATTTAAGCTTATGGGTAGGAAAGGGGTAGTGAGGTGGAGATGCAACAAGCACTAAGCATATATGGTGGCTAACTTACGCAAATAAGAGCGAGAAGAGAAGCAACGCAACGGTCATGAACTAGAAGTGATCAAGAAGTGATCCTGAAACTACTTACGTTCAAGCATAACAGAAGAACCGTGTTCACTTCCCGGACTCCACCGAGAAGAGACTATCACGGCTACACACGCGGTTGATTCATTTTAATTAAGTTAAGTGTCAAGTTTTCTACAACCGGATATTAACAAATTCCCATCTACCACATAACCGCGGGCACGACTTTCGAAAGTTCAAAACCCTACTGGGATGTACCAACTTAGCCCATCACAAGCTCTCATGGTCAACGAAGGATATTCCTTCTCCCAGGAAGACCCGATCAGACTCAGAATCCCGGTTACAAGACATTTCGACAATGGTAAAATAAGACCAGCAAAGCCGCCAGGATGTGCCGACAAAACCCGATAGGAGCTGCACATATGTCGTTCTCAGGGCACACCGGATTGTCCAAACTTCCGGTAGGCCAGCCCAGAGTTGCCCCTGGTGGCCACCGGCGGCTGACAGGTTGGACCAACACTCAGAGGAGCACTGCCCCGGGGGGGGGGGGGGGTTAAAATAAAGATGACCCTCGGGCTCCGGAAACCCGAGGGAAAAAGGCTTAGGTGGCAAATGTTAAAACCAAAGTGTGGCCTTGCTGGAGGAGTTTTATTCAAAGTGAACTATCAAGGGGTTCCCATAACACCCAACCGCGTAAGGAACGCAAAATCAAGGAACATAACACCAGTATGACGGAAACTAGGGCGACAAGAGTGGAACAAAACACCAGGCGTAAGGCCGAGCCTTCCACCCTTTACCAAGTATATAGATGCATTAATCAAATAAGAGATATTATGATAAACCAACATATCCATGTTCCAACATGGAACAAACTTCAACTTCACCTGCAACTAGCAACGCTAAAAGAGGGGCTGAGAAAAGCGATAACATAGCCAAACAACAATTTGCTAGGAAAGGAGGGTTAGAGGCTTGACATGACAATATGGGAGGCATGATATAGCAAGTGGTAGGTAACGCGGCATAGCAATAGAGCGAACAACTAGCAAGCAAAGATAGAAGTGATTTCGAGGGTATGGTCATCTTGTCCGAGATCCCGCAAGGAAGAAGAACGAGTCCCATGAAGAAGACAAACTGACGTAGTCGAAACGGATCCTCACAACTCCGGAACAAAACCGAAGCTAATGTGAGAAGCAACCCAGAAAGAAGCAAGCAACATGGTAAACCAACAAGCATAAGCATGGCATGATGCACAACCAAGTATGATGCATGTCCGGTTTAAATATGCGTGGCAAAGTGCACAAAAAATACTACAAATTAAGTGGAGCTCAATATGCAACGGGTTGCATATTGGAGAAACACCACATGACTTATTTAGTTCGCTCTCAGTTAGGAACTCAACAATACTAAATGTTGGTTATCATGGCAAGAGGTGAAGCATAAGTAAACTACACATTTAGGCATTTTGAATGAGGCCGGAACAACAAACAACAATTCCGGAAAATCCCCATATGCATATTTAGAAATTTAAAGCAAGAAACAATTTTAAGCATTTAAATGTTGTTAACATGATGCGGATGACATTTGCAAGTTTTATGCAATATTTATGAAAATGTCGATAAGAGCATTTTATGAAGCATTTTTCATCGTGGCGGAAACGAAAGGGTTGCCACGGCAACGAATCCGGAAATGATGACATGGTAACATATCGGTCTCGGTAGCTCATGGATATACCGGTGCAAAAGGAAATGTGACGGGAGTGTGTCATGCTAGGATGGTGGGGTGCTCCCGGATACCGGGTGTCCCATGTGTTGGTGGCATGGCAACCGAGGGACGTGCACGAAACAAACAGGCACGATGCAAACACGGGGTTCATCTCATACATCACACACCATTCGTCCATGGCTGTCGTCTCGACATTATACCTTTGAAGCGTGCATTTCCAGAGCGGTTCAAGTTCGACGGAATGTAGACGAAAGTAGTTGTACACTTGGTCCACGGAGACGGTAGTGGAAGTAGTGGTACACGACAACGGTAGAGGTACTCGCGAAAGTCGTACACGAGTCTTGTGACCCATGATTCTTCATGCCACGGTAGTTGTACTCGGGTCTTCGGCCATGGTAGTAGTCATACAATGTTTTCGTAGATGTTCGGGGTCACAACGAGGAACTTGACGTCCATGGGGTCTTCAAGGGTCGACGGTAGTGGTACTCGGTCATTTCGAAGAGGTAGTTGTCGAATCCAATGACTTCGGGGCGACGATGGGCGTACATTGGTCTTCAGCGACGGTAGATAAACACGACAAATGTAGTGGTACTATGCGTCGATCGTCGTGGTACTTGAGGTCTTTGAACTTGCCGGTCTCGTCAACTCGAAGGGGTACTTGACGATCTTAGCGGTTCCGAAGACGGTGGTAGAGGTACACTTGTTGTAGGGGTACTCGATGATGGGGTCGAACTTAACAATTCCAAACGCTTTGAGGTCACCATCAGTTTTGCGATTACACGTCGATGTAGTGTTGCTTGTGGTCTTCGAAACCAGCGATCGTCGAGGTACTTGCAACAGAATGACAACGGTGACCCAAAGGCCAAAACGAACCAATTACATCTGAAAGCCACAGGGTTGTGGTCGTGATGCTTCGGGTGTTGCAACGGTGGTGGTGGTCATCCATGGAGGGGCGGTAGTTGCCGGAGAAGGGCCACACCACGGGGCTCAGCGAGGAAGGCGGTGCGCAGGAAGAGCAGCTACAGCAGGGTATTGTCGCTGCAGGCACGGGAGGAGGAAGGCCATGGCAGAGGAGGGGCTTGAGCAGCAGCAAGAGGAGAGCTCGGCGGCCTGGACTCGCCGGTCGGAGTGGCGACGGGGTCACCGGGTGTCGCGGGGATGAAGCAGTAGGAGAGACGGAGCGGAGGAACAAAGTCGTCGGTGGCGGATCCGGCTAGGAACAGGCGCTGGTGGCGGGAGCCTCGTGGGCAGCCACGACGAGGTTCCTGGCAAGGCAGGGCGATGGCTTTGGGAGGTAGGGACGGCGCGACGGAGAGGGTCTCGCAGCTGGAGGGGAGGCACGTCCTCGCCGGAGTCAGCAGGGCGGCGATGCCATGGAGGTTCGGGCACGGCTGCGGGAGGAGGATGAGGGGACCGAGCGGGACTCCTTCCTAGTGTGTGTGGGTGGCGGCGGTAGCAGGAGGATGAGAGGGAGCGGGTGAGAGGAGGGGTCGCCTAGGGTTAGAAGGGGTGCGGGCTGGGCCTTAGAGGCCGGCCCAGTGGGGAGGCAAATGGCTAGGGGCTTGGGCCTTTTGGTGGAGATGAAAAAAATAGAGGAGTTGGGCTGTGCTGGAATCTCTCTCTCCCTAAGTCTATTTTTCCTGATTAACAAATAAACAGAGAAATAAGAAATGTAGAGAGAGATAGGAGAAGAATTTGAGCAGGGCGCCAATTTTCTTGGACTCATAAAAAGGAGCTTGATCCAAGAAAATACATTTGGCACCGCTTGGAGGATTGCATTCGAACACATTTGAATGTGATTCAAATAAGTTTGAATTAGGAAAACATTTTTGGAGAGTCCAAAAATGTTCGGATTTTTCTGTGGAGATCGGAAAAGCGATGAAAGAAAATATGGGCAAAGTTTGGGGACCAAACTTGAAGTAGAAAATACATGGAATTATTTTGCAAGTGTGTTAGAATAATTATTATAGCTCCCTAATATATTGGGAGGATATGTTATATAGAGAAATCACCATGTGAGTTCCCTCAATTTAAATAGATCAAAGATCTATGCATTTTATTTAGTTGATTTTTAAAAAATGAAATGGCATGATGACATGATGCAAAGCTCAAGATCCAAAGATGAATGCAACAGGCAAAAGAAATCACCCGATGAAACTCGGAAACCTTGGAAGGCATCTGAAGCGTCGGTCTCGGGGCATTACACGTGCCGTGCACACGTGAAGGATTCCCGCTGTAGGTTGTTGCAATATGTTCATGATTTGCTTATAGTGGGTTGCTAGAGTGACAGAAGCTTAAACCTGAGTAAGGGGGTTGTTGTGTATGTGATAGAGGGGACTTGATGCTTTAATGCTATGGTTGGGTTTTACCTTAATGATCTTTAGAAGTTGCGGATGCTTGCTAGAGTTCCAATCATAATTGCATATGATCCAAGAAGAGGAAGTATGTTAGCTTATGCCTCTCCCTCATATGAAATTGCAATAATGATTACCGATCAGATCCGAGCGAAGCCCCAGAATGGAGCCCGGAGCCTGCCCCAGGCTCTTATCTTTAGTATAACCAAGAAGAAGTAGGAAGCAGAGGATGGGAGCACAAGGATGGATGACTCCACCCTCCCTTCGCCCCTCCTTTTATAGGTAGGCCAGGGAGGGGAGCCGCTCCCTCAACGAGCGACCACCGTCCTCCTCGACCAATTCAAGAACACCGGGCCCTCGCCTTGATGCTCTCCCACACCATGCGCCTCCATTACCTACCCCACGCGATGCATGCCGCATACGTGGCTAAGGATAAGGGTGTGGTGGGAAGAGTGAATTGGCAGTTTCTACCCCGTGCGTTAAACTCACTCACGAGCCATTACAAAAGCAGCCCCACCACTATTGGCTTTGCATGACGCGCGGGGAATTCGGAAGCCGGCCTGGACCCAATATTAATGAAGAAGCAAATAAGACCTCAACAGACCAGCCTCTTCAGCACCCACGCCTATGCACTTATCAGGCCCTACCCTGACGACGCTCGGCAGCATGTTCGGGGCAGCCCCAGGGGCTTCTGTCGGTACAACAATCCCTGGGTCTATTGCCCAGATTGTGCACAAGCACGGGAACAAGATCAAGGCAGCAACCCAAGTAAGACTACAAGGAACCAAGAGCTTAGAAGGACCAACATGCAAATCTAGAGGACCAAGATCGAGCCAGAGAAGCAAGACACCCCCAAGATAAAAGCCTCCCTTGCCGGGCAGACGAACTCGACAAGGATGGTGCCACCCCCGGAAGAAGGCGTCCAAGGCATCCCAGTAGGACTTGCCGGGACTCGCGGAGGCAGAACCACCTCACCAACCACTCCGCCACGACCTAAGTCATCAATCGGTGTGTTGTCAATCCACAAAGTGACTAAGTGGCAGCCTTTCGCCACATGATGACCTCTTTCTACAAGAGATGCCTATAGATGACACCCGTCCTACGACGGGTCAAGCAAGCACGTGTGAAGCTGGCAAAATAGCCCGGCAAGGCTTGCCGGGCGCCCAATGACATGACGTTAAGCGGTGCATTTGATGTGCCTTGTCAGCCTGCTGAGTTAGGTATGATAGCACTTTTTGCTATCTTATCAGTCCATAATGACTACTTTGCCATTGTGATAACCCCTTTATCTGTAAAAAGAGGCCCATGGAAACCGTAGAAAGGGTTAGAAGGTTGGACAACTCACACCCATATATGCGCATAGCCACTGCCGCCCCTGCCGGAAAAGTGTACTACGCTCGACCACCACTCTTCCACCATCAATCCACCAAAGTAGGAGTAGGGTTTTACGCCTCACGGCGGCCCGAACCTGGGCAAAATTGCCTGTGTGATCTCTGTCGTGCTGCCCCACACTAGTCTGCTCTTCGCGCAACGCGAGCTCCCCCTGCCGAACTAGCAAGGGGCCCTCTGGTCCCATAGGTGGCCGTGGTTTCCTGCCAGAAACTACAAGGAGTAATCAACACTACTAGCAACCCACAAGTGCCAATATGAGGTTTTGAGACAAAGATCAGATACAAGAGATGAACTAGGGTTTGAGAGGAGATGGTGCTAGTGAATATGTTCATGGAGATTGACCTCCTCTCGATGAGAGGATCATTGGTGAGGACGATGGTTTCCATTTCCCCCTCCGGGAGGGTGGTTTCCACGGCATAACAGCTCTGTCGGAGCCCTAGATTGGTTCTACCCAGGTTCCGCCTTGAGATGGCGGCGCTTCGTCCTGAAAACTTCCTCTTGATTTTTTTCCAGGTCAAAACACATCATATAGAAGAAGATGGGCACTGGAGGCCTGCCAGGGGGCCCACCAGCTAGGGGCGCGCCCCCCACCCTTGTGGCTACCTGGTGGGTCACCCTTGTGACTTTGGGAGTTGTGCAGAATCGGTCTCTCATATTTTCTCCTTTCCGATCTAGAATTCTAGCTACCGGCATTCTCCCTCTTTGTGTAAACCTTGTAAAATAAGAGAGAGAAGGCATAAGTATTGTGCCATAATGTGTAATAACAGCCCATAATGCAATATGTATCTTTATAAAAGCATGATGCAAAATGGACATATCAACTCCCCCAAGATTAGACCTCGCTTGTACTCAAGCGATAGCCGAAATCGAAAAATATGTCCACATGTTTAGAGATAGAGGTGTCGATAAAATAAAATACAGACATGAGCGCATCATGATCATCTTTAGAACAGCAACATGTAATGACATATAATTTCTTAAGACAAAGTGATAATTCGTTCACAAGGTAAAGTATGAATAAAAACTTCATTGAAAACTAACAAACTATGATCTTAGTCATTGAAGAAATTGCAATTTATCATAACGTAGAAAAGAGTCAATACAAGAGATTTTTAGCATGTCCACATACTCAACTATCATTTAGTCTTTCATAATTGCTATCACTCACGCGATACTTATGAGTTCAAAGCCTCAGTCGGACACAGAGAAAGATAGGGGCTTATAATTTTGCCTCCCATCCTTTTAAATCAAGGGTAATGTCAACAATAATACTTTATGATAACATACATCTGAGCGGATATATATATCTAGATCTTTCTCCAACACATAGTGCTTGCCAAAAAGAAAAAGTTTAAAAAGGTAAGGTGAAGATCACCTTGTATAAGGGTAGAAGATAAAAGTAGGAGATAGGCCCTTCCCAGTGGGAAGCAGAGGTTGTCATGCACTTTTATCGTTGGATGCACAAAATGTTAATGCAAAAGAATGTCACTTTATATTGCCGCTTATGATAAAGAACTTTATTATGCAGTTTGTCACTTTTATTTCTTCCATATCACAAGTTCATATAAAGCTTATTTTCTCCACACTAAAAGATCAGATATATTTACAGAGCAATTTCTATTGCTTGCACCGATGACAACTTACTTGAAGGATCTTACTCAATCCACAGGTAGGTATGGTGGACTCTCATGGCAAAACTGGTTTAAGGGATGTGTGGAAGCACAAGTAGTATCTCTACTTGGTGCAAAAGATTTCTCTAGCATAAGAGGGAAACACAAGCTCAACATGTTGGAGGATCCATGCCAATATAACTTCTATTTCGATATAAGAAAACATAACCATTATGCTGTCTTCCTTGTCCAACATCAACTTTTTAGCATGTCATATTTAATGAGTGCTCACAATCACAAAGATGTCCAAAATAGTATATTTATATGTGAGACCTCTCTTTCTTTATTACTTGCTATTAATTGCAACAATGACCAAAACTATGTTTGTCAACTCTCAACAATTTTTATTCATCATACTCTTTATATGTGAATTCATCACTCTCCATAAGATATTTATATGATCTTTTTATTATTTTAATTTTTTATTCTTTCTCTTATTTTATTCCCTCAACATCACAACAAGAAAACAAATCCCTCAACTCAAAACTATTGTTTATTATATAACTCATGAACTTTATTACATAGATAGATCTCAAAACAAAACTCAAAGCTAGATCATACTAAAAACTTTATTCTACTAGATCAAGATATAACCAAAAGGATCGAATTAAGAAAAACAATAAAGGTAAAGGTGTGATGGTGATACGATACCGAGGCACCTCCCCCAAGCTTGGCAGTTGCCAAGGGGAGTGCACATACACATGGATTTATGTCTCTTTCTTCGAAGGTGGTGATGATGGAGTTGGTGATGAAGAAGGCTTGTCCTTTCTCCTGAGCTTATGCTTGAGGATGAAGATTTTCTCCCTCAAGTCGTCGATCTCCTGCTCTAGTATTAATATCTTCTTACATAGTTCTTGCTTATTCTCTTGAAAAAGATGAAAATGGATAAACTCGATCGTAGGTTTCTTTGCTTTACTGGGGAGACTTGAGTTTTTGATATCCATGTGCATGTCCCCAGGTTGGGTTAGTGGGACCTCCTCTTCATCGGAACTTGTCTCCTCCATTCCCTTCGTATCGTAGTCTTCTTCCTCCTCAGAGGTCCAACAATAATGCTCCACAGCCCCGTAAACCTTGAGGTCTACAATGTAATCAACTACATAGCTCTCTCACTCCGAATCTTGGGACGACATGCCTTCAGATCTGTCAGAAAAATAGCTTGAAATGAAAATAGAGGATTTTGTCCTAGTATGGTGGTCAAAACCATTGGGATATTATATAATGAATTTTTTACCGACCAAAAGAAGTATTATGCAAGAAAACGGAGTCCTGAGGGCACACGAGGTGGCCACAAGGCACAGGGGCGCACCCAGGGGGTAGCGCGCCCCCTGCCTTGCCACTTCCTCGTGCACTCTTCGGAGTACTTTTAATTTTCCTAATTTTTTAAATATTCCAAAACATAGGAAAATTGCCATTAGAACAGTTTTGGAGTCGGTTTACTTACCGTACCACATACCTATTCCTTTTCGGAGTCTAAAACATTATGGAAAGTATCCCTTATGTACTCCTCTGTTGTCATGGTATTAATAATATTTGTATCAACATTTATGGGAGTACCTGAAATATAATGTTTGATCCTTTGACCATTTACCACCTTCGGGTTGGTGCCTTTGGCATTGTTGATCTTGATGGCACCGGAATGATAAACCTGTTCGCTAATGTAAGGACCTTCCCAATTAGAGAGCAGATTTCCTGCAAACAATCTTAAACGGGAGTTGTATAGTAAAACATGATCACCTACATTAAACTCACGCTTTGGTATCATTTTGTCATGCCATCTTTTAACTTTTTCTTCAAACAGCTTGGCATTTTCATAAGCTTGGGTTCTCCATTCA
Organism: Triticum urartu; assembly: GCF_056163025.1. Taxonomy (NCBI): domain Eukaryota; kingdom Viridiplantae; phylum Streptophyta; class Magnoliopsida; order Poales; family Poaceae; genus Triticum; species Triticum urartu. The sequence goes on from NC_141873.1 coordinate 231,792,484, forward strand.
TAAAGTGAGCTAATGTCAAATAGCCTCTTCTCACTGCAAGTTTGAAATCATAATTGAGCTCTTTGATTGCCCAATAAGCTTTATGTTCTAGTTCAAGAGGTAAGTGACATGCTTTTCCATAAACCATTTTATACAGAGACATACCCAAAGGATTCTTATAAGAAGTTCTATAAGCCCATAATGCATCATCAAGTTTCTTAGACCATTTTTTTCTAAATCTATTAACAGTATTTTGCAAAATAAATTTAATCTCTCTACTGATCAATTCTACTTGACGACTAGACTGAGGGTGATAAGGAGATGCAATTCTATGTCTGGCATCATGTTTAGCAAGCATTTTACGGAAAGCACCATGAATAAAATGTGAACCACCATTAATCGTCAAATATCTAGGGACTCAAAACCTCAGAAAAATAACTTCTTTAAGCATCTTAATAGAAGTGTTATGATCAGCACTACTAGTTGGAATAGCTTCTACCCACTTAGTAACATAATCAACAGCAACTAAAATATGTGTATACCCATTAGAGGAAGGAAAAGGTCCCATATAATCAAAGCCCCAAACATTAAATGGTTCAATAATAAGTGAATAATTCATAGGAATTTCCTGATGTCTACTAATATTGCCAATTCTCTGGCATTAATCACAAGACAAGACAAACTTACAAGCATCCTTGAAGAGAGTAGGCCAATAAAAACCAGATTGTAATACATTGTGTGCAGTTCTATCTCCAACATGGTGTCCTCCGTAGGCCACAGAGTGACACTTGCGAGGATATGTACCTGTTCATGCTCAGGTAGACAACGTCTAATAACACCATCTACTCATTATTTATAAAGTTGTGGGTCATCCCAAAAGTAATGTATTAAATCATAGAAAACCTTTTTCTTTTGCTGGTATGTGAAACTAGGTGGTATAAATTTAGCAACAATGTAATTAGTATAATCAGCATACCATGGAGCATTACGAGAAGCATTTATGACAGCTAAGTGCTCATTAGGAAAGCTATCATCAATAGGCAGTGGGTCATCAATAACATTTTCTAACCTAGAGAAGTTGTCTGCAACTGGATTCTCAGCTCCCTTTCTATCAATAATATGCAAATAAAATTCTTGCAACAAGATAACCCATCTAATAAGTCTAGGTTTAGCATCTTTCTTTTCCATAAGATATTTAATAGTAGAATGATCAGTGTGAAAATTTACTTTGGAATCAACAACATAGGATCTGAACTTATCACAAGCAAAGACAATTGCTAAAAACTCTTTTTCAGTAGTAGCATAATTTCTATGGGCACTGTCTAGAGTTTTACTAGCATAATAAATAACACTCAATTTCTTATCAACTATTTGTCCTAGAACAGCACCAACAGCATAATAAGTAGCATCACAAATAATTCCAACGGGTAAATTCCAATCACGTGGTTGAACAATAGGTGCAGAAATCAAGGCTTTCTTAAGTATTTCAAATGCTTCTACACAATCATCATCAAAAACAAAAGGAACATCTTTTTGCAAGAGATTAGTGAGAGGCCTAGAAATTTTAGAGAAGTCCTTAATAAACCTCCCATAGAACCCAACATGACCAAGTAAACTTCTTATACCTTTGATATCTTTAGGACATGTAATCTTTTCAATAGCATCTACTTTAGCTTTATCAACTTTAATACCTCTTTCAAAAATTTTATGCCCCAAGACAATATCTTCATGAACCATAAAGTGGCACTTCTCCCAATTAAAAACAAGATTAGTTTCTTTACATCTCTGCAAAACACGACCAAGGTTGGTTAAGCAATCATCAAAAGAAGTTCCGTAAACGGAGAAATCATCCATGAAAACCTGAACAATCTTTTCACAAAAGTCGGAGAATATAGCAGTCATACATCTTTGAACGGTAGCAGGTCCATTGCATAAACCAAAAGGCATACGTCTATAAGCGAAAGTACCGAAAGGGCAAGTAAATGTAGTTTTTTCATGATCCTCTTTTGACAAGGTATTTGAGAAAAATCAGAATAACCATCTAGAAAGAAAAAGTGTGTATGTTTGGATAATCTTTCTAGCATTTGATAAATAAAAGGTAGAGGGTAATGATCTTTCCTATTAGCTTTGTATAATTTCTGAAAATCAATTACCATTCTATAACCTGCAACAATTCTTTGTGGGATCAATTCATTCTTGTCATTAGGAACAACAATAATACCTCCCTTCTTAGGGACACAATGAACATGACTTGCCCATCTACTATCAGCAATAGGATAAATTATACCTGCCTCCAGAAGCTTTAGTATTTCATTTCTTACCACTTCTTTCATCTTAGGATTTAACCGTCGTTGATGATCAACAACTGGTTCAGCATCAGACTCCATATTAATTTTGTGCTGACATAGAGTGCGACTAATGCCCTTAAGATCATCAAGAGTATATCCAATAGCGACATAGTGCTTCTTCAGTGTTTTCAATAATTTCTTTTCTTCATGCTCTGAAAGTTAAGCACTAATAATAACATGATATATCTTCTTTTCATCAAGATAAGCATATTTCAAAGTATCAGGTAATTGTTTAAGCTCAAAAACGGGATCACCCTTGGGTGGAGGAGGATCCCCAAGGATTTCAACAGGCAAGTTGTGTTTCAAAATAGGCATTTTTTTAAATAAGATTTCATCTAATTCCTTTCTTTCATTCATAAACATATCATTCTCATGGTCTAACTAGTATTGTTCTAAAGGATCGGTAGGAGGCATGACAATAGAAGCAATACCAATAATTTCATCCTTACTAGGCAATTCTTTATCATGGAATTTTCTACGAAATTTAGAGAAATTAAAATCATGAGACACATTGCCAAAACTTACAGTAACAATTTCTTTCTCATAGTCTATCTTAGCATTGACAGTGTTCAAGAAAGGCCTACCAAATATAATGGGGCAAAAATCATATGGTGGGGAACTAAGAACTAGAAAATCAATAGGGTATTTTATTTTCCCACACAAGACTTCAACATCTCTAACAATCCCAATTGGTGATATAGTATCTCTACTGGCAAGCTTAATAGTCATCAATATCTTCCATCTCAACAGTGTAGCACCCTGGTTTTTGGCCCTTTCTTTTTCTTTTTGATTTATTTTGTTTTTTCTTGGATTTTCTTTTTGGAGTGGATTGGTGGACTTGCAACCTGGGAGATCATCATCATTTCTTCTCTGAAGTGGGTTATCATTCTCAAATCTCTCCCAAGATCATGGCATTTCCCTTCTAGCTCAACCTCAAATTCTTTTTCTCAGGAATATTCCTTTTTCTAATAAAGGAACAACCCTGTCTGACCTAGGTTGTGAAGCAACCTATTTTTTTGTCTTCCAAAAAATTCTCAAATAATTCTGATAAATTGTTTGGATCATATATGCCCCAAATATGTCCAAACTTTCCTTTCCTAGCCCAAAAATAATCCCCAATATTTATTCTTCATTTCTGTCCAGTGTGGTTTTTTGTGAAGGAAGTGCCACCTATCCTTTCTTGATTGCTCCCAAACTTTTTGGGTATGCTATCTCATCCAAATCACTGATCCATGCCAAAATTCAGCTCCATTTGCCTAGTGAATTTTCCTCAGCAATTTTTCAAAGTTTCTGTCTAACAAAAGCCATTGTGAAGGAAGTACTAGCTAGGAGTAGCAAAATGAGTTGACATTTTTCATGCCTCTTCATGTGCTCGTATTATCACACTCCTCCAATTTTCAGCTCCATGCAATCATCTATGTGAGCACAACATCAAATATTTGATTTTGTCAATATTTTCAGGTTGTGAAGCAAGTATATTTTATATTGCTTCATTAATTCTGAAAAATTAATAGATCATGCTCCTACCAATATCACTTCTCTCCACCAAATTTGGGATCGTTTAAGAAATCCATTTTCTCTCCAAAATTATCTCAAGTTTCTAGACAAAGAGGATGTTTGTGAAGGAAGTACCATTTTGGCAAGTCAAAATGGTATGAAATTTTGACAACATCTTTATATGTTCAAATCATCTTGATCTACCAAATTTCAGCTCAAATGGATAGTCCATGTGAGTGCATCATCCAAATCAAGATTCTAGACCTAATCTGTTGTTACAAAACAACTAGGTTGTTTTGTGGTCCATTTCTTCTCTAATTGGACATGATGATAGTCCTTATTATCCTAAACACACCAGACATGAAGTTTGGCTCTTTACCCTTCTCTTTTGATCACAGTTGTGCATCCAAGTTTGCTACAGCAAACTTTCATCGATGCCTACCTTATCTACATAGCCTCTTCTCTCAATATTTCACTTTCCACAGCCCCACTAATGCAGAGACAACACCCCGGACAAGGTTTGCCAGCCCATTGCGTCCTCTATGTGCCATGTCGCATGGTGACCGCGTTGGATTCACTATAAAAAAATACACTTCCATGATGATACGTGTTTGTCACAGTAGGTCACGTTTTCTGTCATGCATGTACATCCATGACGATTTTATGACAGAATCAAGATAGTCATACCTATGCTGTCGTAGAAGTGTTCCATGACATTACCAAAATTATCATCATGGAAGTGTCCACTTCCATGACAATAAATCGCGCGTCATAGAAGTGCTTTCATCAAGGGTGACCGACACGTGGAATCCACCGTAACGAGTCACCGTTAAGCTATCGAGTTCCGGTGTGGATCCGATAATCCGTTAATAGCCCGGACCAATGGGGATTTTCCACGTGTAAAATTCTCATTGGCAGGAGGAACCACGTGTCGGCTCACCGTTGGGACAGATGTCATTCACTCATTGGACATGAGGCACCTATGATAGATGGACACGTGGCACGACCCAATAGTGGCCCATTCTGGTGAAAAAGGCCAGCCAGTAAAATTAGCAGGCTGGCGCATATAAGGCCTACTTGTGTTAGGTCCATTTAAGCCCACGGCCCATACGAGATGTGCCAATTCGGCCTTTCAATGGCCCGTTAATGATTTGACACCATTGCAGCCCATTGTTAGTTCGAGCCCGCTAATAGCCCGCTATATATTTGGGCTCAATATCGGGCCGATGTGATTTCGGCCTGTTAACGGCCCATTAAAGGGATGGGGCAATTTTCAGGATGTAAATCTTTCGGCCTTTTAGTGACCCTTTCAAGTGTTGGGCCAATTTCCAGCCCATTGTGTCTTTCAGCCTGTTGACGACCCATAAGTGAGTTGGGCCATTTGCCGTGGACCTGAGTTTTGGCCTTTTAATGGCCCATGCTCTTCATGGTCCAATACCAGCCAGGTTTCTCTTTCAGCCTGCTAAAGGCCCACAACACAGTTGGGCCATTTACAGTACGACCTGACTTTCGACCTCTTAGCGGCCCATGCTCTTCATGGTCCAGTATGAGCCCGCTGTCTCTTTCGGCCTGCTAAAGGCCCACAATATAGTTGGGCCATATGTAGCCCGAACTTAGTATCGGCCTGTTAACGGCCCGTGAAATCAAATGGGCCCACCTGTTGCCCGCTTCGATGTCGGCCTGTTAACGACCCGGGAGGTAAGAGGGCCGACCATTAACTTTTGGCCTGGTAATGGCCCATTAACTTAATGGGCCCACTAAAGTTCGTACATCTCTTTGGGCCCAATTAGATAATTTGAGCCCATTACGACGAGTAATTATGCACAGGACCAAAACCGATGAAGCAAAGGTACGGCATACAGGGAAAAACATTGCACATAAATGATTGATGCCAGTATATATTACAGGAAATTACATCCACTGGGCAATCAAAGATTGGTGCCAGTGCAAATAAATGAATAGAACCTAATGATCTACAACGTCACAATCTGCAACCTCAGCACAAATGACGCCCATAAGCATGTGGGAAAGTTCTTGCTGCTTTGCTATACTGTCTCTGAAAACATTGATCAGTTGTTGTTGCGCACGAATGTGCACCTCTGATTCCTCCACCATTTCCATCATTGCTTTAGCCATTAATTGGTTCACAGACATACATTTTTTCCGTTGCATTCAAGACAGAGGAAACTGAACAGCTTCAGATGGTGATTTTGGCAGGCTTGTATTGTTGATAGTGGAGAGTCTCTTGACCACTACATCATAATATAAATTAGGAGGGGAACCGAACAGATTAATGAAGAGTTATTGCCATAGTACCTGTCCTAGATTTATTGGAATGAAACAATGGGGTTGCCTTGCTGTTTTCAGAGTTTGTCTTCTTATCTTCAGCAGCCTGCACTAAATTAACACACTAGCATTGCTATCATTGGCCAGGTTAGATAATAGGAAAGCAACATTGACACAACGAATGTTTGGGCAACCAGACCACACCATCCTACACCAAATTAACACAACATGGCACAACTATCATCAGCCAGGTAAGGTAACACGAAAGCAACATTGACACAATGAATGAATGGGCAACTAGAGCAGCACTACAATTCAGTAATGTGCATGATATGAGATAGTACACTCATGCAGCTCAGTATGCAAAACTACCAGGCAGTTTTCCTTACAAAAATCAACATTTTCACCTTTAACATTTTGCTACAACTAAGTTTAGATCAAATAAAGGTTGGATTCACGCTGATTAACAAAATACATGCTGATGTAAAAATATAGTGATATGCAATAGGTACTTACATCGGCATTGGAGCACAGAGAATTCTCGCAAGATACTTTCCTCAAATACGATCCCAATGGAGGAAATCTTCTATCGTTTAACCTTATTTTCTAAAAGAGAGATGGGTAAGAAACATGTAGAAAATATGTCCAGAATGCTATAAAATTTCATGATGTGAGGATACGCACACGCTTCTTAGAATGGAGTTGACATATTTTTGCTGGACTGGAGCGGACTAGTTCTTTGGCCACTGGAATCTGCTTATTATCAGTGGGAGTTGGGTTTCTCTATGCTGGAGCAGTATCTATGAAAACTGGAGTTGGTTTATTATCTCCTGGCGTTTGGTTCTTTTGCAAAGACCTGGTTTGTAACCCTTCAGATTCTAACATAGCCATCTTCGCCTTGCATGCCTTATATAGAAGAATGGTGCTTCAATTATAAAACATGCTACAACAGAGACGGAATAGGTACTGAAGAATAGAAAGGCATGACATATTGACATGTATTCCCTCCATCTAGAAATAAATGGATGGGTCTAGGAGTATTTCAGTTCTAGATACATCCTGTTTTATCCATTTCTACGACATGTAATCCAGACGGAGGGAGTATGATGTAAGAGCTAGGGATACAACATGACAACAGTGTAAAAAAACACTACTTGAATGTAAAACTGTATGCTAGCAAAATACATACAAAAAACACTAAGGCAACATATGCGTGTATGATTGGGAAACTAAGATGGCATTGCAAGAGACCACTAGAACAACACTTCAGTGTAAAAAAATAACATGGTATGGTAGACAGATGAAGTACATACTGATAACAATGCATAAGATATTCAGAAGCATGATGTCCAAACTAAGTAGATGACATTGCGATAGAGTAGAATGACAATACTTGAATTTGAAAACATGTTATCATGAATGGAATAGGTACTGAAAATAGGAAGGCATGCCATATTTACATGCATGATCAGCAGGCTAAGCACAAGGCATTACAGCAGAGTAGATGCACTCCAGGACATTATACGCATGTTGTACCCATATTAAGGGCCACGTTAGAGCAAGGACCTTGTGGGGTGAATAGGATTCATCATCTTTATGCATGTCTTGTGAAGAACTACCTTTACATGTTCCATCATATTGGGTATCATTGACGTCAAGCTTTTTGGCTGTTACATTGCTCTGTGAGGTTCTTGTGGATAAATCAGTGCGTGCAATTATATCTGACATGCATGGAATACAACTAGTATTTAGATTTATGTAATGAGTGCCTGTAGGAGACGACATAAATAGTAGGACTGGGGTTAACTAGCAGCAACAGGTCTCAAAAACTAAAGGGAGAACATAGATGAAAGCTACAAAATATGTATCGTTTGTACTCAAGATTAACTAGATGGCACACAGAAGTATTAAAGAACAACATAGGTCATACTAGAAGTGGCATAATACTATAATCACCAGCATGTGGAATAGCATTGGCTGATGGATGATAACTATGGAACAACGTTACCTAAAGAACAAGTCTCTTAGCTCAACTATGGAACATCCTTAACTCCTGAACAAGACCCGTAAGAGATTAGCATGAATATATAGTGAAATGTGATAATCTATTTTCCATGCTTAGATGAATAACAAAGCCATAAATGTTGCACACAAGTAAGATGAGGGTACAACCTATTTGGCCACCATCCATAGGAGTGAGCATCATGTGCTGACTTGTCGATGGCCCTACAGTTGTTCTGTCTATCCATGTCAGGCACACGCATTTGATGCGGGGAACTATTGAGTGGGGACTATAGCTCCCTTCTGGTGTATGCTTCCCTTGTTGGAGCAGCTGCGGCAAGTCGGGAGATGGTGTGGCTGAAGATGCAGAAAACGCATAATGTTAAGAACAACACATCTATCTAATCTGAAGAAATACCCTAAGAGATCAACAACAAGGTACGAGAGTGGTCACATGTCTGTTGACTGAAGACTAAATTGGGGTCACACGATTTTATTTTATTTTGCTATAGTCCGATCTACGCTAGATGGCTTGATGGCCGTCTTGTGCCTCCTGGCTGACACTGTTCGGAATCGTCCCCGAAGAGCCAGCGACCACCGGCAGAGCAGCCTGCCTCCGTCATCCGTGGCCCCGACCAAAACCCCACTCCCTGCCCCACCGCACTGCCATGGTTGCGCTGCCCCCGGGCCAATCCACAAAGACTCGCCGTCATCCAGATCTAGCGGCGACAGTACCTTCAAACCACACAACTCTAAGATAGCCATCTAAGCGCTGCTTCCGTGGCGAACTTGCGCCCCTGCACCCTTACATTAGACACCACCCAACCGGCAGCCTAGGAGCTCCGCCGCCTCGAGGGGTGCTGCTTCCCATTGGGAATTGATTGGCCCAGAATAAAAATTTAGACAACTAACGCCTAAATAAAGTGATTTGATATGAGGGTGCGACCTATCTAGCGTTTCGGTGAAGTAGGCAGCTCCAGCTGCCCACTCGGTGAGGCTAGCACGGTTGCGGTGGCTACCGGCCGCAGGGAAGCAGAGATGTCGCGACGGTCGATGGCTACGGGGAAGCAGCGCCGGGGCTCTGGACGGATCTGAAGTTGGAGCTGCTCTGGCGCCGTGAACAATGGCGGGGGTGAATCGGCTCTGATACGGTTCACGTGGCCGTCATCGAGGCAGCTCCAGCAGCACGGAATAAGAGGCACAAGGCCCAGTGCACTATGGCAAATGGACAACGTCGCCGACATTAGGGAGGAGGCGGCTATGAATTTGATGCGGTGGGGGCGCCATGGAGGAGGGGCTGAGGTTTCGCGGCTCAGGAGAAGGGAGCTTCCGGGGAGAAGGTGATTTGGCACCCACTTCGTATGAATGGGGAATTGGGAGGGGAGTGGAACCATGTCTTACTGACGCATTTGTTTGAAATGTGTGGGGGGAGTTACAGTTCTACCACTGCCTTCAGGCTTCTCGGCTTGGGTCTGTGTATTGAGTGTCGGGGATAGTAGAGTAACTTTGCTTCTCCCAAATAGTGGGCGTGAGCGATTTCGGGCGAGGAGGGCGTGTTTTGAAATATAGTGGGCGCAAGCGATTTCGGGCTAGGAGAGCATTTTTTGAAATAGTGGGTGCGAGCTATTTTAGGCGAGGAGAGGGTGTTTTGCCGTCCATGGTTTATGAATTATTCGGCACATGTCATTTCGGCTAAGGAGAAGGCGCGCTTGGATGAAGTTATGAACCTACCCTCGATGTACAACAGGCCAATTGATGCGTGTCCCACACAGGCCGGTAATTTCGCGTCTCCCATTTATTTGCTCGGGCGAATTCCACTGAGTAGAGGGTGTTTAACGGTTCGTTCAAATTTTGGGAGAACGAGCATCCACGTCTACCTTACCAAGTTGATTCGAATCAAATTTTGAAATATTAGCTTGCCACTTCTTTTTTATATGGAGAGATGATGCTCAGGATTAATGTGTTTTTACATGCTTGTTGCTAACGATTTACTATATGACAAATAGTTGACCCACTCAAAAATGGGAATCAAACCCAAAATGAAATATCTTGATTCAATCAAATAACTCGTTCACCAGGTCAAAATAGTGAACTAGATCCAAAATTGAACACCTCAATCGAGTAGCATATTGTACAGTATTATAGTACTCCATGAACATGTTGAAAGTCAAATTAATGAACTTGTCTGATATACGCATATCTTCGTTCATGTGTGGATTGCAGACAACATGTTCTCCAATTTAAATATTTGAATGCAAGTTTATATCGAAACATGGTTTATATCAGTCTTTGATGCATAAAACGCGACCTCCCCCTCTTCCGGACTCCTGCTCTCTCTCTCTCACCAACAATCTTCAATTCTGTCGTACGCATCCAACACACAAATCTTGTTGGTCCCTCTCCCTCTCTCTCCATCTCTCTCTCTCTTTGTGTGTGTGTGTGTGGGGGGGGTCTTTCTAGTTCGCATGCATATATACTCCATCTATAGGTCTCTCTCGCACACTATGTATGATTCTCTAGTCCAAGCTAAATATCTTGGGTGCACTCATCATACTCACACAAATTCCTTGGCTCGTTGCCTGTAACTCTCTCACGCACCACTCTGTCATCTCGGAGCTCTTCCCTCTCTCTCTCAAACTCTCCATCTCCCTGGTTCACACATACACATGCATATCTCACTCGCACTCGATTGACCCATCTAAAACTCTATCTCTCTCCCTCGTTCTCTCTCCATCACACACACACAATCTCATGCCTAGCCATGTATGATGGCCTCTAACTCAATTGTAGGCACACGCAGTCCCCCCTATATGTATACAACTAGCTAATCTTAGTCTCCATCACAAACATGTGCATGGTCTATCTCGATTTCTCTCGGGGCATCTTTCTATCACGACGCACCTCCCTCGATCTCCCACCCATACAGTCCCCTCATGATCTCGAGAGGATATCTCTATCACAAACACACCCTCTCTCCCTCCCCATGCGTCCCTCTCGACCTTTGTTCCTTGTTGGCCAGACCTCTATTGGACATGTGCTATAGGGGTGTCTCTCTCCGTTGCAAACAATCACGCACTAGCTATCTTCGTGTATCTCCTCACCTTGCTTTTCTATCTCGGAGATGCATGCGTGATATGTTTGCATAAGAAACAAAAAAACACACACTCTCTCTCTAATTTATCGTTTGTTATCCATTTATCTTTCACACACACATACTCTTATTGCACACTCACTCATTCTCCTTCACACACACTTGATCTCTCTCGACTTAGGCACTCTCTTCGGTCCATAGCATATAGATTTATTGAAAAGTCAAACATCACAAAGTTTGACCAAGTACATGGAGAAAAACATTTACATCTAGAACGGCAAACATATACCATTCGATTCATCATGAGATATAGTTTCGTATGATGTATCTTTGGTATTGTAGATATAAATAACATTTGTGTAAACCTGGTCAAAGTTTCCAAAGTTCGACTTCTAAAAAATTTACATGCACTACATTATCGAGCGAATGGAGTATCTCTTTCCCCCTCTCAACTATCTGACGCACTGCCTTATCGGCACTCCTCTATCTCTCTCAAACTTTATATCTCCCTGGTTCACACATACACATGTCTTGCTCGCGCTACATAGACCCATCTAACACTCTCCGCCCTTGTTCTCTCTCTCCATGTGACACACACCCCCCTAAGTACCATAATCCCTCACTCCATCATAGGTGCAAGCACTCCCCCCCTCCTAAGTATGATTATCTCTTACTAGCCATCAGGAACACACGTATTGTCTCCTTCTATCCATATGTCTATCTCGACATCTCTCGGGGCATCTTCTATCGCGCACACACCTTGTCACTCGATCTCCCACCCATGTAGTCCCATCACGATCTCCAGGGGATCTCTCTATGACAAACATACACTCTCTCCTCCCCATGTCTGTATTTTCTCCGTACGTCTCTCTCGACCTCTCTCCCTTGTTTGTCAGACCCCTCTTGGCCATGTGCTAGGGGTCTTTCTCTCTCGGTTGCAAACAAACACACACTATCTCCTCACCTTGCTTCTGCTGTTGAAGATGCATGTGTGATATGTTTGCATAAGACACACACACTTTTTCTCTACTTTTATCGTGTGTTGTCCATTTCTCTTTCACACATGAACACACACTTTTTCAGTCACTCTTTCTATTTCACACACACACTCTCTCTAGTTAGGTACTCTCTCACGTCCATAAGCATATGGATGTTTTGAAAAGTCAAACCTCAGAAAAGTTAGACCAGGTATATGTGGAGAAAAACATTTACATTTGGAACGATCATTAGATCCATCACAACATGTACTTACTTCATACTATCATTTATGTTTGCTATTGTAGATATAAGTAATTTCTTTATAAACTTGGTCAAAGTTTCAAAAGTTTGACTTTAAAAAAATGTTGGCACTACATTATCGAACGGAGGTGTAACATCCCAATTTTCAATTTGGATGTTAATCATTAGGTCATCAAGGGATCACACATGTCATTTACGACTAGAATAAAAATGCCATACACTAATAAAACATTAAGGCCATGAGGCAATGTAGTGCTGGTTACAGGAGGCAAGAAGAAATATGCATCGAGCGACGACGTCCACCTCCTCGACACAGGGCACCGACCCATTGAACGGCGGCTTTCGTCGCTATGTCAACGTGTTTCTGAACAATGGCGTCCGAAAATTTCAGCCGCTGGAAGAAGGCCAACGTCTTTCTGTCCTCGCTGGCCTAAGTAGATGATTTCCTCGTAGACGTGGATGTGCAGGTCAACGGTTTCTTTCATGGCGAGGCACTGCATGGCGAGCGCAGCCTCGAGGTACACATTCTTCGTCGCGACCTCTGGCAGCTGCACGACCACCAGTGCTTCAAAGAGTTCATCACCTTGGAGGCCGATGAGGGTGGCAGGCAACAAGGAGCCTGGGCGCGCGGGCTGGATCAGTACGGCAAGGTCATCCGCATGCTTCTTGACGGCGGTGAACTAGCATATGGAGTCGACCATCATATGGTACATGCGAGAGGCAAAGCCAGCGTCGGAGGGCTATGATGCCGGCTGTTGCCAGCACCATCTGGAAATGCTGCATGGTGCGGGGCCACAGGCCGACATCTTTGACGATCCGGCACAGCCGACTGTCGCTCGCGTCCATTGATGCCATGGGTGCTTGTGGCTTCTGGTCACTTGGTCTTGGTCTTGGATTGGAGTGGGCAGTGTTGCGTAGAGACTAGGAGTAGATGGATTGGAGTGGTGGCCTGCCTTTATATGAGAGTCCAAACTGCATTGCATTCACATTGTGCTGGATCCATTCTGCTTCTCCAATTACTTACCTCTATATGCTAATTGAATGCGGAGGCATCATTGACCGTTTAATATTTCGGGAACCGCTACTCTTCGCCTCGTTGGCATTTAAGCTGTATCAATGTAAATGTGTGTCAAAAAGAGACTAGTCAGTAGTTGTATACTCAACTAGCAAGAGGCCCATGCATTGCACGGAACATCAAGATGCATTTATACGAGCTATTTATCTCGTGGGAGACGAAGATGAACGAGGGAAGGCCTTATCTGCAAATGTGGAGAGGGGTGTGGGTATCTTTTTGAAAAATTGCCATAGTTTTCTTTCTATCCGTTGGACATAGATCGGACGGTCTATATTGCAGGATGGCAGGCACGCCATCATCACCAACTCGGTTTTTTATATAAGAAAGAGAAGAGAGAAGATATATTGTGCACCGCGACCAAGGCAGAGATGAAAATGAGATAACTACTTATTTATTTACGGTGTAGATTCAATCATTTTGCTCGGTATGTACTCATTTACGGTGTAGTCACTGGTTGAAATCTCTAGAAAGGCAAATATTTAGGAACGGTGGGAGTAGTCCCTCCATTCCAGTTTACAGGGCGATACTATTAAGAGCAAGTACAATAGTGGGCTTATAGCCTGCTTACATCGCAATTTTGTCTATGTGGAGGCGAGAGACATAAAAAAATAAATCTCATGCAAGAGCCTAGCTATATGCATGCTCCAAGGCAGATGCAATAAATGGGAGGAAAGAGATAGAGAGAAGATGAGAGGCAGATGCCATAAATGGGAGGTAAAATGAATCTATGTCTCAATTAATGAAGGCTGGTATGTTACCATCCATATGTTACTACCCATTACAAAGGTAGTAACATGGACTAGTAACAAAAGCATGTTACTAGCAACTGCCATGTTCGGGTTGCGCTTGGCTCTTCGCCTCTTCAAGAAATCGAACAATGAGGTTACTACTTCTACAGTATTGAATCAACTGGTACATGTCCCGTCCACCGCGTGGGTAAGGGAGAGGTTGTTGTAGGAGTAGTAAAAGCAAAAGCCTCTGCTCGTCTACGAGCCACCGCACGCATGGGCGAGGGAGAGGACATACTAGTAATAAAATCAAACTTCTCCTCATTGTACGAGTTGATGCGACACATCATAGCACTGGCCCCACATGCTTGCCTCTAAACTTGGCTAAAAGACCCGCAATGTACAATATATTTACTACAACCTCTAACATTTACCCCACCACAAATTAAAATATATATTCCTGTCTTGACCAGATGAGGGTGCAAACTACAATCACCAGGATGACAGGTATGGCCAGAAGATTATTTTAATCAAAGAAATGCTTCGAGACGGCCTCATAGCATGGAGCCAACTCCAACGATTTTAAGCTTAGAGGCACGGTACACGCTATCCTAGACTATGTCACTATACTACCTCCCCTACAAATGAAACTGCCACACGAGCGTTTGGATTGCGCTTGGCTCTTCTCCTCTTCGAGAAGTCGAACAATGATGGTACTACTACAGTGGAGTACAACTAGTATGCTTCTGGCCATCTAACACTGAATGAATTGCTGCATGTCCACCGCGTGCGGGAGAGAGAGCGTGTAGCGAAAGCTTCTCCTAGTCCTGTGAGCCACCATGCTCATGGGCGAGGGAGAGGGCATTGTAATCAAAATCAGTAAATGAAAATTATTGAAATGTATCGAGTGCACTGCTTTGATGTGTTGCGTCATCTCGTACAATAAGGAGTGCATTAATTACAGTGCATGCATGCATGCCGTGACTTTCCTTTTGATACTTGCATGTCTTGATTTAATGCACCTTGAAGTAGTATGAATATGTGATGGTAAAACTTTCTAATGCCCCGGCCCTAAAGCAAGAGATGGTTATGCATGAGGAGGGCGAGATCATGCCGATGGAACAGGACCCGACAATGGAGCTCTCTATGGTCTCTATGGACCTCACCTTGCGCCACTGCCCCTTGAAGCCTCTAGTGTATGAGGTCCGAATACACCTTGTCCGTTCGGCTGATCGAGCAAGGTGCAGGTTTCTTGATTGATGTCGTATTCGATTGATTTGTGCAATGCATGGGAGGGCACCTGGCCTGCGCAGACTGCCGCGGTGAGCACCCCGGGAACCAGCGGCAGTGCCAGAAGTGCGAGCGCAGCAGTAGTGGACGCCATCCTCTCCTCGGTGAGGGTGGAGTGCCTGCATGATGGATGTGGGCTCTACGTCACTTACCACAAGCTCACCGATCACCAGAACATGTGTCCGCTCATGCTCTGCACACACCTTCTCGGCAGCCGCTTTTCTATCAATTGTGTCGAGTATGGAGGGACCAAAGAACCACTGACAGCTCGTTGATCCATCGCCTGCCACACTTCTGCAGCCTATCAAATGTTCTTGTCTTGAGTCCTCGCTGCACTTCAGCGTTCGCCCTCTCTGCTTCTCCGTCGCTTCTGGGATGGGCAATAGAGGCAAACATGACTTTGCTTCCGAGGGCATGAACGTATTGCATGAAGGAACGACTTGTGAATTAGGTGCCACTGTCAGTGATAACTCTGGCGGGTACTCCGAAATGGCACACCAATCCTTCCAAGAACTTGATAGGTGACTGTGCGGTCACCTTCCTCATGGGCTCCACTTCCGGCCACTTTGTAAACTTGTCGACTGCAACGTACAAGAATTCAAAGCCCCCGGTAGCATGAAGGAAAGGGCCCAAGATGTCGAGCCCCCGGACCGAAAATGGCCATGACAAAGGGATCGTTTGGAGAGCTTGAGCAGGATAATGGATATTCTTGGAGTGGAACTGGCATATTTTACACTTGGTGACTAGCTCAATTGCATCTTGGAGGGCCGTGGGCCAGTACAAATCTTGCCAGAAAGCTTTTCCAACCAAGGCCCTTGATGCAGTATGGGAGCCATGCATACCCTTGTGTACCTCTGCTAACAGTTCCTTTCCTTCTTCCCGGCGAATGCACTTGAATTTCACACCATTGGGCCTGCTTCTGTATAGCGTGTCATCAACGAACCCATACATACTGGCTCTCCGGGCCACTCTTTTAGGTTCTTCTTGTTCTTCGGGAAGTTCTCCTGTTTGGAGGAAATGGACTATGTGTCATGCCCAAGTTGGAGCCCGAGGCTCGGCAATAAGGACCAGCGGCACCTCTTTGTTCACGGGAGTGCACGCCTCAACCGCAAAGATTGGTAGTTCGGCGGGAGGATGCAGCTCACCGATCGAAGGGGAGTTGTTCCCACCAAGCTCTTTGCCGAGGGCTTCGAGAAGCTCTGCCGGGAGAGGCTTGCCGGAGTCCAGTTTCCTCCTCTTTCTGGCCATTGTTGCCGGGGATAAGGAGGGTTGAGTCAGATGGAGAACAAAAGTCCTTGGTTCCACAGGGAGTTTTTGGGCATCGCACTTTGACAGATGATCAACAATGTTGTTTTCCGCACGCGGCACGTGCTCTATTTGTAATCCATCAAAGCACTCCTCCAACTTTCTCACTTCCTCTATGTATGCCTCCATCGATGGGCTTTGATAATTCTTGTTCACTTGCCTCACCACAAGTTGTGAGTCTCCATGAATGATCAACTTCTTGATTCCCAGTTCTGTTGCAATCCTAAGCCCGACAAGGAGTCCTTCATATTGTAAAGTGTTGTTCGTAGCCTTCTCCAAGGGGAAATGGATTTGAACCACGTACTTGAGGTGCTCCCTAGTGGGAGCAACGAGAAGCATGCCAGCTCCTACGCCTTGTAGGGAGAAGGCACCATCAAAGTACATGATCCATTCTTGGGGCGCTTCCTTGCTGGGGATAACTGTCTTCAACACTTCTTCGTCAGGGGTAGGCATCCACTCCGCAATAAAAGCTGCTAGTGCTCTACTCTGAATAGTTGACATGCTCTCAAACTTCAAAACAAAGCTGGATAACTTCAAGCCCATTGCACTATTCTGCCAGTGGCCTCAGGGTTCCTCGGTATGCGTTGCAAGGGGAAGAGGGTGAGAACCATGATCTCGTGGGCTTGTAAGTACTGGCACAGTTTCCTTGAGGCCATGATGAGGCCAAAGATCAACTTTTGCATGCTAGAGTACCTCGACCTAGCCCCCTATGGCAGGGAGCTGACGGAGTAGACTGGCTGCTGCACCACCTTCTTCCTTTCCGTGATCTTGGAACTGTCTCTGTTTCCCCTCTCCTCCTTGTTCTCATATGCATCTGACTTTGCTAGGACGAGTTCGCTTTCCTATCCAGAGGGTATGGTAGTTGCGGGTGCTCCTTCATTGACTTCCCACCTACCACCAGCGCTGCACTAACCACTAGATCAATTGCCACTAGGTATAGCATCCACAGCTCTTATGGTTTAGGAGCGACTAAGGTGGGAACAGAGGAAAGATAGGTCTTCAAATCTTGCAACACAGCGTCTTCCTCCGGGTCCACTTCACAGGCCCTGCCTTTTTCAAGATTTCAAAGAATGGCAGGGCGCGCTCGGCGGACTTGGGAATGAACCTGCTTAACACGGCATCACATGCAGTCAAACGCCTCATGTCTTTAACTGTCTTGGGTGCTTGAATCTACTCAATCGCCTTGATCTTGTCGAGCTTGGCCTCTATCCCCTGGTGGGACACAAAGAAGCCAAGTAGCTTGCCGCAAGGAACACCAAACACACACTTCTCTGGGTTCAGCTTCAAGTTGATCTTGCTCAGATTTGCGAAGGTCTCTTCCAAGTCCTAAATGAGAGTTGATTTGTCCTTGGTTTTGAACACTATATCATCCATGTAGGCTTCAATATTCCTGTGCAGCTGGGACTCAAAGCCAATCTGTACTGCTCTTGCAAAAGTGGATCCAACACTTTTGAACCCAAAGGGCATTCGTGCAAAACAGTACGTGCCGCATGGGGTTATGAATGTGGTATTCTGTTCATCTTCCTTGGTCATGAAAATATGGTGGTATCCAGAGTAGGCATCCAGAAAGGAAATCAGGTCCACCCAGAGGTGGAATCCACAATCTAGTCGATGCGCGGCAAGGGGAATAGGTCCATCAGGCATGCTTTATTCAGATTTGTGAAATCTATGCAAAGCCTCCATTTCCCATTTGCCTTGCACAACCACTGGATTTGCCAAGCACATTGGATGCAATACTATTCTGACCAAACCAGCTGCCTCAAGTTTCTTGATCTCTTCAGCAATAAACTATTGCCGCTCCAAAGCCTGCTTTTAGACCTTCTGTTTGACGGGTCGGGCATGTGGGCAGACAGCAAGGTGGTGCTCGATTACCTCCCTGGAAACACCGATGATGTCATATGGTTGCCAGGAAAACACACCGGCATTCGCCCGCAGGAAGGCAACGAGTGTACTTTCCTATTTGTCGTCGAGGGTGGAACTGATAGTAAATGTACCACCAGCGCCAACCAGCCCCGTCGGGACCTTCTTCACAGCAGGCGCAACAACCTTTGATCTCTTGCAATTGGAACTCTCCGGCAAGTCATCAACAGGCGAAGCACCCTTCGAAGAGGCGCGCTTCCTGGATTCTTTGCTAGCATCCTTGCTAGCTTTCTTCCCTTTCTTGCTTTCGTTGGCGGGAGCGGTAGCTTCGACGGCCTCAGCAGCGACTGCTTCTCGCTACATCTTATCCACGCATATGATTGCGTCATTCTTGTCTGATGGAATGGAAATGACGTCCCTGGCATTTTCAGCGTGTCGTAGGCATAGTGGGATGCCACCATGAATTTTGCCATGGCTGGGCGACAAAGGATTCCATTGTAAAGCAGGGGGAGGTCAACCACATCAAACACGATCTTCTTAGTCTGGTAGTTTAACTCCCCCCCCCCTGAACGTTACCGGCAGTGTGATCTTCCCCTTAGGATGACTCCTGCCGGGGTTGATCCCTTGGAAAGTACAAGTAACCTTGAGCTCTTCATCTGCTATCTGGAGCTAGTTGATGACCTTGGGAGAAATCAAATTCAACCCGGCCACGCCGTCAACCAACATCTTTGTGACCTTGAGGTTGCGTATCGTTGGTGAAACGAACAATGGAAAACACCCTACCGCGATGGTGCAGTCAGGGTGATCGTCTTCATCAAAGATGATGGGCGTGCGGGACCACTTTAGTGGCTTCCGAGAATCTGCCGCTGGCTCCACGACATTGACCTCAAACACCCGCTGTTTAACCTGGCGGTGAGAGGAGTGCAAGGATGCACCTTCGTCAATACACATGGCATCAGTGGTCGTCTGGAACTCCTGCTTGCTGGTTTCATCTTCATCTCCGTCATCACTCCCATCATCGCATTCCTTCTTATCACGGCCTCCGGTAGGTTTCCCCTGATACTGAGGGCCCTTGCCGGGGCGACCTCTTCTACCGCCTCGGCCCTTCCACCAATGCCATCTTGGTCTCTCTCTTTCTCATGCTTCTCATACTCAACCTTCTTCTTCTTGACAAGTTGCTCAACCTGATGACACTCTTGAAGATCGTGGCCCTTGGTCCGATGGATCTTGAAGTACGGCCCATCAACCTTCCCAGCCTTCTCGGCAACCACGACTTCCCGACAATGTGCACGCGGCAACTTCCTTGCCAGGAGCCCCGGTCTTGGCCTTCTTGCCGGTACTATGAGCGCTCGATCCATCAACATCCAGCACTGCTTTATATTTGTGCTTCTTGTTGCGTTTCTTGTTCTTCTTCTTTTGATTGGTCGTGTCGTTGTCGTCCTCTGAGTCAATGTCGATGCCATCTTCTTCGCTGGGGAGTCGCCTCCCCTCCTCTGTTCGGGCACACTTATCCTCCAAAGTGTAAATCTCATTCACAGTCTTGGAAAACCGGACATTGATCTTGGAACATATCCTGTGATTGCGTACGTTGGACTAGAATGCAGCTATCACGGCTGCCGGGTGGATGTATGGAATGTTCCTGTGCACCCGGCTGAACCTCTGCATGTACTTCCACAAACTCTCTCCTTCCTTCTATGGGAGGAGTTGCAAGTCTCTAGGCCACCATGGTTCTTGATGGCCGCCCACTACTACAGGATGCTGCTAACCTGACACTATGATCGGAGACCCTTTGACGAAACTTTGTGTGATGCATTAATTGCAAATGGTGATATAAAAAACCATAAAAAAGATGCAAAATGTTTGAGATGGCGGATCCATCAAACATAGTTTTGAATTTAGTTGCATGTGTGATGCAGGGCACACAGTTGATCCATCCGAACTATTTGCGATGAGGCAGAACAATAGAAACGGGCAACATATAATGTGTGTGCCATATACGGCATACAGTTTGCTCCGACGAACTGTTTTCTATTAGGGAGTTGAAAGTGCAACTATCCCTAGGTGGTTTTGGTAATTCCTAACAACATATAGCTCATTGAGCTAATGCTATTCCAAGATTAATATTTCAAGAAAAGCTCAATGAATGGCATCGCCATGGATGAGGAATGTGGACCCCTAAAAATATTAAGGACAAAAAGATTGGCTCAAGCTCAAAGCTCAAGACTCTACATTTTATATTTTAGTGATCCAAGATCACATTGAGTCTATGGGAAAATCCAATACTATCAAGGAGGGATGAGGTGTTGTTTAATGAGGTTCTTGCTTCATAGTGCATAGTGATATGCTCCAAAACCCTCAACTACCTTCCCACATCCACATATGACCTAAACCAAAAGTCAAACTCGGCCCTACTGATTCTTTCTATCCGGCGCCACCGAGTTTAAAATGTCATAGCCACTGCCACAAACCCTAGGCAAATTGGTCTCACCGATAGGGATTTCGGTCACACCGAGATGGGGTTGTAATCTCTCTATTTCCCTTCGTAATGTTTCGGTCCTACCGAGATGAGCGATCGGTCCCACCGAGATTGCAATGTAAACTCTCTCTTTCTCTTTCGTAACATTTCGGTCCCACCGACATGAGCGATCGGTCCCACTGAGTTTACCTGGCCAACTCTCTGGTTAGCTTATTACCAAAATCGGTCCCACCGAGTTTGTGTAATCGGCCACACCGAGATTACATTATGCCCTAACCCTAACCTTGTCGGTCCTACCGAGTTGCATCTCAGTCCCACCGAAAATCCTAACGGTCACTAGGTTTGCTGAATCGGTCTGACCGAGTTTCTCCATTCGGTCTCACCAAGATTGGTAAATTATGTGTAACAGTTAGTTTTTGTGTGGAGGCCATATATACCACTCCACCCACTCTTCATTCGAAGAGAGATCCATCAGAACATACCTACACTTCCAACCTATATTTTCTGAGAGAGAACCACCTACACTTGTGTTGAGACCAGGATATTCCATTCCTACCATATGAATCTTGATCTCTAGCCTTCCCCAAGTTGCTTTCCACTCAAATCATCTTTCCACCAAATCCATATCCTGTGAGAGAGAGTTGAGTGTTGGGGAGACTATCATTTGAAGCACAAGAGCAAGGAGTTCATCATCAACACACCATTTGTTACCTCTTGGAGAGTGGTGTCTCCTAGATTGGCTAGGTGTCACTTGGGAGCCTCCGACAAAGATTGTGGAGTTGAACTAAGGAGTTTGTAAGGGCAAGGAGATCGCCTACTTCGTGAAGATCTACCACTAGTGAGGCAAGTCCTTCGTGGGCGATGGCCATGATGGGATAGACAAGGTTGCTTCTTTGTGGACCCTTCGTGGGTGGAGCCCTCTGTGGACTCGCGCAACCGTTACCCTCCGTGGGTTGAAGTCTCCATCAACGTGGATGTACGATAGCACCACCTATCGGAACCACGACAAAAACATCCATGTCTCCAATTGCGTTTGAATTCTCCAAACCCTTCCCTTTACATTCTTGCACGTTGCATGCTTTACTTTCCGCTGCTCATAGACTCTTTGCATTCTTGCTTGAATTGTGTTAAGATTTCTTGACTTGTTCTAAGTTAGCTAAAATCTACTAAGGACTAAAATCGGGAAAAGGATAGACTTTTATTTTGTCAAGTAGTCTAATCACCCCCCTCTAGACATACTTTCGATCCTACAAGTGGTATCAGAGCTCTGGTCTCCATTTGCTTTGATTTCCATAGCTTTTTGTGGTCATAGCCTTGGTTTCACAACCTAGGAGAGTATGGCATCTAGCGAGGGAAATTATCACCGTAGAGGTCCTTTCTTTGATGGTACTAATTTTGCTAGTTGGAAGCATAAGATGAAAATGCATATTCTTGGACATAACCTCACCGTTTGGGCTATTGTGTGTGTTGGCTTGCAAGGTTAATTCTTTGATGGGAGATAACCGAATCGTGAAGCTACCGCGGATGAGTTGAAGATGCTACAATACAATGCTCAAGCTTGTGATATCCTCTTCAACGGATTGTGCCCCGAAGAATTCAACAAAATCAGCCGTCTTGAGAATGCAAAGGAAATTTGGGATACTTTGATTGATACGCATGAAGGTACCGACGCCGTCAAGGAATCCAAGTTGGATGTGCTTCAAAGTCAACTTGACAAGTTCAAAATGAAGGATGGTGAAGGTGTCGCTGAAATGTACTCTAGGCTTGCTCTTATCACAAATGAGATTGCCGGCTTAGGAAGTGAAGAGATGACCGACAAATTCATAATCAAGAAAATCCTAAGAGCCTTGGATGGAAAATACGATACCGTATGCACATTGATCCAAATGATGCCAAATTACAAAGATCTCAAGCCAACGGAAGTCATTGGAAGAATTGTTGCTCATGAGATGTCACTCAAGGATAAGAAGGAGCTCCATAACAAGTCAAGTGGTGCTTACAAAGCCTCATGTGAAGCTCCCACATCATCAAGTGAGAAACAAACCTTCAATGAAGAATTGAGCCTAATGGTGAAGAACTTCAACAAGTTCTACAAGAGTAGAAGCAAGGAAAGAAGTTCCAAGTCAAGGTCCTACAATGACAAAAGATCTTCTAGTCGAGAGCGAAACTGCTACAATTGTGGAAGACCCGGACACTACTCCAATGAGTCTATGGCTCCCCACAAGAGAAGAGAAGATTCTCCCAAAAGAAGAAGTAGAAGAGAAGAACCACCATCAAGGGAGAGAAGGAGTAGGGATGATCGATATGAACAAAGACACCCTCGGAGAAGCAAGGATTCGGAAAGGAAGGACAAGTCATCAAGGAGCTACACAAAGCGAAGACATCAAGCTCATGTTGGTGAATGGGTATCCGGCTCCGACTCCGACAATGACTCCGAGAGAAGCTATCACTCCGACTTCGAATATACTCAAGATGAAGGTGTTGCCGGACTAGCACTTGTGTCAACCAACTCCCACGACATATTTGATTCACCAAATGAAGGAATTGGAAGATGCTTCATGGCCAAAGGTCCAAAGGTATCACACCCCGAGTATGTTGATTTCAATAGTGATGAAGATGACTTGTTAGGTGATGATGAGTTACTTGTTGACAACTATAGTGATGAATACTATAATGAAACGAATGACAATGATAAGGAGAAGATTGAGTCTCTAACTAAAGAACTAAACACTCTTAATTTAGCTCATGAAACTATCTTAGGAGATCATCGAGAACTTTTAAGGACTAATGACAAATTACGTTTTGAAAAGCTCAACCTTGAGCAAGAGCATGAGTTCTTAAAGGCAATCAATGATGATCTTCGCAAGAAAAGTTCTTCTTACATTGCCAAGCGTTTACTCTTATCCACTTACATGCCTCAAGTCAAGTCTAGTAACAGGAACAAGAAAGATTCTTCTTCTAGTAGTAATGATAATCATGCTAAATCCAATGTTGTTGCTTATAGTAGTTCTCTTGATTCCACTAATGATTCTCTTAGCCAAGTTACACTTGAGCAAGAAAATAGATTATTGAAGGGAATTATAGAGAAAGGTGTTTACAAGAGCCTTCCTGGGAGTAAGCAATTCGAGGAAATTGTATGCAAGCAAGGAAGGCACCGAAAGAATCAAGGTATTGGTTTTGAACGAAAGTTCAATGCCAATGGAGTTGAGTGGGAAGAAGATTAATACCCCAAGACGAAGTTTGTTCCTCAACAAGAGAAGTATGATTCTACTTCATCCAAAGGGACACAAGCTCAAGATGATCTTCCACCATGAGACCACAAGCAAAAAGGCAAGGACAAGCTTCAAGAGGAAATTGATGCATTTGAAGAAGCTCCTAAGGCCTTGGTCAAGTGGGTTCCCAAGACTACATCAAGTTCCACTTCATCAAGTACAATTACAACTCCGAGGATTCCCATCAAGATTGTGTGGATCCTGAAAAAGAAGAACTAGAGAGTCCTTGAGGGTGACTCCGCCAATATACTTCACTCTTATCATTTTGGCAAGAACAAGTGCAATCAACTTCCACATCTTGCACTAGTTCAAGGAGTCACATACCCTCTTGTTGGTAAGACAAGGGAACAAGGTAATCTAAAGCTTTCATAGACATCATCTTGTGTGTGCATCACTCTATGTCTAGGGATATCCTTGTTTGTTCCTTGTGGGACTAACCCGTGTAGGTATTGAAAGTGCAACTCACTCCAAAGGATAGCTTCAAATGATCTACATCAACATAGAGCATCCACATCTTCAACACCTACATGAAGTCATCATGGAAAAAACCCAAGGTTATTTCATCCCTCTTAGGGGGGATCTCACATCTAGGGGGAGCTTTACTCTAACAAGTGAGTTAAAGCAACTCTAATGGTGTGAACACAACAACGCTTTATGTAAAAGTGGTAACCCCACTTGTGCTTAAACGATGAGTATGACCTATGATCAAATGTTCTCATTTGACTCCTAAGTCAATATACTCGTATATAGATGACCTAGTCATCGCCAATTGCCTGATAGATGCTAGAATTGTTTGTGCATGCTTTGCCACATATTTCATTTGCTATTTTATTGTGTGAGCATGTTGGTTGCATAATTTACTCATTCGAGGACATCCACTTGTTGTTTTGATTGATTGGTTTCCTTTTCTTCTGGCCAAGTGGATGGACAAGAATGCCTAAGAACCTTCTCTAGCTATCTATGCTTTTCTCGTCTCAAACTCTATTCATGCTGCATCACACAATTTGATCAAGTCAGATTTGAACCACTCTGTGTGAGGAGCACTCGGAGTCCCCAATTTGTCATAGACTTAAACTTCCAAAACTTCTTTGTGCATTTTGGTCTGACCGATTCACCCATTTCGGTCATACCGAGATCACTAAGTCGATCTAGGTTTTCTACCTTGACGCAACCGATTCTAACCTTTCAGTCACACCGAGTTTCAGTAACTGCTTGCAGTTATGAATCTCGGTGCCACCGAGTTGTTCCACTCGGTCACACCGACAGGGTCGGGCTATATATACCCACGGGTCAAATTTTGGAAAACTTTCCGAACCTCCTCGACCCGCGCTTAGCCCGCTCTGCCTCCAGGGTCTCCAGATCGTCTTCCTTGTCGCCAGCCGCCTCCTGCCGCTGGTCTCCGCCGCCGTCAACGGGAATCAACCCCACCATTGCCACCGTAGCGAGTTCTCCGCCGAACTAGGGTATGAACTCGATCACTGTGCTATCCCTATATGATTCCTAGCACATTGTGTTTGCCATGTATCTTGCCACGATTGAGATCACTCTTATCCAGTCAAAACACTCTGTAGTTTAGTCGTGAATTAAGAATTTAGGGTTAGGTTTCCACCGAAACCATCTCGGACCCACCGAGTTGTGGAACTCAGTACCACCGATTCGGCTTAGGCCATTGCACATGTGGTTCTCGGTCTGACCGAGAATTGCAAATCGGTGTGACCGAGTTCAGGACTTTGTGAAACCCTAGCAGTCTCGGTGCCACCGAACTGTGACTCGGTCTGACCGAGTTCACTAGTTTAGGTTCCAGTAGCTGCTTCGGTATCACCGAGTTTACAAATCGGTTGATCCGAAATGCTTTATGTGGAAAACTAAAACTAAGTTTTTGACTCATTCTTTTCCAAAAACCTCTGCATTTTGTGATGCTCATCCACTCTATCTCATCTATATCTATTCACAAGGTCTGCTGCCAATGTTTGCAATATGTCTGATCAGAGTGACAGCCAGAACAGGTCAGAGGAGCAGGTTCACCTGAGTGAGGGCACTAGTCCCTCTAGCAGTTCAGATGATGGTAGCAGGAGCACCCCAAGCAACTTACCCTAAGTTGCTACCAGGGCCAGAAAGAAGAAGACCTCTGAATCTGAGGATGAAGACTATGTGGCAGTTGAGGATGAGGCCACTTCCAAGAAGAAAGTGGTTAAGAAGGAATATAGCACTGCTGCTGCCACCAAGACAGGCATGAAGCAAAAGGTTCATGCAAAGAGAATTCCAATGTCTAAGGCTAGAGCATCTACTCAAGTCCCTTTGGAATCTGAACCCAAAGAGGCTGCTGCAGAATGGAAGAAGTGGAAGGAGAGGGTCAAAAAGACCACTGCTAGAGTGCTTGGGAGATCCTCAATCATGAGAGATTCTGAAGAGGAAGAGGAAGAAGATGCTGCACCAGCACCCAAAGCTCAGAAGCTTATGGGTGATGCCATCAGGGTAGGGGCTGTTCCATCTAAGCCTGAGACTGTTCCAAAGGTTGCTGCTCCAGCTCCAAAGCCAAAACCGAAGAGGAGCACCAGGAACATCCCTACTGAGGAAAAGAACAAGGCCCCAGTGCCTGAAGCTGAACTGGAAGAACAAGATGATGAGTCACATGTCTTGAGGAAGCTGAAGCCAAAAATCCTAGATCACAATGATGCTCATCCAGTTGCTGAGAACATGAAGATCAGGAAGGACTCAGGTATGAGGCTATGGAGAGAGTCTGATCCATATGCCACCAGGAGGAGGACTGCTGTGGACTAGAGGTTCCATACAAAGGAACAGCAGGACTTCTATGAGACCATCTTGCTTGACAAGAAGCCCATAGTGTGTGACATGAGATGGGTTGACTGGGACTACATCAAGGAGAATGAGGATCACTATCCAGGTGTACATGAGAGTTTCAAGGCTTGTGGAGTCGATGAGTTTGTGGCTCAGAAGCTCACAAAATGGAATGATGAGCTCATCATGCAGTTCTACTCCACAGCTCATTTCTACCCAGATGGAAGGATTGTCTGGATGTCTGAAGGTATGAGGTACCAGTCCACGGTTGCTGAATTGGTGAACTTGATCAATGCCCCAAAATAGAGTGAAGATGACTTGGATGTCTATGCCAACAGGAAGAAGGATCACAACACAATGGCACACATGTACAAGGAGATCCCAGATGCTGCTCTTGAGACACATAAGTTTGGATCTGTACATTACCTTCTGTCAGGCTTGCCAACCATCAACTGGATCCTCAGGCACACTCTCTTGCCAATGTCAGGTGATCACAAGATGATCAGAGGCCATGCAATTAACTTGCTTCACATCTTTGATGTCTCACATAAGTTCAAAGTCATGAGCCTAATAGTTGAAACTATCAAGAGGACAACTGCAGATCAGAAGAGGAGTTGTGGGTATGCCCCACAGATCCAGGAGCTGATCAACTCCAAGATGGGCACTGGTACATATCTGCTGGACAAGGAGCACATGCCTATCTATCCAGACTTCGAGGACAACACTGTGGTTATGAATGAGGATGAACCATCTTCTGTGCATGCGCAAGCCTAGAAGGAGAAGGCAAAAGCTGAAAAGGCTGCAAGGATGCCAACTACTAAAGAAGCATATCAGTATCTCCTGAAGAGCAAGCAAGATCAGCTTGGCTACCTGATTGCATCCACTCTGAGGATTGAGAAGGGACTGGCCACCCTGACTCAAAACCAGGAGAGCTTGGAAAGAATCATGGAGCAAAAATTCTATGACTTGGATGTGAAGGTAACTGAGATTCAGTATGTTGTGGAGCAACTTCAAGATGATATGCAGGAGAGGAAGGGCAAGACAACCACTGATGCATTTGCTAGAGTGCCTACAGCTCAGAGGTCTGCTGCAGTGCCTATTCCAGACACCAGAGCCACGTCATCTGCACCAGCTACAACTTCTGTGCCACCAGCTCCAGCACCTACTCCATCAGCTCCATCTACTTCGACTGAAGCCTTCGTTCTTGGAGTTATCCGGACACCACCACCTGAAGACCAAGCCTGAGATACGATTTAGTGCTATGCATTTTCTAGGAACTTTTTGGTAACTTGTTGCCAAAGGGGGAGAAAAATTTATAGATCATAGGCTTCGGGAGAGCGTTGCTTTTTATTCTCTCTTGCTTTGGTGGTTGAACTTTATTTGCTTTGCCTGTTTGAGATACTTTTTTTCTGTGTGATACTTGGATGATCATGTGTTTGATCATATGCTACCTTAATGCTTGTTGGATGATATTATCATTTTATCCCTATATGATCATTCACTTTGCTTGGTAATGAGTGCATGTATTTAATTATTATCATTTTGAGCGCTCCACCAAGATGTATGTGACATGGAAGAGTAACCCACGAGCCTAATTCTCTGTGCATTTGCAGTCCAAAGCAAATCATAAACTATGCACAAATTTAAGGGGAGCTCTTGCTTTTCACATACTTCTCAAAGCGACAATGTTTTTCACTCTTATTATCATTTGTTGAAGCTTTGATCTATATGTTGTCATCAATTACCAAAAAGGGGGAGATTCAAAGTGCAACTATCCCTAGGTGGTTTTGGTAATTCCTAACAACATATAGCTCATTGAGCTAATGCTATTCCAAGATTAATATTTCAGGAAAAGCTCAGTGAATGGCATGGCATGCATGAGGAATGTGGACCCCTCAAAATATTAATGACAAAAAGATTGGCTCAAGCTCGAAGCTCAAGACTCTACATTTTATATTTTAGTGATCCAAGATCACATTGAGTCTATAGGAAAAGCCAATACTATCAAGGAGGGATGAGGTGTTGTTTAATGAGGTTCTTGCTTCATAGTGCTTAGTGATATGCTCCAAAACCCTCAACTACCTTCCCACATCCACATATGA
Source organism: Triticum urartu (assembly GCF_056163025.1). Classification (NCBI taxonomy): domain Eukaryota; kingdom Viridiplantae; phylum Streptophyta; class Magnoliopsida; order Poales; family Poaceae; genus Triticum; species Triticum urartu. The sequence goes on from NC_141873.1 coordinate 231,821,832, forward strand.
CCTAAACCAAAAGTCAAACTCGGCCCTACCGATTCTTTCTATCCGGCGCCACCGAGTTTCAAATGTCATAGCCACTGCCACAAACCCTAGGCAAATTGGTCCCACCGATAGGGATTTCGGTTACACCGAGATGGGGTTGTAATCTCTCTGTTTCCCTTCGTAATGTTTCGGTCCTACCGAGATGAGCGATCGGTCCCACCGAGTTTACCTGGCCAACTCTCTGGTTAGCTTATTACCAAAATCGGTCCCACCGAGTTTGTGTAATCGGTCACACCGAGATTACGTTATGCCCTAACCCTAACCATATCGGTCCTACCGAGTTGCATCTTAGTCCCACCGAAAATCCTAACGGTCACTAGGTTTGCTGAATCGGTCTGACCGAGTTTCTCCATTCGGTCTCACCAAGATTGGTAAATTATGTGTAACAGTTAGTTTTTGTGTGGAGGCCATATATACCACTCCACCCACTCTTCATTCGAGGAGAGATCCATCAGAACATACCTACACTTCCAACCTATATTTTCTGAGAGAGAACCACCTACACTTGTGTTGAGACCAGGATATTCCATTCCTACCATATGAATCTTGATCTCTAGCCTTCCCCAAGTTGCTTTCCACTCAAATCATCTTTCCACCAAATCCATATCCTGTGAGAGAGAGTTGAGTGTTGGGGAGACTATCATTTGAAGCACAAGAGCAAGGAGTTCATCATCAACACAACATTTGTTACCTCTTGGAGAGTGGTGTCTCCTAGATTGGCTAGGTGTCACTTGGGAGCCTCCGACAAAGATTGTGGAGTTGAACCAAGGAGTTTGTAAGGGCAAGGAGATCGCCTACTTCGTGAAGATCTACCGCTAGTGAGGCAAGTCCTTCGTGGGCGATGGCCATGATGGGATAGACAAGGTTGCTTCTTCGTGGACCCTTCGTGGGTGGAGCCCTCTGTGGACTCGCGCAACCGTTACCCTCCGTGGGTTGAAGTCTCCATCAACGTGGATGTACGATAGCACCACCTATCGGAACCACGACAAAAACATACGTGTCTCCAATTGCGTTTGAAATCTCCAAACCCTTCCCTTTACATTCTTGCAAGTTGCATGCTTTACTTTCCGCTGCTCATAGACTCTTTGCATGATTGCTTGAATTGTGTTAAGATTGCTTGACTTGTGCTAAGTTAGCTAAAATCTGCTAAAGACTAAAATTGGGAAAAGGATAGACTTTTATTTTGTCAAGTAGTCTAATTAGCCCCCCTCTAGACATACTTTCGATCCTACAGGAGTGCAACAGAAGCAGTTAGGCAGACCAAAGTGTGTGTGTGTGTGATATACGGCATACGGTTCACTCGGACAAACTGTTTTCGATTAGGGAACACAACAGAAATGGTTCAACTTAACAAGATGTGTGTGATATGTGGCATACAATTCACATAGATGGCTTATAGTTTGTGATGAGCCAGAAGAACACAAATGAGTCATGTAAACAAGATGTGTGCGATACATAGCAAACAGCCAACTCGGATGAACTATTTGCGATGAGAAATTACAACATAGACGGTTACTATAGTTAGTTCATGTGCGATTCTGTGTGTACAAAAAACATTGAAAAATGCAAACTAGTTGCTTGCGGTGGCTAGGAGTATCGCACACGATGCATCTGCGAGTACTCGCGTGTGATGATTAGTAAGTTACACATACGTTTTCTTATGTTAAGGTGTGTGTGAATTTGCAATATAGACAGTTAATATGCAAATGCCTTCTGGACATCGGGCACATGCTTCAACTCAATGAACTATGTACGATACTATTACTTTCCATGAAAATTTAAGAACTTGGCTAACAACATTTGAGTAACATTTATATAGTGGTTACACTATTCGACAAAAGGAGGATCTTCGTAACACGGTTTTCACAACCATATGGTCCATATCTACATACTTAACATAGTAACAACTATCACATTTTAAGAAGTTGAGGGCCAACAACCATATGGGTCATATCTACATACTTAACATAGTAACAACTAGCACATTTTAAGAGGCTGAGGGCCAACAACCACAACTATCCACTGGAAGGAGCTTGATCACGGTGACTCGACATCTCGTCAATATAAAGGAAAATCCCTCCTATGCCTTGGTAGAGCATGAGTAGAACAGTGTCTCCAATTGTCTAATATGGATGCATCGCCACGACAAGCGAGAACTTGTTAATTTGAATGGTTCCGTTTCTGCGGGAAATGTACACTACAAAAAAAGACACTTCTGTGATGATACGTGTTTGTCACAGTAGGTCACATTTTCTGTCATGCATGTACATCCATGACGATTTTATGGCAGAATCAAGATAGTCATACCTGTGCTATCATAGAAGTGTTCCATGACATTACCAAAATTATCATCATGGAAGTTTCCACTTCCATGACGATAAATCACGCGTCATAGAAGTGCTTTCGTCAAGGGTGACCGACACGTGGCATCCACCGTAACGGGTCACCGTTAAGCTATCGGGTCTGATTTTGGATATGAGAACCCGCTAACAGCCATGACCAATGCCGATTTTCCACATGTAAAATTCTCATTGGCTGATGGAACCACGTGTCGGCTCCACGCTGGCACATGTGTCACTCATCCAATGGGCGAGATGCGCCTATGATATGTTGACACGTGGACCGGCACAAAAGTGGCCCATAAAGATTAAATGGGCCGGCCCAACTAAAGGCCCACAATATTTAGCGAACCATAATGGGTCGGCCCAGCTAAAGGCCCACAAGAATTTGCACACCATAATGGGCGGGCCCAGCTAAAGGCCCAACATTCTCAGTTAAGGCCCGTACAACTAGTGTCAAATCGGCCCGTCAACGGCCCGTCCTAAACTTGTCATCATCGCGGCCCATGGTCACTTCTGGCCCGTTAACAGTCCGCTAAGTATTTGGGCCAAATTATGGCCCGGTGTGTTTCCGGCCTATTAAAGGTCCTGCTTGATTTGGGCCCATTTATAGGCCATTGAAACTTTTGTCCCATAAATTACTGTGAAGGATATGGGTCATATTCAGCCATGTCTGACATTCGGCCTGTTAGAGGCCCACTATAGATTTGGGCCACTTTCAGCCTGTTGTGACTTTCGGCCTATTAACGTCGAACGAAATCCATGGGCCATATGTGGCCCAACTCCACATCAGGCGTACTAACAGCCCATATAAAAAGGACACTAATCAAGCCCGACCGAACTTCCAGCCTTTTAAAGGCCCGTGTAGTAGGTCGGCACATTTACGACCCGTCTGAATTTCGGCCTGTGGACGATCCGCATTGTAAATGGGCCATGATTTCGGCCTGCTAAGACCAGACGGTTATTTGGCACAATCAGGGCCCAATCTTGCTTTCGGCCTATTAAAGGCCCATGTTTGTTATGGGCTCGAGATATTTACACCTGTAAATGTACTATTTTACTGAGGGCTCAAATTATGTTTAGGCCTGTTAAAGGCCCACTATGGGCACAGGCCTACCAGAAAAATATAAAAGCTTATGCTGATTTAGGCCCAGATATTGTTAGTGGGCTACATGAAAATTTTGGCCCAGAATCGTTTTTACCCAATTGGAATGGGATCGACGAATGTTGGCACATTAGGCTCCTACGAACCTTCTGAGGGAGTCCTAGACTAAGGGGTCCTCAGGCGTCCGGCCTGTTAGCCATGGGCCGGACTAATGGGCTGTGAAGATACGAAGACCGAAGACTACACCCATGTCCGGATGGGACTCTCCTTGGCGTGGAAGGCAAGCTTGGCGACCGAATATGTAGATTCCCTTCTTTTGTAACCGACCTTGTGTAACCCTAGATCCTTCCGGTGTCTATATAAACCGGAGGACTTACTTCGGATAGGGGAGATTCATTATCATAGCCATACAAGCTAGACCTCTAGGGTTTAGCCATTACGATATCAAGGTAGATCAACCCTTGTAATACTCATATTCATCAATATCAATCAAGCAGGACGTAGGGTATTACCTCTATAGAGAGGGACCGAACCTGGGTAAACATCGTGTCCCCTGTCTCCTATTACCATCGACCTTAGACGCACAGTTCGGGACCCCCCTACCCGAGATCGGCCGGTTTTGACACCGACATTGGTGCTTTCATTGAGAGTTCCACTGTGATGTCGCCAAAAGGTTTGATGGCCCCTTCGATCATCAATAATGACGCTATCTAAGGAGAAACTTTCCTCCTCGGCCAGATCTTCGTGTTCGGGGGCTTCGCACTACGGGCCAACTCGTTTGGCCATCTGGAGCAGATCAAAAGCAACGCCCCTGGCCATCAGGTCAGATTTGGGAGCTTGAACTACGTTGCGGACATCCGTGGAGACTTGATCTTCGCTAGATTCGAAACCGCGGTAGCCGCTGCCGGTTACCCCGATGATCATAACCTAAATCTGTTATCTGGCCACATCCAGGAGATTGCTCCTATAACCACTCTGGCCCTAGATCCGGAGTAAGCTGCGCTATCCAAGGACGGGAGCATCAACCCCACCATGGAGGCTACAGATTCCACGGCATTGGAGCCGCACATAGACTTAACCTCTCACGATGTTTTTGTCAGCGGAACTCCGGACTCGTCTCCAGTCGTAAGTTCCGAACCACGTGAGCCCGCAGATGCCGAGCTTGATTGTTTGTCGATCTTCGAATTCAGCGCCGCAGACATCTTCCAGCACTCGCCTTTGGGCGATGTGCTAAACTCACTAAAAAACCTGTCCTTGGCGGAGGACTCACAGCCGAACTATATCCGGCTCGAACTAGGGGCTGACGGTGGAGAATTTTTCTTCCCACACACCACCCACTTCATAGCCACGGTCGAGGATTTGACTGACGAACTTGATTATGACTCCGGAGACATCGACAGTATGGACGACGATGCCGGAGAATAAGAGGCCCAAAACCTGCCGTTCACCGGACACTGGACGGCCACTTCCTCGTATGATGTATACATGGTGGATACACCAAAGGAGAACAGCAACGAGGACAAGGAAGATCCAGCTAAGGATAAACCTTTTGAAATACATTCCAAGCGCCAGCGCCAGCGTCACCGCTCTAAGTCACGCCGCAGTAAAGACAGCAACACCGGCACAGGAGAAGATAACACTCCAGAAGGTGCCGAAGACAACGAAGACCTCGTCGATACAGCTAACAAACAAGATGAACTGGAAGGCGGGCAGGTTAGCCCCGGTAAACAGGCCACGCACGAAGATTCGTAGGACGATAATTACCTTCCGCTCTCCGAGGATGAGGTGAGCCTCGGCACGGAGGATTTCATCGTGCCTGAGGAACCTCTTGAGGAGGAGCGCTTCAAGCGCCAGCTAATTGCCACTTCAAGGAGCCTGAAAAAGCAGGAGTAGCAGCTTCAAGCTGACCAAGATCTGCTCTTTGTTAAATGGACCGATGTACTAGCAGCCAAAGAGTACGACCTCAAGCGCCCAACCAAAAGCTACCCAAAGCGCAAATTGCTACCTCAGTTTGACCAGGAGGCGCCGGAATACATACCCCCATCGTACAATGCGGCTGACCGACCACTAGGTGGTTGAGACAAAATGACAACTCACGCCGAACACCATCCAACCCCGCCTCAGCGCACAGGTAGAGGAAAATTAGCCCACGGTCATACATATGACCTCCGGCAAAACCTGAACAATAAAGCAGGACATACTAGATCAATCTATAGATCGCGAGGACGTGCCTCGACACGCGACGATGGCCACCTATTCGTCCGTGACAAATTTAGTCATGCGTGGGATAAAAACCGCAGACAGACTCCATCAGAGCTACGTCGTGATACGGCCCGATATAGAGGCGCCGCACACCCTCATTGTTTCACCGATGAGGTCCTGGATCATGAATTCCCAGAAGGGTTCAAACTCGCAAATATAAAATCATACGATGGAACCATGGACCCCGCGGTGTGGATCGAAGACTTCATTCTCCAGATTCATATGGCCCGCGGCGATGACCTCCACGCCATCAAATACCTCCCTTTAAAACTCAAGGGGCCAGCTCGGCATTGGCTCAACAGTCTGCCTGCAAATTCTATTGGCAGCTGGGAGGACTTGGAAGACGCCTTCCTCGATGACTTAAGCCATATAGTTCAACAGCCCGGAGAGCCCACCAGGAAATTTTGGACTAGGTTCTTAACTAAAAAGAACCAAATCGTCGATTGTCTGGATGCCGAAGCCCTCGCAGCCTTCAAACACAGCATCCGCGACGAATGACTCGCTCGCCACCGCGACCAAGAAAAGCCAAAATCCATGGTAGCCCTCACGGCACTCATGACCCGCTTTTGTGCGGGCGAGGACAGTTGGTTGGCCCGTAGCAAAAGCAATGCAAGCGATGCCGGCACCCCTGAAGCTAAAATTAGCAAAGACAAGTCTCGACGCAACATATACAAATGTCGAAACAACAGTGATAACACTGAGGACACGACAGTCAATGCCGGATTCAGGGGCTCTAAGTCCGGTCAACAGAAGAAGCCGTTCCAAAAGAACAATTCAGGCTCATCTAGCTTGGACCGCATACTTGATCGTCCGTGCCAGATTCATGGCACCCCAGACAAACCACCCAATCATACATATAGAGATTGCTGGGTTTTTAAACAGGCCGGCAAATTCAACGCCAAGAACTGGGAAAAGGCATCGCAAAGCGAGGACGATGACGAAGAGCCCCAGCAACCGAACATAGGGGGACAGAAGAAGTTTCCCCCTTAGGTCAAAATGGTGAACATGATATACGCTACCCACATCCCCAAGAGGGAGCACAAGCATGCGCTCAGGGACGTCTACGCGATAGAGCCATTCGCCCCAAAATTTAATCCATGGTCGTCATCCCCGACCACCTTTGATCGCTGGCATCATCTGACCAGTATCCGCCATTGTGGCTCAGCCACACTTGTCCTAGACCCAATAATTGATGGGTTCCACTTGACTCGCGTCCTTATGGACGGAGGTAGCAGCCTTAATCTGCTCTATCAGGGTACATCGCGAAAAATGGGCATTAACTCATCTCGGATCAAGCCCACCAGGACTACCTTCAAAGGAGTCATACCAGGTGTAGAGGCCCCCTGTACGGGCTCAATCACACTAGAGGTTGTCTTCGAATCTCCGGACAACTTCCGAAGCGAGGAGTTAATCTTCGATATCGCCCCCTTTCGTAGCGGCTACCACGCACTACTCGGACGTACCGCGTTCGCTCGATTGAACGCAGTAACACATTATGCTTATCTCTAGCTCAAGATGCCCAGTCCACGCAGCGTCATAACAGTCAACAGAAATATGGAACACTCCCTCCGTATAGAAGAGCACACAGCTGCCTTAGCAGCAGAAGTACAAAGCGGCCTTCTCAAGCAGAACCTTAATTCGGCTGCCGAGCCCACGGACACCGTTAAGAGGGTCCGAACTACTCTGCAGCAGGAGAGCTCGACTCGTCAGGAGCTCGACTAGCAATCCGGCCTCCGTCGCAGTTCCGATCAAGTGGTGGCATTCGTGTCGCGCGTACATAACTGCGCACTCAAAATCCCATGGGCATCGATGGAGGCATAGCTAGTTTGACGTCCATAGTACGTCTCAACCGACATCGGATACACACATACTTTCACTTTTACTTGTTTCCTTTTCAGGTCTCAATCCCACAGGCACCATCTGGTGGTCTGGTCATCGGTCCTCTTGAAGGATAAACACACCAAAACGGCGAGAAACGCAGACATATCGGGGACTTTTTAGGTGATTTCGTTAACGATAACTCTACCTGTTTTTCAGGACCCGCGTGCAGCTCTCCCTTGGTTTTGGCATGTCAAACAGCATGTTGCTTATCGCACTACCTGAATCAATGCACCTTGACATACTAATTAAATTACAATGAGAACAGTCTGCGACTGGAGCTGTAGGACTCCAGCTTTTTACCTTCGTATCTTTTCTATTTTCTTTTTTTTCCAGCTCCCCTGTGGATAACCCTATGAGGTAGCACCCGTACACTTTGGTACGTTTCATGTTCTCCAGGGGCTACACATCACCCCACACTATGGCAACAAAAGTCCGAACACTTTACATAAGTATAGTTCGGCACCCCGAATTCAACATTATATGCATTGGCTCCGAATCATGTCTTTGGTCAATAGATAGGTTGCTGGCTCCTGTGCTTGCTAACTTACGTTCCGCTATATCGGCTAAGGTAGTAAAGGGATAACTACTTCGATTGTGCCTCGATTTATCCAAAGGAGCACCCCAGTAGAGAAAGCCGAAAACTGACTATCATCATGCGGTGAGAGCCGGTCAGCTGTTCGGAGGTTGCAAATCGTTGGAGATTTCTTCCGCATTACACGAAGGATTGGTACTTCTTGATCAGACACTTATATCACTCTAGTTCGGATACTAGGGGCTGCACCCATGTTTTTATTGTCGCACTCCTATGGCTAAGTGAGGGCATTACAGCCGCATAGTCTGGTTGCCTGGTTCGTTGCGCTAAACAACTTCTTCAAGGACCATCTAATTGGATCAAGATTGTTTAGATTCCATCCTAAACACCCCCATACGACCTACATGGGGGAAGAAGCCAACGACTGGTTAACCCTTAGATTTTGTACAACACAGTCGCACAGGAAGTAAAAATTTAAAAACATGTACAACATTATATTGCACAATCACTTTGTTTCATCATACAAGGCAAAGGGAGCTCGCATACATTCATTCAAAGATAGTGTCTTTCGCACAGTGATCCGCAACAATGCGGGATCCCTCCAGGACACCATCAAAATACAACTCGGGTCAGCAGTGCTCCTTGCCCTCAGGCGGCACCTCGGTCATTTGCTTCTTGGCATCCATCTTCGCCCAGTGCGTTTTGATGTGGGCAAAGGCCATCCGTGCACCTTCGATACAGACCGACCGCTTTATAACCTCAAGCCGGGGGCAGGCATCAACAATCCGCTTCACAAGTCTAAAGTAGCTGCTAGGTATCGGCGCGGTAGGCCATAGTCGGACTATTAGCTCCTTCATGGCTAGCTCGGCCGCCTTGTGCAGCTCGACCAGCTGTTTCACCTGGTCGCTGAAGGACACCAGATGTTCGGGTCCAAGATATTGAGACCAGATTAGCTTCTCCGTAGACCTCCCTTCCTCGGCTCCATAGAACTCTATCGGGGGTTAGGTGCGACATATGCCAATGGATGGCTTATCATGGTGGGAGCGAGTAGAACGTCATCGGTGCCTGGAAGCGGGATGAGGCGTAGACACGAACACCGGTGCACTTTACCCAGGTTCGGTGCTCTCCTAGGAGATAACACCCCTAGTCCTGCTCTGCAGGGTCTCCGCATGATCACTAAGGCACTAGTGAGTACAATGGTGCTCCTCGAGCTGTATGCTAGAGGTAGGAGAAGGTAGGGCTTGCTCTTCTCCTCATAGGTGTGAGTCTAATCCTAACATGTTCGAGCCCTTTGCATGGGTGCCCTGGGGGTTTATATAGGCCTACCCCCAGGGGTACAATGGTAATATGTCCGGGTGTAGGACCCGACTGTCAGTCTCTCTGGTCGCCGGCTTCTCCGCCGGCTATTGGGGCCCGCCTCCTGGTGGGCCCCGCCAACTGGTCTGGTATGGAGCCGGTAGGCTGCTCCCGCTGCTCGCGGGTCTTGCCGGCTGCTGATTACTATAGCCGTGATGCTAATGACGCTTGCTTGGTCAAGGGAGCGTGGCTACAGTCCCGCCGCCTGGCGGGAGATCACTGTTCCCACTTTGATTCTTATCTGGTCAATTGTGCATAGGCCTCGAGGAAAGAACGGGCCACCTGCTAGAAGCGGGCCTCCCCCTGGTCCGACTGGTGAGGCTCCCGCCATCTTCCGGGCTCTCGCTGACCGGTAGGGCCCGCCGTCTTCGGGCCATACCGACAGGCAGTCGTGGGAACAGGGCTTTGCCTGACAGGAGTGACGTCAGGGGTGGAGTGGCAATAGTGTCGCGCCGGGCGGAGATCTCTGCCTGTACGGAGCACTGTGGCCACGCCCGGCCCTGGATACGGGGGTGATGGGCTACACTGTAGCCTCACCTGGTCTTGTCTTCTTAATGGGGGTGCAGACTTTGAGGGCACCATGGGCCGACTGCTACGAGACGGCCTCTCTAGAGGCTGCCTGCTAGGAGTCGGCCCGTCTTGGAGCCGCCTTCCTGAGCATGGCTGTCTTCTGGCAGTCGGCCGTTCAGCCAGCCGGCCACCAGAAGGCGGCGCTTCATCTTGATGTCTTTGAGGGGCGCAGCCGGCCTGATGTCTTGAAAGGTTCTGGGACTCGGGTTAGGCTACCCGTGGCCCATTACTCCGACAGTAGTCCCCGAAGCTGGTGAGGTGCCGCAGCTGAAGAGCCGAGGGGCCTCAACAGTTTCCTCCTCCGAGTGCTCTGGAAGGAAGCTTCATCCGACTCCTAGCAAGCCGGCCGGCAGAAGTCAGCCGCATCCAGTCGGATTTATCTGAAACTTCGAACACCACAGCGGGAACTGGGTGGCGCGCTAGCTAAGCTTCTTGGCCAACTGCCCGTCATGGATGCGCCACGTGGCGTTAGCTAGCGTGCAAGCCCACGCGCGTGATGGGACGCGACTGTAGGCTGGGCCCGCCACCACCGAGCCTCGGCATGCGAGCGGATCCGCTGCGGCCAAGGCGGGCGGTTAAGTTTCCCCATGGAGTTACTGCGCACAGTAACTCGCGTGATAAAGGTGGGAACGTGGGGTCGTGGGCATAGCTAATCCCACGATCCCAAGCCCGCCCCCTCGGCTTCCTAGCCCGTAGGCTATAAGTAGGGGGAGGAGAGGGAGCGGTGGAGCACGCGCACCCCTTCACCCCGTTCTTGCCTCCTACTTCTTGCTCTTGCCGCAGCGCCCCCGAGCCATGCCGTAGCTCTTCTTCGTCGAGTTCGTCCGCCCCGAGCCCTCTTTGTCCCGCTCCATCCTCTGCTCCCCTGCCGCGCCCTTTTCTTCGTCGAGCTCTCCATGGCGCGCGAGCGAGGAGGAGACTGGGATGGGTCGAATGTCAATGAAGACCATATCACTTTCCTCCACAAGACGCGGCATCTCCCCGGCGTGGGCTACGTGAAGGCGCGCGTGCCGCCGGAGGGAGAGATCTTGCCGGCGCTGGGGGAGGGCGAGCGGGTCGTCTTCCGCTCGCACTTCATCCACCGCTTCGGCCTGCCGACGAGCGGCTTTCTCTGCTCGTTTCTCGAGTTTTATCACCTCCAGCCTCATCACATCATGCCCAACACCGTGATGCTCCTGCCGCCTTCGTCATGATGTGCGCATGCTATCTCGGCATCGTCCCCACCATCGAGCTGTGGGGAGCATTCTTCTACACCAAGCTGGGCACCTCCGTCCGGGAGGTGGCTGCCCAGTGCGGTGCCTTCATGGCGGTTCGCCGGCCATAGCCGAAGAACGCCTTCCCCAGCATCAAGCTGCCACAATCGGTCAAGATGTGGCAGCAATCTTACTTCTATGTGGATAATGTGGACCCGGACTCCGACTTCATCAACCTGCCGGCTTATGAAGCCAGCCCGCCGGCTGAGCCTCGGGCCAGCTGGGGCTACAACCCGAAGCCGGTATCAGCAGACGGCGCCGCCACCATCCAACGACTCCGGGAGCTGACCAACACCGAAGGCCTCAAGGCGTCCGACTTGTTGGTTGGCTCTGTCGTGCGCCGGGTTCTCCCGCTCCAAGGCCGGCCTCACCTGATCAGCCGGATGAGCGGGCATCGCGACCCGTGCCGACTGAGTACCAAGGAGATGCCGGCTGCCGAGGTCGCATATTTGGTGAAACGAGATCTCCAGCCTCAAGCTCGAGGGATCTTCGTGCTTTGGAAAGCAGCCATACTCCCGTGCTGACCCGCCGCCTGCGGTAAGTTTTTCAATGCTTCTTTTTGATACTCGTCTTAGCCTTGATCTTGGTCTTGATTAGCCGACCTCTCACCACTTGAAACAGATCTACATGTCGGAAGCGTCGGCCGCCATCATAGGGTCGGGCGGCGACTACGAGCCGGACCGGGCGGTGAGCGACGTGGACGACCCCGACTTGGGGGCGGCCGCCTTGGAGGACACCGCGACAGGCGGCGTCTATGAAGTAGGCGGCTCCGAAGAAGGCATCATCCAGACCTAGCCTGAAGATGACGAGGAGGAAGAAGAGCCGCGCCCTGCGCGGGGCGCCGGCAGGGCGGACGCGGACCCTCCGTCGAGCCGACTGCTTGAGGCGGCACGCGCAAACGTAAATAAGGCGCCGTCTTGTTCGGTAGCGCTCCGAAGAAGGCCAAGAATCCGACTGTCGCGAACATGTGGAATGAGGCCGCAGCGAAGGCGGCCAAGTACCAGAAGCTCCCAAAGGCGCCTCCTATGGTGTCGGCGTAAGTATCTTTTCCTTGTGCCCTTATTTCTTGCCGATTCCTTATGAGCTTTCTCTCTACGTCTTTCCTGATTTAGGGCCCCGCTCTCTCTTGAGAAGTCAGCCGCCGCCTCCATTGTTGGGTCGGCAGAGACCTCCACTACCACCTGGCGAATCGATCCGGCCGCCGACCTTCGGGAGGCGCGGGAGCGAAACGCACGGGAGGTGCGCGAGGAGCAGGAAGCCACCCGCCTGGAGAAGGCAGAGGCTGCTGCGCTGAACAAGCTAGCGGAGGCCGACGCCGACCCCACCGCGAAGAAGCATCTTGAGGAAACCGCGTGCCGCCAGGAGCCGGTCTTCGTCGTTCCTTTGAACTTTGCGCCACCACCGCCAGAATTTGTGGCGCCGACAGGGGATGCCGGTGGCGACCACCCAGTCATGGAGAGGGAGGGCAGCGACGTCGCCATGCCAAACGTAGTCGTGCCTCCAGCACCGCCAGCCGAAGGAGCGTAGGATAAGCAGTCGGCAGCGAGATGGTAACGGGCCCAACTCCTAAGGTCCGCAGACCATCGGGCCACTGATTTGCAAAGGCAGCTTCAGCACAGCATGTCAGGACCCCGATTCCAAGTCACATCGATCTAGCCGGTAACACCTCATATCACTTTGCGGCCTCACGCACGGTATCCCACGGGTGTCGGCTTACCATGGCCCGGAACCGTTTGCGCCCTTTGGCTCACGTATATGATAGTGTCGCTAGCATCCATATGACAGAGAACCCGGTCCGACATGGCTAGTTGTGAACCCAATGCGACACAGACCTATGGAGACAGGCATACATTAATCACATCGAGCATGTCGGTCATCAACGAGTGATTCCGGGCTGTAGCACTGGGCTAACAGGACTCCAGGGAACCCGGGCTGTAGCAGGCTAGGCAGGACTCCGGAAGTCACCGCGTGACATTTCCCCGAAGGGACAGACATAGGAACGAAGTGAAACACATGCCGGCCAGTCAAGTGTCCTGAACAGTAGTGCTGGGCTAGCAGGACTCCGGTGAACCGGGCTGTAGCGGACTACTATGGCTCATGGAAGCACTAGACTACATTTCCCCATAAGAGAGACTGCCAAGGATAAACAACTAGACTGTCGGATCCCACACATAGCAAGCATTTCAATCATACACACAATATACTCGATATGTGTAAATACAACATGGCATCACAAAATAACTCTATAACTCAAGTATTTATTTATTAGGCTCCGAGGAGCGAGATATTACAAACATGGGTCTCATGACCCAGCAGTCATAGCATACAGGCAACAAGCACATGCGGAAGCTTAACTTGTCTGAGTACAGACAACTACAAATGAAGAAGGCTGAGAAGCCTGACTATCTACCAGATCCTGCCAAGGGCACAAGATCGTAGCTGAGGTATCAAGCTAAACATCGAAGTCCACGTGGAACTACTAGCGAGACTGAGGCCTCTCTGCAAAAACATAATTTAAGCAAACGTGAGTACAATTGTACTCAGCAAGACATACATCAGAACTAGCTGCATATGCATCGATATCAACAAAGCGGGTGGTGGAGTTTAACTGCAGCAAGCCAGCTTTGACTCGGTGGCTATATTAAACTACGACTGCAAGTAACTCTTTTGAGGTGGCGCACACGAGTCCACATATTCACCATATCAATACACCACTATGGATCCGCTCCCGTCTCCCTACGAGAAGGCCATCCATAGCACTCACGCTTATCTTGCGAGTTTTAGAGTATCCACTTTCACTTGTCTATGAACTATGCAAGGGGTCCAAGTTTCCATATCCGAGGAATCCGGCTATTCGAATAGATAATGATAACCCTGCAGGGGTGTACTTCTTCACACACGCTCCCACCACTTACCACCATATACACGTCATGTATCTCGGCAACCTTCAAGCGGAAGCCTGGCGAGGGTGTCGGCCACGGCCTACCTAAACACCTAAGTCTCTAGTCCAGTTTTATCGCCTATCCAGGTTCCATCCGCAGGGAGTCCGGCCGAGGTTTCCACATACGGCCCCGAACGATGTGAACAGGGTTCCCGAGACACCAAACGGGCGCCCGGTACACCCGGCCACAGTGTATCTACCGCAACATAGCCCAACCCTAGGGTCAGCGCTACGCACGGCCGCCAACACATAACCTACAAACACCAGAAACTAGTTGCAACTCCTGGACAGAGTACTAGGGTGATTAAGAAGCCGAGAGGGTCAATTAAGGATCCCAATGAGTGGTAGTAGCTGGTCATGGATCACAGACACAGAACTCAGTTCCTGAGGACGGTTTCAATGAGACAACCCACCATGTACTCCTACATGGCCTCTCACCGCTACCTTTACCAAATCGTGTTCACACACTTAGCTCTCAACAGTAGGACATGTTTACACACCTCCGATCCATCCCCGATGAATCAGACCTGACTCAACTCTAAGCAGTAGCAGGCATGACAAACAAGCATGAATGAGTAGGCGCATCAGGGCTCAAACAACTCCTACTCATGCTAGTGGGTTTCATATATTTACTGTGGCAATGACAGGTCATGCAGAGGATAAGGGGTTCAACTACCGCAACAAGTAACAGATGAATCATTGTTGTCCTAATGCAGTAAAAGAGAGCAGGAGCGAGAGAGTGGGATTGTATCAGGATGAACAAGGGGGTTTTGCTTGCCTGGCACTTCTGAAGATAACATTGAGTCTTCATCAGTTTCAACGATCACCGCGTCGGAGCAGCGTCTACCGAGAGGGGACAATCACCGGCAAACAAGGAAGAACACAATCAATGCAATGCTCAATATGATGCATGATCATGACATGGCAATATGCAGTGGTTTGAGCTAATGCAACTAGCAGCAGGTTAAATGAAGTTGGTTTGAACCTAAGATTCAAATTTAAACTCCACATATGATTATTTAAATGCCCTTTATTTGTTTTGTCCAAAACAGAGGACAAACATTGTTCAAACATGCATGAAAATGGTACAGATGGATTCCTTGAATTTTTCTGATAATTTTACATATATATAATTTATTTTATTTGGAGTTACAGTTGAATTTCTATGATTTTTAGAAGTTTAGGCAATTTTCTGGAATTAATAAATCATTTAAGATTTATTTAAATTCCAGAAAAGGATTACTGCATCAGCATGATGTCACTGTGACGTCAGCAAGTCAACTGGGCGCGGTCCAGGTCAAACCTGACAGTGGGTCCCGCGTGTCAGTCTCTAAAGCTTTAATTAAAAAGGTTTAGTTTTAAACCATGGATTACCTGGGCAGTGGGGCCCATTGTCAGTGACACAGGATTTAGTTAGCGGGGTGATTAACCCCTAATAGTGGTGGTTAGCACTAATTATAGCCCTAAACTAATCAGTCAGATGCCGGCCCCACATGTCATGGACACAGCGTGGGGTCCAGCTGAGGTCAAAAGCCCAGTCAGCGGGGTCATACACACCGGCGTTAAGCCGCCGGTGAGGTCCGAGACGGCGGAGGGCTTCGGAAGACTGCTACGGTGCACCATTTGGCACGTGGTTGGGTTCTTCAGGACGCTAGAGGAGCGGCGCATCCAATGGTGGTGGTCGCCGGGCCTGGGGCGGACGGAAACGATGACGGGGAGCAGTGCCGCGGCGGCCGGAGTTCGGGCGAGATGCGAGTAAGAGCTAGGGGGCACGGGAAGGCGAGCTGGGGCGTGCTGCGGGCTCGTGGGGAGGCACTGAGCGCGGTGGTGTACTCGAGTGCGAGCTCCAGCAGCCGTAGCCATGGCGGCGACATGGCCGGCGGCAAAGAGCTCTCGGGCTCGTTACGAACGGCGGCTAGAGAGGGAGGTAGAGTACGGGGAGAGGGGGGAACGATGGCGGAGCTCACAGCGAGGCTAACGAGCGCGAGGGGGAGGTCGGGGATGCACTGACGACGGCGAATCGACGACGGCGACGCTCGGTGCAGGAGGTTGAATATGAGCTCCAAAGCGACGTCATGGGGCATTCGGCGATGTGTAGATGGATGGGGACGAAGAAGAGGTCGTGGTGGAGCTCTGGGCTCAGGCGGAGGGCGAGGATGTGGCTCTGGCCGCGGCAACTGCAAGCGGCAGCGATGGTGGCGTTCGGCCGTGCGCGTGAGAGAGAGACAGAGGAGGGGATGAGACGAGAGAGTGAGCGAGGGGGTTCCAGGGGGTGCGTGGCGTCGTTGGAATGGGTCGGGGAAGCAGGAGGTGGCCAAAGCAGGGTGGAGGTGGCGCGCGCGTGCCGGCGCGCCGCGGGCACACGCCCTCTGCCTACTGGCACGAGGAGGAAGGCGACAGAGTGGAGCCCCTGGTGGGCTGGGCCGTCTCATGGGCCGCACAGGTAAGTGGCCAGGTTGGCTTTTCTCTCTCTGTTGTTTTCTGTTTTCTATTTTCTGACATTTGTTTTGATTTAAATAAAATACTAAATCATTTTATAAAATCCTGAAAATAAATATGTGACTAGAACTAAAATATTCCAAACCACATAAAATGTTCCAGAATTATTGGACATATATTAATTATATAAAGAATATATATCCAATGCAAATAGTTATTGAATGAATTCAAAGGCCCAAAATAAATATCTCTGAGATTCCAAAAATATTGTTTTAAGTTTTACCTCTTGTGAATATTTTCAGAGACTAAGAGGAACATTTTCTTGGACTTCTTTGAAAAGATTTTAATGTTGATTATTTTGAAGTGGTTTATGAGGGTTTCAACTAACCTCAATTCAACTTTCAGAATTTAGACATGATGCATGATGCTCACTCAGGTAAATAGCTACAAGCAAATTCTAGGGCTGTGACACCGCGCCCACTAGAAGTTGGTGCCGTGAGCTCATCGATCCTGGACGCCGAGGCGACCAGCGCCGCGCCCGCCGACTGGGTGCGAGGAGGCGGGACGGGCCCCTTGAACCAGGCGATCCTGGACGTCCAAGGCAAGCTTCGAGCTGAAGCCGATGCCTTGAAGCGGTGCAACCAAGCGTTCCTGGAGTTGCGAGCAGCCGTTTGGGTATGCTTCTTGGTTCTTCATTTTTGACTCTTGTATCTCTTATACTTCTCTGTGGGGGCGCGCCAGCACACCCACTGGATGTAGTTCCTGAATTTTGGGCCGGCTGCTGAGCAGGCGGCTCGGAAATTTAATTGGCAAGCTCTGAGTGTTGACATTGTCTGATATCTTCACTGAAGGATTATCATAACCTTCGCGCAGCCGCCTTCAACTCCAAGGTCCAGGAGTTGACTCAACAGACCGCTGACCTATCGGAAAGCCGGAGTAAGTCCTTGTTTTCTTTCTCCGCGGGGGCGCGCTGGCGCACCCACGGGCTGTAGTCCCTGAGATTCGGCCCGACTGCAGAGCAGTCAGGCCGGATATCCCGGGCAACAATATCTCTCCTTGTTGATTGTTGATGTCTTTTTCTTCTTCTAATTTTGCAGAGGCCAACGCCGCCCTGCAGTGGCAGCTAGGCGAAGCCATCACCGCGCTGCGTGCCAAGGAGGCGGACTGCAACAAGCTGGCCGAAGAGCGTGACCGGCTGGTCGCGCAACTGGCAGAACAGGCGGAGCTTCTCAAGAAGAACCAGAAGGAGGCGGAGGACAAAGAGGCCGGTCTCCTTGCTAAGGTCGAGACCGAATGCTCCGCCTGGACCGACAAGGAGGCTTTGCTGACTGCCGGCTTCGGCAAAATTGAGGACATGGTCGACGGTGAGCTTCACTCTTTTTTCTTCTTCGAGCTGCCGGCTGCTGACCAAGCCAGCCTCTTGTCTCTAACTTTGGCTCTTTTGCTTTCTGTTTGAGCAGACTTCTTCCCTGGTCATTCTGACGTTGCCAACCAGGCCATCGAGGTTGATCGCGAAGAGCGGAGGGAGGAAGGTGCGCAAATTGCTGCCAACCACCCCCAGACCCTCAGCGAGCAGCTCCTCAGCATCCAGGCCCGTCTTCGGCCGGCTCATCGGATGTTGCGCCGTCTTCAGCGTGTCGACGCCCAGGCGATCGCTTTCCTATGGCCGGACATGCCGGCTCCACGCACCCCCACTGGACCGCCGACTGGCTAGAGGTGGCGGCCGACCGCCTTGAGGCCTGGAAGGGTTCCTCGGCCCAGGCTGGGGCACGCCGACCCTTGGAATTCGTCAAGGCGTGGTGCCCTGGGCTAGATCTAGCCCAATTGGCCACGCTTCGACTGGAAGCCCAAGAGGAGCTGGCGGTGGTGGAGCGTGAACTTGTCCAGTGAGCCGCGGCAATCGCCGAGTACACCGACACCAACATCTTCGTTCCTGAGCTGGCTGAGAACGGCATCGAGGCGCCGCAGGAGTGGTTCGGGCCAAACCCAGAGGATGGCGAGGACTCGGCCGAAGTAATCATCTCGAGCGACGAGGGAGAAAGCAGGGAGGAGGAAAGTGAAGAGGAGGCGCCAGAGGTCGGGGCGGACGGCCAGCCTCAGCTCGGTGCCAGCTGCTGCAGAAGGCGACCAAGCGAAGACCGACCAGCCGACCACTCCACCAACCGGCACCGCCGACTTCACCGTTCCGCCAAACCCGTCGGCCGCTTCCTAGGCCACCAACTTATCTTTGTTTTTACCTGCCTATTAGTCTTAGCAAACTTTGTTAATTTCGTACAATTCCAAACTCATGTTGAATGTTGGCCAAGGGCCCTTTGGTATGTAAATATGCTTGCCGGGTTTTGTCTTTCCTTGATTTTTGCTCCTTGACTTTTTTCCTTTGCCGCCCTCCCTAGGCTGTCGTCTGGCAAGCCAAACAGCCGCTATGTGGATTGTGGTTGGGTTCAGTACTCAGCTACTTTGGGAGGGTAAGTACTTAGCCGATTAGAGTTTTTTTAGCAAACTAAACAGAAGCCAGCCGGCCTGAACTATGTGCATGCTTTGGGTCCTTAGCCATTTTTCATGCAGACACCCTTTCTACCTTGACTCCTGCACACCGGACAGTCGCTCTGCGACTGCGGCTTCTGGCAGGAGGCGGCTTAAGTGCCAACACATTACTTGTCCGGCTGCAGGAAGCATTACATAGCGCAAGGCGGCGAGTCCCCAGGTCGACTAGTCGAACCCGGTGCCAGGCGGACTAATGAAATAACACATCGATAGGCATAATACTTATCATATAGATAAAAGAGGGCAGTCCCCGAGCTCTTCTCTGGGGACCCGAAGTTTTCGTACTTAATACAAAAGTTGGCGTGATACATACTGTATCAACTGTAAAAACATCGAAGGAGGTTTGCATTCCATGGTCGCTCCGTCTCCTTGCTGGAGTCATCTCTTTTGCATGCTCAAGGCTTCTGAGCATCGATCAGGTAGTAGGAGTCGTTGCCCAACACCTTGCTAATAATGAAGGGGCCCTCCCAAGGTGCCGAGAGCTTGTGCTGGCTGGCCGTTCGCTGGATCAGCCGGAGCACAAGGTCTCCCACTTGGAAGGATCTTGGCTTGACATTCCGGTTGTAGTATCGGCGCAGGCTCTGCTGGTAGATGGTGGACCGGCTGAGTGCCAACAGCCGGCCCTCTTCCAGCAGATCGACACCGTCTTCTCGTGCTTCTTTTGCATCTTCTTTGGTGTACATGGTGACTCGAGGGGAGTTGAATTCTATGTCCGTCGGGATGACGGCTTCGGCACCGTAGACGAGGAAGAAAGGCGTGAAGCCGGTTGACTTGTTCGGAGTTGTGCGCAGGCTCCAGAGGACGGCCGGCAGCTCATCGAGCCAACAGCCGGCCGAACGCTCTAGAGGCTTGACCAGTCGGGGCTTGATGCTGAACAAAATGAGGCCTTTTGCTCGCTCCACATCGCCGTTTGACTGTGTATGAGCAACGGACTCTAGGTCCAGTCGGATGCCCTGTGTTGTGTAAAAACGGGCCAAGGCGCCTTTGGCAAAGTTGGTGCCATTATCGGTGATGATGTTGTGTGGTATGCCATACCGAATGGTGATGTCAGAGATGAAAGTCACAGCAGTCGGACCATTCAATTTTCTAATTGGCTTTGCTTCTATCCACTTGGTGAACTTGTCCACCGCGGCAAGCAGATGAGTCATGCCACCGCGCGCCATGGCCAGGCCCCAGACGGAAAAGAGCCAGGCTATGGGGATGGTCTTGAGTGCAGAAGCTGGCTGATGCGGTTCGGAGGACAGATGATCTCTTCTCAAATGTGAGTGTCCGGCTCGTAGGGCTCGGAGATTCGAACATAGTTTGTTTTCACCACAGGAGGAGCGGTATCCTCAACTTGTTCTTCCACGACGGTCACCATGTGGGTGACAGGTGGAGACCAGATTTCCCTCCGATCGGGTTTAAGCCCAATCAAGTCGTAATCTCTTGCGATCCCCAGGGCAGTGATGAGATCTAGCAGTTCGTTTAAAGACGAGACATCTGTCGGATCCATCTTATCGACGCTTTCGCGGTTGATGCGAAGATGATTTTTGGCAATCCGGGGACCACCTCAGGCTTGATAGCCGGGCGGGCGCCTACGGCGAAATCGCCGATCTGGAGGATCCGCCTGGGAACTAGGGCACTTCCAGAGGTGATTTTGTTGTTGATGATGAGGCGAGTCATCGATCCTTCTATCGACAACACAGAGGAACTCTCAATGAAAGCACCAATGTCGGTGTCAAAACCGGCAGATCTCGGGTACGCGGTCCCGAACTATGTGTCTAAGGATCGAAGGTAACAAGAGGCAGGGGACACAATGTTTACCCAGGTTCGGGCCCTCATGATGGAGGTAAAACCCTATGTGTTACTTGATTGACTTTGATAAGTATAGGGGTTACAAGAGTTGATCTACCTCGAGATCGTAATGGTAAACCCTAGATGTCTAGCTTGTATGATTATGACTGCCTCTATGGACTAACCCCTCCGGTTTATATAGACACCGGAGGGGCCTAGGGTTGTGCAGAGTCGGTTTATAGAGAAAGGAATCCTCATATCCGAGCTCCAAGCTTGCCTTCCATGCCAAGGTGAGTCCCATCTGGACACGGGGGAAGGTCCTCGATCTTGTATCTTCATGGCCCATCAGTCCGGCCTACATCACATAGCCCGGATGCTCGAGGACACCCTAGTCCAGGACTCCCTCAGCGCTCTTGCCCGGCAAGGTTTCCTCGGGGCGAGAGCAGCTACGCGTGTATGAGTGTACATGGGTCTGAATCCTTTCTATGTTTGCCATATGCCTCCTTTTATAGACCAAGGGGACACCACAATGGCAAATCAGTCATTGTGTACTGATTAGATAGCAAATAGTGCTATCATACCTAACTCTGCAGATAGGGCAGAGCGCATTAAATGCGTCGCTTAGTGTCACATCATGGCCTGCCTGGCAAGCCTTGCCAGGATGTTCGGCCACCTTCTTATCTGTCTGCTTGACACGTCTCTGGACGGGTGTCATTTGGAGGTGATTTCCTTTGGAAGTGGTTGCCATGTGTCATGAAACAACCACATAGTCATTTGGGGGCTTGACACCACACTGATCGATGACTTGCGTCGCTGTGAGGTGTGGCGGCGAAGCCTTGGCGGGGTGATCCGCCCTTGGAGTTCCCGGCAAGCTTACCAGAGTAGTCCCGAGACTTGTCTTCGGAGCAACCTCGTTCTCTCCAGGCTCGCCTGCCTAGAAAGGGAGGCTTTCTCTTAGTGATATCTTGTTCCCTTTGGCTTTACTTGGTCTTCTTGATCCGCCCTTTGATTCCTCAAAGAGCTGATCTCTTCTGCTTGGCCTTGTCTGGGATATTGCAATCTTGATCTTAGGCTTGTGCACTATCTGGGCAACAGACCCAGGGTTTCTTGCACTGACAGGAGCCCCCGGGCCTGGCCCGAACGCATTGTCGGGCGTCGTCGGGGTAGGCCCTATCAGTGCATAGGAAAGATGGTAGTAGTTGCTTGTCCTTTGAGGTCTTCTTTGCTTCCTCATTAACCTGAACCCAGGTCTGTTTCTAGTTCTCCCGTGTGTCGCATAACGCTAATTGCAGTGGGGCCACCTTTGTAATGGCCCGTGAATGACTTTAACGCATGGGTGAGTAACTACCAATTCATTATGCCCATCACGCTCTTATCCTTGGCCACGTATGCTGCACGCATTAAGTGGGGAAGGTAATGGAGGTGCATGGTGCGGGAGAGCATCAAGGTAGGGGCCCGGTCTACTTGGATTGGCGGAGGAGGACGGAGGTTACCCGCCGAGGGATCAGCTCCAAGCCTCGATTGGCCTATAAAGGAGGGGGTGGGGGAGGAGCGGGAGTGTTCACCCACACACCTCTCTTCCTCCATTCACTGCCTTCTTCTGGTTATGCTGAAAGGGAGCGACCGGGGCCAGGCCCTGGGCCATAGCTTGGGTTAACGACGTTGAATGCTCGTGTTGTTCCTTGGGGAGTGAGTCTGGTCTGGGCCCCGAGGAGATGCGGCTGGTGAGCCGCTCGTAGTGCATGAGTCATCAAGCTTTCCCATTATGGTGGAATGCTTGTCTCCTCTGCCGCAAGCCGCTGCGGCTTGGTGTTCTGATGTCGGAGCCCCTGGGGTTCCCGGCGCTCGCCTAGGGTGCAGCGCTCGGGGCTTGTGGCAATCCCAGCACTGCTCCCTTTGGTGAAGTTGGGGCGAACGTTGAAGACCAGCTGCATCAAGTTTCTTGATCTTCTCGGCAATGAACTGCTGCCGCTCCAAAGCTTGCTTCTAGACCTTCTGCTTGACTGGTCGGGCATGTGGGCAGACAACAAGGTAGTGCTCGATTACCTCCCTGGGAACACCGGGGATATCAGATGGTTGCCAAGCAAACACATCGATATTCGCCTGCTAGAAGGCAACAAGCACGCTTTCCTATTTATCATCAAGGGGGGCACTGATAGTGAAGGTACCATCAGCGCCAACCAGCCCTGTCAGGACCTTTTTCACAGTGGGTGCAGCAACTTTGGATCTCTTGCTACTGTAACTCTCCAACAAGTCATCAGCAGGCGTAGCGTACTCCAAAGAGGTACGCTTCTCGGATTCCTTGCTAGCATCCTTGTTAGCTTTCTTCTTTCCTTTACTTTCCTTTGCGGGAACAGTGGTTCCAGCAGCCTCTACCGCGACTTCTTCCCGGTACATCTTGTCCATGCAAATGATTTGCGTCCATCTCATCTGATGGAATGGAAATGACGCCTATTGGCCCTAGCATCTTCAAGGTGTTGTAGGCATAGTGGGATGCCGCCATGAATTGGGCCAAAGCTGGGTGACCAATGATGCCATTGTACGGTAGGGGGAGGTCGACCACATCAAACATGATTTTCTCAGTCCGGTAATTAACCCAGCTCGCATATCGATGTGTTTGCTTGGCAACCACTGTTCCTGCAAAGGAAACACAGCCTCGAAGGTAGGTACCAACCTTCACCAAGCGTGGGCTCGTCTTCCTCATGGCCATTGCACCTATCAGACTAGCAGTGGGTGTCGCAGCATCGCTTGATGGTGAAGCGCGTTGAGGGAGTCCTGGACTAAGGGGTCCTCGGGCGTCCGGCCTGGTATCTATGGGCCGAACTGATGGGCTGTGAAGATATGAAGACCGAAGACCATACCCGTGTCCGGATGGGCTCTCCTTGGCGTGGAAGGCAATCTTGGCTTACAACTATGAATATTCCATCTTATGTAACCGACTCTATGTAACCCTAGACCCCCCGGTGTCTATATAAACTGGAGGGTGTAGTCTGGAAAGGATATACTCAATACCGTAGTCATACAGGCTAGACTTATAGGGTTTAGCCATTACGATCTCGTGGTAGATCAACTCTAGTAATACTCATATTCATCAAGATCAATCAAGTAGGAAGTAGGATATTACCTCCATAGAGAGGGGCCGAACCTGGGTAAACATCGTGTCCCCTGTCTCCTGTTACCATCAACCTTAGACGCACAGTTCGGGACCCCCTACCCGAGATCCACCGGTTTTGACACCGACATTGGTGCTTTCATTGAGAGTTCCTCTTTGCTGTCGCAAAAGGTTCGATGGCCCCTTCAATCATCAATAATGACACTGTCTGTGAAGAAACTTTCCTCCCCGGGCAGATTTTCGTATTCGGCAGCTTCGCACTGCGAGCCAACTTGTTTGGCTATCTGGAGCAGATCGAAAGCTACACCCCTGGCCATCAGGTTAGATTCGGGATCTTGAACTACATCGCGGACATCCTTGGAGACTTAATCTTTGTCAGATTCGATACTGCGGTAGCAGCTCCCGGTCACCCCGATGATCATGACCTAAATCTGTCATCGGGCCGCATCCAGGAGATTGCTCCTGTAATCGTTCTGGCCCTAGAGCCAGAGCAGTCCGCGCCATCCAAAGACAGGAGAATTAACCCCACCACGGAGACCGCGGATTCCACGGTGTTGGAGCCGCACATGAACCTGGTCTCACACGATGCCTATGCCACCAGAACGCCGGACTAGTCTTCGGCCGTAGGTTCCGAACCACGCGAGCCCACGGACGCCGAGCTTGATCATTTACCGATCTTCAAATCCAGCGCCACAGAAATCTTCCAGCAATCGCCTTTGGGCGATGTGCTAAACTCATTAAAAAACCTGTCCTTGGCGGAGGACTTTCAGCCGAACTATATCCGGCTTGAACTAGGGGCTGACGATGGAGAATTTTACTTCCCACGCGCCACCCACTTTATAGCCATGATCGAGGATTTGACTGACGAACTTGATTACGACTCCGAGAATATCGACGGCATGGACAATGATGCCGATGACAACGAAGACCCCGTTGATACAACTAATGAACAAGAAGATGGGCAGGTTAGCCGTGTTAAGCAGGCCACACATGAAGATTCGGAGGACGACAATTACTTTCCGCTCCTTGAGGATGACGTGGGCCTTGGCACTGGGGATTTCATCATGCCTGAGGAACCTCGTGAGCAGGAGAGCTTTAAGCGCCAACTAATAGCCACTGCAAGGAGCCTGAAAAAGAAGCAGCAGCAGCTTCAAGCTGACTAAGATCTTCTCGATGATAGATGGACCGAAGTCCTAGCCGCCGAAGAATACGGCCTTAGTGGACCAGCCAAAAGCTAACCGAAGCATAGATTGCTACCCCAGGGCAACAATAAGGCGCTGGAGCCTGTACCATCATCGCACAATGCGGCAAGTCGACAACAACTGGGCCCAGGTAAAGCGGCAACTCAAGCCGAACACCAGACCGCCCCACCTCATAGTAAAAGCAAGAGCAAAACAGCTCGGGGTTATACATACGACCGTCAACAAGACTTGGGTAGCAAAGCAGGACACTCAAGAGCGATCTACAGATCGCAAGGACATACCTCGACACATGACGACGGCCACCTATTTGGACGTGTAAACCCTAGCCACACCCGGGCTAAAAACCGCAAATGGACTCTGTCGGAGATATGTAGTGTGGGCCGACATAGAGGCGCCGCACACCCTCTTTGCTTCACAAATGAGGTAATGGAGCATGAATTCCTAGACGGGTTCAAACCCATGAATATAGAATCATATGATGGAACAACGGATCCCGTGGTATGGATCGAGGACTTCCTCCTCCATATCCACATGGCTCACGGAGATGACCTTCATGCCATCAAATACCTACCACTAAAACTCAAAGGACCAGCTCGGTACTAGTTAAACAGTCTGCCAAAAAATTCTATCAGCAGCTGGGAGGATTTGGTGGACGCCTTTCGCAACAACTTCCAAGGAACATATGTCCGGCCACCAGACGCCGATGACTTAAGTAACATTGTCCAGCAGCCCGGAGAGTCGGCCAAGAAGCTTTGGACCAGGTTCCTAGTTAAAAAGAACCAAATCGTCGACTGTCCGGACGCGAAGGCCCTTGCGGCCTTTAAACATAGCGTCCAGGATGAATGGCCTGCACGCCACCTCGGTCAAGAGGGACCTAGATCCATGACAGCCCTTACCGCTCTAATGACCGGTTTTGCACGGGAGAAGACAGCTGGCTCGCTCGTAGAAGCAACAGCACCAGCGACTCGGGCACTTCCAAAATCCGAGACAGCAATGGCAAGTCAAGACAAAGCATACACAACAGTCGCAATGATAATGAAAGATCACGCGACACGGCGATCAACGCCGGATTTAGCAATCCCAAGCCTGGCCAACGGAAAAAGGCATTCAAGGAAAACAGAGACGGACCATTCAAACTAGACATGATATTGAACCGGCCCTGCCAGATTAATGGCCACCCCAATAAACCAGCTAATCAGAGCAACAGAAGCTGTTGGGTCCTCAAGCAGGCCGGCAGGCTCAACGCCGGACACAATGGAAATGGGCCACCAGGCAATAGGGACAACGGAGCGGCTCACCAGCTAAATGCTGGAGGGCGGAAGCAATTTTCCCCTGAAGATCAATCAAATCTGGAATAGAAATAGTAGTTCGGCTTCCGCTGCCCATCTCGTATACCCGCTAAAACTATACCGCGCATACATAATTACGCACTGAAGATACCATGGGCATTGACGGAAGCACAATACGGACAAGTCTACAGGCACTCTGATAACATTCTTTAACCACTTTCCTATTTTATTTTGTTTCATTATCTCTTAAAAGTAGGTGGCGCGAAGGGGAAACACCTATGACCGATCCCATAGGAGTTCGGATCTGTACACTCACCTACGGGGCTACTCCCTTCAAGGATTCCCCTCGCTGAGGACAGGCGGCACAGACGTGCGACAGGAGGTCCAAAATAACTTTTTGTAGACCGCACCCTCTTTTTGAGCCCGTAACATGCCTTTTTCCTCTGCCTTCGACCCAGGGCATATCAAATTGCCGGGGTCGTGGCCCTTATGTATATCAAGTAACCATTGGCATATCACTCAGGTCCCAGTTCAAATTATTCGAATTAATCACTCACGTCCTTTCGCAAAAAGAATACGCCTCCTATGGTTGTTAGATAGATATTCCCCGACTTAACTTGCCAGGGGCTCGGTATGGGAACAAATGAGTTGCCAACAAAGTCCGAACAGCTTTTACAGCGTACTTCGGCGTCACGAGTTTGGCCTTATATGCATCAGCTCCAAATCATGTCTTGGGTCAATAGTTGGGTTGCTCGTCTCCTGTGCTTGCTACCCTACCTTCCGCTCTATCTTCAAGGGTAGTAAAGGGAGAACTACTGCGATTGTGCTACCGGTTCACCCGGTGATGCACCTCACTAGAGAAAGCCCAAAACTGACTGTCATGATGCGGCGAGAGCTGGTCAACCACTCAAGGACTTATAGGAATCTCTAGCGATTCCTCCGTGTCACATGAAGGACCTCTTTTCTAGTCAGTTATGTTAACGCATCATTTGAGTAAGCCGCATACATACTAGGGCTATGTCGTAGACCCACCGTAAAACTCCTATGGCTAAGTGAAAGTGTTAACACCCTATAGTCTGGTGGCCTGGTTCGCCGCATTGACACCTCCTTCATGGAACAAGACGTTAGGTCAAGAGTGATCAGATGCTTTTTCAAACACCCCTGTACTTCCTACAAGGGGGCTGAAGCCAATGACTGGAAAACTTTCAGATTATATTAAACCGGCCGCACAGGAGGAGCACAAGCTTTCGAGAAAAATATACAAATAGATTCACTATAAATTTGTCTCGTACAATTCTCATACACTTCACTCGAACATTATGTCTTTCGAGCATTGACCCTCTATCAAGAGGGCGGCCACAAGGACGTCTTCAAAATAATGCTCCGGTTCATGGCGGTCCTTGCCCTTGGGTCGACTCTTCACCGCAACGTCGATGGCCTTCATATTCCGCAGAACGTCTTGACTCGGGTAAAAGCCATCCGTGCACCTTCGATACACACCAATCGCTTCACAGTGTCGATACGCGGCACTACGTCAACAAGCCGCTGCACCAAGCCGAAGTAACTGTTCGGAACAGGCTCAGTTGGCCATAATAGGATTATGACGTTCTTCATGGCAGCACCGGATATCCTATGAAGCTCGACCCACTGGGACATCTGCTCATTCAGCAACAGGGGGCGCTTGGAGGCGCCGAATTGTGACTACAAAAGCTTCTCTGTTGTGTACCCGTCTCGATCTTGATAATACTGCACCGCATCGGAATAACTCTTCGGCAAGTCTAAAAACACGTCAGAAGAACTCCACAATTGGTTAAGCTGAGCATAGTTCGGATCGCCAAACTTAGCTTGTAGAAAAAATGGCTTACCAGCTGCAATCTTCCCAGCTTGCCGGATCTCCTCACGGGCTGCTCTGAATTTAGACCGCGCTTCTCTCGCCTCTCGTAGGGCCTTGTCAATTTCAGCCGTCTTGGCTTCATTCTCCTTCTCAAAGAGTTCACACTGTCTAGCAGCACTTTTTTAGCTCGAGCGCCATCGTGGATATCTTCTCCTCATCTTGACGCCAAGCAGCTCATTTGGCTTTTTACTCAGCCGATGCCTTCTCGACAACCGCATTACTACAGCGGGCCTGCTCCTTGGCCTGGGCTAGCTCCGCCCGAAGAATTTCAACGGCGGCAGCCTCATCTGCAGCCAGGTACAACTTTCAGCGTCATGCTTATATCACAAAAATGTATGTGGAGGGACTGCTCCGAATACATACCTTGCGACTCATCAAGACGCATATTGATTAACGTAATGTCATCCCCGGCTACATCAAGCTTCCGTTGCAGCTTGGCAATATCCGCAGTCTAGGAAGTAGCCAGGGGGAAGCAGCCTGTGTTCAAAGTTAATCAGATTAGTCCTCAGATATTTCTTTCGATCCTCCGTTTGCTTCCTATGGGAAGCCAACCTAAGTCTCAGGGGCTACTGTCTATACACAAGTGTATTTTCTGAATAAAACACAATTGCACATATTACAGTACAAACCTCGAAGCCTCTCGGCAGACTCGCAAAGGCCTCATCCAATCCGCTCTTTGCGGATAGGACCTTTTTTACCACCGTACCCATCAAGGTACGATGTACCTCTGAAACGGACTCCTGCCGCAGCATGTTCGTCAAGATATCTGGCGCCTGTGGGTCTCCGGAGGCAGCCATAGGAGTACAGTCACCCTTGGAAGGAATCCGCTGATTCGTATCCGGCTGCATTCCGGATTGTTCGGGGTCTTCATTGTTGTTCCCCGGACCCTGGGTCGCCGAAGTATCACCTTCGTGAAGCATCTTCCTCATCCCTGGCACCACTTGTTGGTCCGGGGAGACCCTCTGCGACGACACCTCAAGGTCGTCTGCCCTATTGGACGGAGAAGCCGGTGGGGGCATCTCGCTTTCCATCATCTCCGGGAGAAGGTCCCCTGAGGAAGAGGATTGTTGAAGGGGACTGCACGCTGAGCTACAAAAATATATATATTCCAGGCATCATAAGAAAAGAACAGGATAGGTTTAAAACAACCTTGTTCACTTAGGATTTGGCCGCACTCTTGTCCTTGTCATGAGACTACGCTTTGACGTCCTCCAGGCCCGGGCCGCCCCCCAGAGGCATCTTGCCTCGCTTAGTAGCCTGCTTCTCCCAATCTTCGGAGGCGGCCCTCTTCTTCCTGGGAGGGAAAGAGATAGTGCCCCCCCTTCACTTTTGTCTTCGGATGAGGAGATTTTTATTCCTCCAGACACAAAATCCGAGGTTCCCTGGGAATAGAGGCCATCCTTGGTCCTCTTGCCCTCCGCCTCGTCCTGCTTCTCCGGCATCTGGTATGGTGCTGGGGCCAGCATCCTTGTTAGGACAGGATTCGCTAGACCCTCGGGCAGAGGGGCCGAACACATAATGAGTTCCGCCTTCTTCATCCATCCCTGGAAAAAGATAGCTTGCTCAGTACCATATTACTGTATGCATGACCACAAAGTATTCGAAAGCCAAGTGCTTACCGGGGTATCCGGACGATTACAGTAAAGGCCCGCGCCCTCAGCAGTATCCGGCCAATGTTTCCGCTTCCTGAAAAATAACTTCCACGTCCCTTCATGTGTGGCGCTGAAGAAGTGTTGGAGGGTTTGTGGTCCTTTTAGATTAAACTCCCACATGCGGCGAGGCCTGCGCTGGTAGGGAAGGATTCAGCGAACTAACATCACTTGGATCACACTGACGAGATCGATATATATCTCTAGGAGGGTTCGGATGCGGCTTTGTAAGGTCCACACTTCATCCACGAATCCCCAATCTAGCCCCTTGTTGACCCATGACGCGAGCCATAATGGTGGGCCGGGACGGAAGGTGGGGGCAGCTGTCGGATTTCGGGTTCCGGCAGACCCTTGAGGTTCGAACACTGGGGTGCGCGCGGTGATCTCTCCCCTACCGATCTACGTCCAATCTCCTCGCGTGATCTAAGCTGGAAACAACGAACAACACAAAGGACACGAGGTTTATACTGGTTCAGGCCACCGTTGTGGTGTAATACCCTACTCCAATGTGTGGTGTGGTGGATTGCCTCAGGGGCTGATGATGAACAGTACAAGGGAAGAACAACCTCGCGAGAGGTGTTCTTGAGAACAGTACAAGGGAAGAACAACCTCGCGAGAGGTGTTCTTGAGCTAGTGTGATGAACTGCTAGGGTGAGTTCAGTCGCCTCTCTCTCTCTACTAGGGTTCTACCTGATCTCTGGCCATTTTCTAGATGTCTTCCCCCCCCCCACTCTGTGGTGGCTAGCTCTATTTATAGAGGCACTGGGCCTCTCCCCAAATAATGAGTGGGAAGGGCGCCTACAATTGGCCATTTTGAAGGGGAACATATAGTACAAGTTATCCTGACCAAAGGTGGTCTTCGGCTGCCAAAAGCACTGGTGATGACGCTGTGTTGGGCTCCACTGTGACCTCCTTCCTGCCGCTCTGCTGGTCTTGGTCTTGTTGCACCGGAATGGCAACTTTTGCCCGATGCCTTGGCCTGCGCTTGCCCCCTTTGCACCAAAGGGGAAACAAGGACACTGCGCAGGCCGGCGCCTGCCTGGTCTCGATCGTCATGGCTTGCGTCACGGGTTCCTCGCGAGGTACCCCTGCCTTGATCTCTCTGCCTCCTTGCGAGCCTGCCTGATGAGGCTGCCTTTGAAGAAGCTTCCGGTCATCCGCCCCGCGAGGCTTGTCCCCTCGCGAGGGTCTTGACCTTGAGCTAATGAAGATGGGCCGTGCTGGGCCCCCACTTGAGCCACACCGCAGGCAGGCAAGTCTAGGGACCCCCATTCCCAGAACACCGACAGTAGCCCCCGGGCCCAAGGCGCACCCGGTCTTGGCCTAGCAGGAAAGCGAAGGGGTAAGCGCGAAGCGCCGTGGGCCCCAACAGCCTGCGGCCTTGGGCGCCGCGTGGCGGTTGACTGGACGTGGGCGTATGCGCTTCCCCATGATGCCTCGGTGACCGCATGACTTGAGAAGTCCCTGCATGCAGAGAAACCGGTCATGATGACCTGCGATCATGGTGCTCGGCAGTTGGCCTCCTCCGGCTATAAGTACAGGGTTGGGCGAGCCCCTTCAGTCCATCCCTTCTTGCTGCTCCTTTCCTTCTCCTTCGTTGCTCTTGCGTCTCCTTACGCCAATGGCACTAATCAGCCGGTCCTCTGCAGAACAGAAGGGAAAGGCCCCCCGAGAGGGTCCTGACCCACTTCCGCCGAAGAAGCGGCTGGTCCTTGCCACCGAGATGAGGGTGCTCAGCAGGAGGCACCGAGGCCCTGGTACGAGCGGCCGCCGCCTGGGTTCCCGCTACCCTTGCACGCCCGCATCATAGGTCCTGCAGGAGAAGGTGTCGAGCAACATCGACGGTGCCGCCGCCGACGCCGGCGAGTCACGGTGGTGCGCGTCGTTCCTCCTGGAGTCCACGCCGAACGCTCCTCTCGCGAGCTCGTGCTCCACGCTGCCATGCCTCCAAGCTCTTGGATTCACCTCCCTCCTTCCTTCGCCTTCGAGATGAAGCCGAGCGGGGCTCTGGAGCTCTGGCTGCAGCACGCTGACTGCAGCACCCTTGCGACCGGAGCGGAGATCGCGGTCGTCGCTCTGGGCAAGGTCTTCATGACCCGGGGCTAGGGCAAAATCACCCAGGTCTGCCGGATGGTAGGCGCCCTCGTAATTCATCTTGAATACGATGGCGCCTCCCTGATGTTCTTCAAGGTCTTCGATGCTGAAGGACGCCGGCTGGAGTGCTGCCCCAGGGGGAGCGGCAGGGGCGATGAACCGGCGAGGACCTGGCCTGCCCGTCGGCCCTCCAGCGGCTCCTCAGGCAGCAGCGAAGAAGCTGGGGAATTCAGTGGCTCCCCTGGGCTCCTCGCGACTCCGAAGATGAGCGATGACAGCTACGAGCCCCCGAGCTCGCGCGGTGCTCGGAGCGGGGCAGCTGCGTCCAGCCGCCGACGCCCCTGATTTGGATGGGGTTGGCGTCGACGTTGGGCAGCCCACTGTTGATGATGGCGTCCCTTGCGGCGGTGCGGGCGATTAGCGTTCCTTAGGATTAGTACTCTTGTTCCCTGTGAGGAATCGAAGCAACACCCCGCGGGGGTATGTAAGGCGTCTGCCATGTCTTTTATGAATATTATATCCTTAATATGAATCAATGCGAGGTGCTTGTCATGTCTCAGCTTGGCTCCCCCTTTCTATCCTCGCGAGGACTTGGCGCTCTACGCTGACAGGTCCCAGTCCCCAGACAGGCATCAGCCGTCGCTGGTATGCCAGGTCGCGATGCCGTGGTCAAGGCCAGGAGGTGAGCGGCCCGAGGTCCGATAAGAGCCCCCGAGTCGCGATGCTCGGGAGGTCCCCTTTAGCGCTCAAGCAGTCCTTGCTGGGCGAGAAAGGAAGGTAACGTCGCCGTGACGGAGCCGCACTAGGCGAGGGTTTTGCCCTGCATTGGTCCAGCTCTTGTAAGGGCGTGACTTATCTCTTGTGTTAGGTGTAGTTCCTCGACGAAGCGCCTGGCTTGAGCAGTGGTAGCTGAGGCACTGCTGGGTTAGGTCCTCGTGAGCTTCTTCCCACTCCCCCGTACTTTCCTTAATGCTCTACGTCCTCAGGCCCCGGCCCTCGAGCGAGGTCAGCCGCCGCTGGTATGACAGGTCACGATGCCGTGGGTCAAAGCTCGAGGGTGAGGGCTAGAGAGCCAGTAAGAGCCCATGAGTCGCGATGCTCAGGCGCCCCCCTTTTAACGTGCAAGTGGTCCGTGCTGGAGAGAGGGAGAGATAGCTCGCGATGTCCCTATCGTTGCTCCTGGACTAGGTCCTGCACACCAGTCATAAACAGAAACAAGACACGTTGTTACGGTTGCCAGCCAACCTTTGGTCGCTCCGGGGGAGTGATTGTGGCAGTGAGGGCTTGGTGAGGTGGCGCCTTGCGGGCTGCCGTGGCCAGAGATCGACCACTCAGATTTTTCGGCGTTCCAGGGACGGACCCGTGCGCAGATGCCGTGCCAGAGCAAGCGGCTCCATAGGTAGGCGTCAATCGAGCAGGCGATTAGGTTGGGTATGTTAAGCACGCAGGAGGAAATCCATTTTAAGTAGGTGCAGCAAAGGCAAATGCTGCTGGGCCAGGCCCGAGCAGCTCGGGGATGATGCAGCCCGAGGGGCGCCCCCGACAAGGTAAGTAAAGAGCATAAGCAAAACGGGTACATGCCTCAGGGACGGACCCACGCGACCTGGGAATGATGCGGCCCTGTGGGCGCTCCTAGCTAAAAACGGAACTTAGAAAGATGTCACCTGGTGCCTTTGAAGATGAAGTGATGCTGAAGAAGCTGGCGATGCGCGATGAAGATGTCGATCCCTACGAGCCCCGAGGCCCGGGAGCCTCGGAAGGCTCCGGGGGCACAGGTGGGTTTTCGAGTGCCTTCTCCATCTCTGCCAGGACCGCATGATGCCTAACCTCCTGAGCCTCCAGAATGCTCCTCAGCAAGCGCTGATGAGCGGCGACCGCGTTTGGCAGGACGAAAGGCATGTGAACGTAGCTGTGAGGTGGACCCTCGCAGCGTCCCACGCGCGAAGGCCAGGCCCTCCTAAGACGCGGCTTGGTTGAGCCCTGGCACGTCAACGCAGACGCGCAACCCACCATCCTCGCTCGGATGTGGGGCCATGGCGGGCAAGCGGTGGCTGCCGCGCATGACTCTCGACTCCTGTAGCCCCTGAGTGTTGCTTGCGATGCACTCCTGAGGGTTTGGTCTTCCTTGCCTTGTACCTTCCTGAGGGAAACGTGCCTGGGAGCACCCCTCCAAGTGGTGCCCGAGCGCCTCCCTCGCGACCTTGGCAAAGTCAGTGGCTCTCCAAGAAAGAGCCCCCGAGACCTGCCTGAGGAGGGCACCGGGCACGCCTTCCTATGCGAGAGAGGGTGGCGCTCCCTGATTGGGCGCAAATCCTGACCCAACACCTCCGGAGGCGCTTTCCTCCTTATGGCTTGGGCCAGGCGAAGCCTTCTTCTTCTTGTAGGTCGCCTCGGGAAGTCTTCCGTTTCTGCGGTCCGGGTCTTCGATTGCCGTGTCTTGGAACGCGCGCTCAAGTGAACACACTACATCTCTTTCTTCACAGGGTACAGTGATGACTCCACCGCTCCCTGGCATCTTGAGGACATTGTATCCATGGTGACTCACTGCCATGAACTTGGCCAGGGTTGGGTACCCGAGGATGGCGTTGTATGGCAGACGGATGTGGGCGACATCGAAGTCGATGAGCTCAGTGCGGTAGTTGTTGCGCTGGCTGAACGTGACTGGAAGGCGAACCTGCCCTATCGGAACAGTGGAACCATCAGTGAGTCCTAAGAAGGGCTTGGTTGGCTGAAGCTGATTGTACGGCACTTGGAGATTGTCGAACGTCTCGACGGACAGGACGTTGAGTCCTGCTCCGCCGTCAATGGCGGTCCTGGTGACCTGCATGTTGCTGATGACTGGGGAGCAAAGCATCGGGAGGACTCCGGCCGTTGCCGCGCACTTGAGCTGATCCACTGAGCTAAACATGATAGCGCACGTGGACAACCTGAGAGGGCGCATGGCCTCAAGCTTGGGGAGGACTGCATTCACCTCGCGAGCAAACTGCTTGAAGATACGCTGTGAGGCTGGGGCCTGCGCGCCACCCAAGATGCAAGCGATTGTGCAGGGCTCCTGGAAGCCCCCAGCCCCCTCGTCCTGATGTTCGTCTTCATTCCTCCTTGGCGGTGGCGGCAGAGGAGGAAGGCCTGCGTTGCCGCGCGGGCGATCCTCACGAGGCTGATCTCTCCAGCCTCCCTCGCGAGGCTAGTCCTGCGAGTGATCCTTGCGAGGTCGGTCTCGCCACCCATGGCGAGGTCCACGGTCTTCCCATCGTCCGCCACCTCTTCCTCCTCCTCGGCCATAGCCCCTGTCGCTGCGCTCGGGGCGTCGGCCGACACGTCCATCTCTCACTGCCCTGAGCTCTTGACATTCGTTGGTGTTGTGGGTGTGGAGGTCGTGGTACACGTAGTATCGGCTGCCCTTGGATGACTCGGGCTGATCAAGGCCGAGGCTGAGGGCAGTACTGCGGCCCTCAGGGCCAAACTGGCTGAAGTGATGCATCGTGCGGACTCCTCTGCAGCCGCCCTCAGCGCAGCTCAGGCGGAGCGGTCCACTTCCCGGGCCGAGCAGCTTCTTCTCCAACAGAGGGTTGATGACGCAGAGGCCATCGCGTGGTGGAATGAGGACGAGATCCGTCAGTGGTGTGTCCTGGAGCATGAGCATGCCCCCATGCTTCAAACGCTCAGAGAAAGGGCCAACACAGCTTTGGGCAACATCTGCGAGGCTGCTGCCAAGGAGCCGCATGAGGTCAACTACGCCGGCAACCTCCAGTTTTTCACCGATGTGGTGACGCTTCTGGAGAACCGCTCCAAAAGGTCCAGTTTGCTTGTCGAAGAGAGGAGCCGAGCCTTGCTCGGGCATGCATTCTCCCTCGTCTTCAGCTATCTACTGGACAGGGACCCCCACTTTGACTTCGACGCTGCCATCGCACCCGTGCCCATAGCCGTCCGGGGCGCCCTGGCGCGATGGGTGGACGGCAAAGTGGACGCCCTCATCAGGGCCTTTGCGTCTGATGATGATAGCGTGGTCGTGGACGAGCCTGGTGCTGACGGAGATGCTGGCGGCGGCGGCAATGTCAACGATGCCAGCGATGCCTCCGAGGATGCCCAAGAAGACGCGGAGAGTGATATGTCCGTCTGACCGCATGCCACTGTTGTTTATCCTGCATGAAGAAAGTTCGGGCTTGGCCCTGAAGAATGTAAGAGCATTTTGGGAGGGGTAGCCCCTCATGTAAAGGTTTGTAGTACCCTGGCAAGCATAATGTTGCGTGTGAACTTAGCCATTGGCCCGGTGATGGGTCAGCTAACTTGTGTACCTTCCGACCCCGATGAGTCCCTAGCGGGCCTGCGGGGGCCGCTGCACCTCAGGTGCCTTTTGATTAACTTGTAGATTCCGCGATGAGGACCTCCGGAGAGGGTGCGGCAACAGCGGTCCCGGCTGTAAAACGTGCCTGGCCCGGCCCGGCTCGCGAGGGGCTCGCGAGGGGGGCAGCCGATGCTAACTTTGGATGCAAAGCCGAAACCAGAACGCGAGAGATTGCTGGAACCAGACTAAACACCCCTTCCCCCAAACACACGCAAGCATCGAGATCAAACCCAACTTAAATCCAAATTGAAGAACTTGTCAACAAGGAAAGGCAAAAGCAAAAGGCCGCGTCCGGCACCTAGTCTAGTCTTCGACGTCTTCTCAGCAGCGCGGAGCTAAGTGCTGCCACTAGGCGTGGGCGGGAGCCCCCGAGGCCCGAGGGCTGCTCTCCGGAGACTCCAGGGCGTGTACAGCCCCACTCATTATTACGTGAGAGTGTCATGGGCGGCGAGCTTCACAGGCACTGGGCCTTCTTCACAGGTACCGGCCTTGCTTCATATCGCCAGGCGAGGGCCCCGCCTTGCGCCACACTCTGCCGCCATCGACGGTGACCGGAAACCAGGACGACGCCAATGAGGCAGAGCGGTCGCCAGCGGTTCCCCCGATGACCACGGGTCCCCTGCCGGGGGCAGGCCTTGGGGCACCTCCCCGACAGGGGGCCTACCTCCTAAGAACACTTTGATCCGACCGCCGCGGTGATGAACCCGAATCTCGGCCACTCTCCTGCAGCCCCCTGCTCCCTCCTCCTGAGGGGTATGAGCTGCAAAATTGGGACAGCCACCTGCTGCGGCAACCTGGATCTCCTGCGACCCATGGTTAGCATAAGCTTGCTCCTGAGGGATGAGTGGTACCCGATAATTGCCGCCGCCGGTGCGGTTGTCGAGGCTCTCCTGGGGTTCCCGAAAGAGCACGGCTTCTGGCGTCTCCTCGTCCTAGCCTGGTCTGAGGAACGAGCCGTGATGTTCCTCCAGTGCGCACCTCTGATCCACCATGCGGGGCACATAAGCTTCCTGGGTCGCCGCCCCATGCACCCTGCCGTAGCACCCCGCCGTAGCGCCCCGCATGCCATGCAGCCTTGCTTGGAGCGCCGTCTTGGGGGTGATGGCGCGGCTGTCCGCCGAGGCCGAAGGCCGCGGCGTGCACCCCTTCGCTGGCCTGAGAGGGGGCTGGCATGACTTGTCGCCTGGTGCCAGCGGAGGTGTTGGCGCCGGACGGGTCCTGGAGTCCGCTGGAAGTCGCGTGCGTGCGCAAGATGCCGCCATGCGGCCCGCCTTGGGTCTGGGGTGGCAGCTGGACGCAGAAAGGAGGTGTTCCTGAGGCGGCGGCGTCCAGGAGCTCAGCCACTCGCTCCAACAACACGTCGCAGCCGCCCTCCAGCAGCCGGCACCGTAGCAGCTCTCAGGCCACCGTGAGCGCGGCCCTGGAATTCGCTTGCTCCCGTCGGGTGTATGGCTCCATGGCCGCGGCGTGGTCTGAGGCCCTTGCTGCGGCCCGCACCCGCCGTGGTGTGAGGGCAGGCGGCGTCTGGCCGCGTCGCTCGCGCCCCACAGCGCCCTACGGAGTGCGGGCTGCCTGAGGCGCAAGGTTGAGGTCGCCCTGGGCTGGTGCCACGGCGTGGGCGGGCCACGCTCCCCAGCGGTCGGTGTTGGCTGCCGGGTCGGTTGACATCTGAACGGCGAAGCGACGGAACGCGATGTGGAGGAAGAAGGATTCTGGCGCACCCCTACCTGGCGTGCCAAATGTCGGATTTCGGGTTCCGGCAGACCCTTGAGGTTCGAACACTGGGGCGCGTGGAGATCTCTCCCCTACCGATCTACGTCCGATCTCCTCGCGTGATCTAAGCTGGAAACAACGAACAACACAAAAGGACACGAGGTTTATACTGGTTCAGGCCACCATTCAGGTGTAATACCCTACTTCCAGTGTGTGGTGTGGTGGATTGCCTCAGGGGCTGATGATGAATAGTACAAGGAAAGAACGGCCTCGTGAGAGGTGTTCTTGAGCTAGTGCGATGAACTGCTAGGGTGAGTTCAGTCGCCTCTCTCTCTCTCTCTCTCTTCTAGGGTTCTACCAGATCTCTGGCCGTTTTCTAGATGTCTTCTCCCCCCCACTCCGTGGTGGCTAGCTCTATTTATAGAGGCCCTGGGCCTCTCCCCAAATAATGAGTGGGAAGGGCGCCAACAATTGGCCATTTTGAAGGGGAACATATAGTACAAGTTATCCTAACCAAAGGTGGTCTTCGGCTGCCAAAAGCACTGGTGATGACGCCGTCTTGGGCTCCATGGTGACCTCCGTCCTGCCGCTTTGCTGGTCTTGGTCTTCTTGCACCGGAATGGAAACCTTTGCCCGATGCCTTGGCCTGCGCTTGCCCCCTTTGCACCAAAGGGGAAACAAGGACACTACGTAGGCCGGCGCCCGCTTGGCGCCCGCCTGGTCTCGATCGTCATGGCTTGCTTCACGGGTTCCTCGCGTGGTACCCCTGCCTTGTTCTCTCCGCCTCCTCGTGAGCCTGCCTGATGAGGCTGCCTTTGAAGAAGTTTCTGGTCGTCCGCCCCGCGAGGCTTGGCCCCTCGCGAGGGTCTTGAGCTTGAGCTGATGAAGATGGGCCGCGCTGGGCCCCCACTTGAGCCACGCCGCAGGCCGCAGGTAGGCAAGTCTGAGGACCCCCATTCCTAGAATGCCGACAACAGCTACCCATTTAGCACTGCGGGGCTCCGTAATATAAAACCACTCCCGCTGCCAGTAATTGGACCCCTCGGAAAAATAACCTTTTGGCCAGGGAGTGTTGGCGAGTTGGCTGATTGTAGCACCACTGCACTCCGCCTGTTCCCCATCGACTACCTTCGGCTTCACACAAAAGGTTTTGAGCCATAAGTTGAAGTGTGGGGGGATTCGAAGGAAGGCCTCGCATGTAATGATAAACGCCGAGACATGGGGGATAGAGTCTGGGGCAAGATCGTGAAAATCTAGTCCGTAATAAAACATTAGCCCTCGGACAAAGGGGTGAAGAGCACACCCTAACCCCTGGAGGAAGTGGGAGACGAATACCACCCTCTCGCCGGATCTAGGGGTCGGGATAACTTGTCCTTGAGCAGGAAGCCGGTGGTGGATCTCTGCGGTCAGATATCTGGCCGCCTGAAGCTTTGTGATATCCTCCTCTGTAATGGAGGAAGCCACCCATCGGCCTTGGGAGCTTGATCCGGTCATGATGAGAAGGCTGAAAGCAATGGAGTCGAACCTTGGGTGCTGGAACTCGGGGTTGGGGAGGCTTAGGAAAGGTTTGGCATAAAAAGACGGCCCCTGTTTCCTTTATATACACCTCCGGTATTGAACGTCTCATTCTAGGCCGAAGAACATGCCTATTCCTAAGGAATCTTTCTCGCAGGACGGTTGGGTTATCCACGCTCGTATTGATGAAAATTTTGTAATAAGGGGACACGATCTCTACTTTGAAAAGACGTGCCAATGACAATCGCGTCTCGAAACATGGGCGAAAAATGGTTCGAAATTATGACTGGGCAAGCGTGACGTCACATTACTAAATTTAACAGCAAGTTGGACTCATGTGTTATTGTATTCTCTCTGCGGCTGTGTACGGTGTATGTTACAGGTCCGGACATGATCAATTCGTCCGAAGACTATTCAGGAGTTCAGAAGGAGGAACCCGCCTTGCAATGCCGAAGACAGCACTACGCATTGGATACCTTGTCATTGAAGCCAGGTTCAGGGGCTACTGAGGGAGTCCTGGACTAAGGGGTTCTCGGGCGTCCGGCCTGGTATCTATGGGTCGGACTGATGGGCTGTGAAGATATGAAGACCGAAGACTGTACCCATGTCTGGATGGGACTCTCCTTGGCGTGGAAGGCAAGCTTGGCGAACAACTATGAAGATTCCATCTTATGTAACCGACTATGTAACCCTAGATCCCCCCGGTGTCTACATAAACCGGAGGGTGTAGTCCGGAAAGGATATATATACTCAATACCGTAGTCATATAGGATAGACTTCTAGGGTTTAGCCATTACGATCTCATGGTAGATCAACTCTTCTAATACTCATATTCATCAAGATCAATCAAGCAGGAAGTAGGGTATTACCTCCATAGAGAGGGCCCGAACCTGGGTAAACATCGTGTCCCCTGTCTCCTATTTCCATCAACTTTAGACACACAGTTCGGGACCCCCTACCCGAGATCCGCCAGTTTTTACACCGATACGCGTGCCTTCCCTTTGCCTGTCTTCTAGGACTCACCGTTGGCCTTGACCTGCTCGAGGGTCGGATGAAGACATCGAGATGTAGTCGGGTTCCTGGTCGCATGGCTCCCGTTGTGGCCTATGCGCTGGCTGCCACGGAGGGGACTGCACCGTGGGGGTGGCCCCTTCCGCACGGCCAGCAACGTGGGCTGTAGACGTCTCCTGGGGAGGCCGTGGTGGGCCAGCTCGCTGTGATCCTCCCACCTCGGCAAAACCAATCAGGCTCTGAATGGTGTCTCTGCACTCATCCATCTGATCGGCTGCCGACGGAAATCTCAACAGCAGCTGGGCCCGTGCCATGGCCTCCAAAGCGGTGCTTGGCATGGATGACGACGTAGATCGTAACATCGGCCGGCTCCTGACGATGCCGGTAGTGGCTGCGCCATGTTCTCATCGTTGTGAGCCAGTAGCCTGGATGGCGTGGTGACGAGGTGGAGGCGCTTGAAGACCAGCAGCTCCGTTTGGCACATTGGCTGGGTCAGCTCTCTCTGCGGGTGGCGCATGCCCTACGGCCGCGCACATAGCGGGAGCGGCCAGAGAGTTGCGATTTGCCCCAGATCGAATGCCGCCGCGGTGGCTGTGCCCTTCGGCCGGGCGGAGAGGTGCAGACGGAATGATCTCTCCACCCATACCTCATGGAGCATGGCCCCTGGGATGCTATTGATGTTGTCCTTCTCCAGTGCCTCCTTCTCCTGATTCGTCCACAAGGGAAGTGGTGTCGGCGCCGCCTGCGCCGACCACGTCCCCCATAGTGTGCACAATCCCGTGCACCCCCATAGCCCCCGCGGCGTCTACGGTTGCATGCAATGGGGCCTCCGAGGTGGATGGGTGGGCGGCTGCAGCACCAGGCTTCTTCTTGGGCACCATGGATGATGTAGTTGTCGATGAAGAGAATGACAATGAAGATGACGCGATGCGTACGCTTCTCAGGTTCGCGCAAGCGCTTCCCCCTATATGGCACACCAAAGATGTCAGATTCAGGGATCCGTAGACCCTAGATAGATTCAAACTCTGGGGTGCATGCGAAGAACTCAACCTCCTCAGTTTGCCTACCCACCGATCTCACAGCCTAGCTCAATGAACAGGAACGAAACGAGACAAGGTAGTTTACCCAGGTTCGGGCCACCTTGCGATGTAAAACCCTTGTAACACCCACAATGCGGCTATATCTCCCACGTGTTGGGGCGCGACTTAGAGGCATAGCCGCATGGTAGTTTTGTCGCAGGAGGAGTAATCTTCACACAATCCCATGTACTGAATAAGAAAGGGATAAAGAGTTGGCTTACAATCGCCACTTCACATAATACATAAATAATTCATACATCATCCAAATACACTCAAATACCGACTACGGTCAAATCCGAACAAAAAGAAGATAAAGCCCAAATGCTAGATCCCCGATCGTCCCAACTAGGCTCCACTACTGATCATCAGGAAACGAAACATAGTAATGACCCAGATCCTTGTCGAACTCCCACTTGAGTTCGGTAGCATCACCTGCACTGGTATCCTCGGCACCTGCAACTATTTGGAAGTATCCGTGAGTCACAAGGACTCAACAATCTCACACCCGCGAGATCAAGACAATTTAAGCTTATGGGTAGGAGAAGGTAGTGAGGTGGAGCTGCGGCAAGAACTAAGCATATATGGATGCTAACATATGCAAATAAGAGCGACAAGAGAAGCAACACAATGGACAAGAAGCTAGAAGTGATCAAGAAATGATCCTGAAGCTACTTACGTTCAAGCATAACACAAGACCGTGTTCACTTCCCGGACTCCGCCGAAAAGAGACAATCAATGCTACACACGCGGTTGATGCATTGTAATTAAGTCAAGTGTCAAGTTCTCTACAACCGGATATTAACAAATTCCCATCTGCCACATAACCGTGGGCACGGCTCTCAAAAGTTTATACCCTATAGGGGTGTCCCAACTTAGCCCATCACAAGCTCTCACGGTCAACACAGGATATTCCTTCTCCTGGAAAGACCCGATCTGTCTCACAATCCCGGTTAAAAGACATTTCGACAATGGTAAAACAGGACCAGCAAGACCACCCGACTATGCCAACAAATCCCGATAGGAGCTGCACATATCTCGTTCTCAGGGCATACCAGATAAGCTAAGCATACAAGTACCAACATAACCCAAGTTGCCAACGGACGGTCCTGCACGGTGCTCTAGTTTGGACCAACACTCAGAGGAACACTAGCCCAGGGGGTAAAATAAGATGACCCTCGGGCTAGCGAAAACCCAAGGGAAAGGCTTAGGTGAGGCAAATGTAAAACCAAGGTTGGGCCTTGCTGGAGGAGTTTTATTCAAACCCGAGATCTAAGGATGGCACCGGAGATAAACGGAAGAGGAAGAGAAGAGGTAAAACTAAGTTGCTTCTTTGACAAATGAGTGAAACCAAAGAACCTAGCGAGGTTGAACAAATCGAAAGAAAGAATATAATGGAGATGAACAGGATTGCGAACACTCCGTCAGATAAGAGGAACATGGGATACAACAAGAACCCAGAGGTTAAGTGACATGGTAGA
The DNA here is from genome assembly GCF_056163025.1 of Triticum urartu. NCBI lineage: Eukaryota > Viridiplantae > Streptophyta > Magnoliopsida > Poales > Poaceae > Triticum > Triticum urartu. The sequence continues at coordinate 231,865,247 of NC_141873.1, forward strand.
TATCGAAACCACTCCGATTAAAACAAGATAGAGAAGGAATAAGAATGATATAATTTGGACAGCACTCTGATAGAAAAGAGAAGGAAAACTTGATAAGATGAAAAGAACTTGAAAGGAGAACACCACACTCTGGCTAAATGGATAAGCACGAAAGGAACACAATCCTCACAATTCTAGATGATGAGTGAAGAGAGCAACAGCGCAATGCCTCCGGAAGAAAGAATAGAAGATAGATCATTGGAAAGAAAGAAATACAAGAAAATGATAACTTCTACCACCGATGAATTTGAAAGCATCCTTAGAAAGAAGGAATTAAACGGAGTTATTGGATTAACAACAATGAAAGGATAAGCTTGTAGTGGGCTTATCGATAACTTCTCAAGATTGAGGCAAAATTCTGCCACTAACGGAAAGCAATAGATTGGATTGATATCAACAAGGAGACGGGAAACTTATTTCACCAGGAAGATAAATGAAGAAGTTGGTCATTTATGAGCACCATAGATAGCAACAATCCTTAGGGAAGGCTTTAGGTGAAATATAACCCAAGATAATTCCAATGAAGAGATTGATGGGTTGCAAATGATCTCCTGAACAAAGAGAAAAAGATGGGTTTAAGATATCTCATTCTTAACAACTTGTGAATCATGAAACACGGAAGGAAATTGTCAAGAATGACATAACACCACCTCAAAAGATAAGGTAGAAAGAATTGCCTTTCGGAATGCAAGATGAAGAATTTTTGAGCTCCTCAAAACAAAACACGTGTTGAGCACCATGTTTAATTTTGAGTATAGCTTGGCGGATCAAAACTTCGAGAGAAATCTTGAAGAACAAATGAAGAATGAAAGGAATCCTTGACGAACCACCATGTGGAACCTCCATGAAGAACTCCGGCAATAAAAGGATGATAGAAAGAAAGAGAAGTTGAAAACACAAGGTGAATCCTTGCAATGATTTAGATGAATCTTCGTGGTGATATAATTGAGAGATCTTGGAACTCCAGGAAAGTATGAAGCACTTGAACTGAGAATTTACTCATCGTCAACAAACTCCGCAAGAATGAATCCATCACTTGGATGAAGCAAGAATAAGAATTATGTTATGCGTATCCTTCACCAATTTAAATTGATGACAAGCAACGGATTTGGCATACTACTTATTCTCGTAGAAATAATTAAGATAGATATGGCGCAAACTTGGGAAGGTATTGATGGAACCACCCTGTGGGGTTTGGAAACAATGAATGAATTAATATGATAACGAAGGAAAAGAAATCTTGAATGAACCACCGTAAGAATTGAAAATGAACAAAGAAAAGGATAATGAAACACCGGGAAGAATTAGAAACGAATCAAAATACTTGAGGGAATTTGATACAAGAGAACGAAGAGATCGCGAGCTGATTAGAGAATACTTTAATGATGCACCGGTAAGATTTGGAGAATGATAGCTACACGCTGAGAATGAATAATTCTGAGATGATGGGCTATGGAGAATCAAACTGAAAAGACTTCTGAATTGCTCCGGATGGGTGAAAAGAATTCTCACAGTGGAATATAATTTTGAGAGGATGGCATCAAGCTTGATCTACGAATCTTTGAGAGAATGGATAAAATTTGAAGGAGAATCTCTTCTTCGGTCTTCAAAATTCGAGAATGGCGATGAGAAAAAGCACCATGAATTGTTGAGACACTCTGAAATAATGAAGAATAGAAAGATTGAGCCAACGAGGAAAAGAATTTGAAAGATCCTAGAGAAAGACATATGACTGATGACAATTCATTCTTACGTCAAACTTTGCAATGAATTTGAAAATAACTCCGAAAATAATTAGAAGAGTCAAGTAAGATCCTGGAAAAAGACATGTGGGTTAGGGCCCACTCAAGAGAAACACCGTTGAACGATTTCTTAGGAAGAGATAATGCACTGGTTGATTTGAACGTCTTGAATGAGGTAACAACCTCGAAATAGCTTGGAAGGAATAAGAATGGAAAACTTGAATCTTCTGGGATATTGTCAGCACTCCTGAACAAATGAATGGCGAGAAGTGGATGATTAAGAGGTGCACCGGCATGAGAAAACATGTGAAACAAGGAAAGGAATGTGATCAACACTGAAGGCTTGAATTTAGTCCACCGGGGAAGAAAAGAGGACGAAGAAGGAAAGAATGATGAACTTGTAGCTCGTGAGCATCTGCATGAGAAATCACCGGTTAAGAACATTGAAGGAAAGGAATGAAGACTCTTCACATGAATAAAATTGATACTTGATTAAGATATCTGATTCCTTGAATAAAAGGGTGGGAGGGCGGAAAAAACAAAGACAACGTGGGACGGATGGAACAAACACCGTTGAGAAAACTTAGAATTGATCTTGCGGATGTTGAAAATGTTCGGATCCACTTGAAGAGAAGCACTCCGGTTGGAAAGAATTGAAAAGACAACCTTGATGATCAAGAAGGATTAGCATCCACATAGAAATATGCTTAGGGAAGGTATGGAATCAACACTTGACATTGAAGCAACTCGAATACCACAACTCAAAAACAAAACAAAGGATTTGGCTTGCAGAATAAGCCGGAACAAATACATATGATAGAGATTTACCCAATCCCATATCATGCATCTGTCGGGAAGATATTTTAGGAGCTACTTGAATTCCCACCAATAAAACTCCCGAAACTTTCTGGTTATGCAATCAGGTGTTGGGGATACAGGGGAAGCATAATATCTCACCCAAACTAACAATCCCTACATCCAGCTGTATCCATCCTTCAACACATAACCAAGAAACCTTCGGAAATTGTGTACCTCAACCTTCGAAAAGCATCTGTTATACGAGTTATGGCAATACTCCCGAACTCCCGCCCCAGTACTGGGTGGCGTCGAGGTTATCTCACCAACAACTGCATAAAGAGATTTTCGATGTCGGGGAACTCATGTATTCCGGAACTGCAACGATAAAATTGTGGCGACAACACCTCGGAGCTCAACTCCCCGGGACATTGCCACAACCCCTAAATGTCAGGAGGCACCAAGAACAATGTTCTCGTCACAAGACTATCGGAACGATTCCAAGATTCCCGCGTGATCCTAAATTTTTTTAGTGAAATTTGAGGAGAGGAAAGTCAAAACTTCTACGTTAGGAGGCCTCACTAGAGTGACGAAGGGACTGAGGAGTAAAAAGAATCCTACTCTCTGATATATATAATCCTAAGTCTCAAAACAGTTTGTTCTAGACTAAACAACGTCAGCAATTCGATCAAGCAGGGGGCTCCTATGTCGGGGATGGCTCTGATTACCAACTTGTAACACCCACAATGCGGCTATATCTCCCACATGTCGAGGCACGACTTAGAGGCATAGTCGCATGGTAGTTTTGTCGCAAGAGGAGTAATCTTCACACAATCCCATGTACTGAATAAGAAAGGGATAACGAGTTGGCTTACAACCGCCACTTCACCCAATACATAAATAATTCATACATCATCCAAATACACTCGAAGACCGACTACGGTCAAATCCGAATAAAAGGGAAGATAAACCCCAAATACTAGATCCCCGATCATCCCAACTAAGCTCCACTACTGATCATCAGGAAACGAAACATAGTAATGACCCAGATCCTCGTCGAACTCCCACTTGAGTTCGGTAGGATCACCTGCACTGGTATCCTCGGCACCAGCAACTGTTTGGAAGTGTCCGTGAGTCACGAGACTCAGTAATCTCACACCCGCGAGATCAAGACTATTTAAGCTTATGGGTAGGAGAAGGTAGTGAGGTGGAGCTGCAGCAAGCACTAAGCATATATGGAGGCTAACATACGCAAATAAGAGCGACAAGAGAAGCAACGTAACGGACGAGAAGCTAGAAGTGATCAAGAAGTGATCTTGAAGCTACTTACGTTCAAGCATAACACAAGACCGTGTTCACTTCCCGGACTCCACCGAAAAGAGACCATCACGGCTACACACGTGGTTGATGCATTTTAATTAAGTCAAGTGTCCAGTTCTCTACAATCAGATATTAACAAATTCCCATCTGCCACATAACCGCGGGCACGGCTCTCAAAAGTTTATAACCTGCAGTGGTTTCCTAACTTAGCCGATCACAAGCTCTCACGGTCAACGAAGGATATTCCTTCCCCCGGAAAGACCCGATCAGCCTCAGAATCCCGGTTACAAGACATTTCGACAATGGTAAAACAGGACCAGCAAGACCACCCGACTATGCCAACAAATCCCGATAGGAGCTGCACATATCTCGTTCTCAGGGCATACCAGATAAGCTAAGCATACAAGTACCAACATAACCCAAGTTGCCAACGGACGGTCCTGCACGGTGCTCTAGTTTGGACCAACACTCAGAGGAACACTGGCCCAGGGGGTAAAATAAGATGACCCTCGGGCTGGCGAAAACCCAAGGGAAAGGCTTAGGTGAGGCAAATGTAAAACCAAGGTTGGGCCTTGCTGGAGGAGTTTTATTCAAAGCGAACTGTCAAGGGGTTCCCATAACACCCAACCGCGTAAGGAACGCAAAATCAAGGAACATAACACCGACATGATGGAAACTAGGGCTGCAAGTGGAACAAAACACCGGGCATAACGCCGAGCCTTCCACCCTTTCCCAAGTATATAGATGCATTAATTAAATAAGAGATATTGTGATATCTTAATATATCCATGTTCCAACATGGAACAAACTTCAACTTCACCTGCAACTAGCAGCGCTATAAGAGGGGCTGCGCAAATGCGGTAACATGGCCAAACAACGGTTTGCTAGGAAGGTGGGTTTAGAGGCTTGACATGGCAATACAGGAGGCATGGTATACAAATGGTAGGTAGCGCGACATAGCGGTAGAGCGAACAATGAGCAAGCAAAGATAGAAGTGATTTCAAGGGTATGGCCATCTTGCCTGAGATCCCGCAAGGAAGAAGAATGAGTCCAAGAAGTAGATGACCCAACGTAGCCGAACGAATCCGCACAAATACCGGAACGAAACCGAAGGTAACGAGAGAAGCAACCCAAAAATAAGAAAGCAACATAGTAAACAACCATCACATAAACATGCCATGATGCACAACCAAGTATGATGCATGTCCGGTTTAAAGAGGCATGGCAATATGGGAAAGTGCACAAGCAAAACTACAAATTAATTGGAGCTCAATATGCAACGAGTCGCGTATTGACGAAACACCATATCAATTATTAGTTATCTCTCATTTATGTACCCAACAATATTAAATGTTGTTAAACATGGCAAGAGGTGAGGCATAAGTAAACTACACATTTTAGGCAATTTTAAATGAGGCCGGAAACCACAACAACAATTCCGGAAAATCCTCATATGCATATTTCGAATTAGCTACTGTTCTGCCCTAAACATAATTTTAGAGTTGGTAAACATGCAAAGTAAGTACCCCATGTTAATATATACATTTTTCTACCCCATTTACATATAAAGTTTATTTAAAATGGAGCTACGGTTACTTAGCTATGAAATAAATCATTTTAACACGGCAATTAAGCAAAATATATGCAAACATCATTCTAAACATTTTAACATGGATGATAGTTGGAAATTATGACACTAGACAAAATTCTAAGCATTTTACATATATAAGTTATTTACAAATGATGCACGGTTTATGAGATATTAAATGCATGAAGTGCAAGGGATTTTCTGCAAAATAGGTAAGTCCTGGAAAAAAGGCTAAATTGCATAACAGTAAAAAAACTAGAACTGAGCTGGGTCTGCAACAGGGCCAATAGAGCAGGGGAGGCTGGAGGGGGCTGCTCACCCATGGGCTTGGCCCGGTCGGTGGAGGAGGCAGACGGCCTTGGCGTCGGATGCGGCCCATGCGGCCGGCGCGCCTGTCGTCCTCCTCCTCCTCGAATTAGAGGAGATCGAGGGAAGGCAGGGGCGGCGCGGCCTTTGGGAACCGGCGAGGCGAGGGGCATGGCGGCATGCGGCGAGGTCAGAGACGGGTTGATCTAGGGCAGGGTCACCGGATCCGAGCGATGGCGCGGGGGACGGAGCACGGGGCGCGCAGGACGCTGGCGGCGCGAACTTCGAGCCTGGGCGACCATGGATGCTCCCTGCGAGGGAGACAGAGAGGGCGTGAGGGAGAGAGCATGGAAAGCGAAGGGAGCGAGGCCAGCGAAGCGCTCGCATGAGAGGTCACCGGTGGCGGTTCCAGCCTGTGGCGCAGGAGCAGCGAGGCTCCGGTGGCGGGGTCGAGCGTGGGCGATGGCGGCGCGCTCGAGAGCGGGATCTCAGAGGCGGCGATGCTGCGCGGGCTCGCTCGGGCCTCGGATGGGCTCAGGCAGGCCCCGCGTGAGCTTGGCGGGCCTGCGGCGATGGAGGCTGGTGGGGGAAGACGTGGCGGCGTCCGGTTGGCCGCGGGCGTCGGCTGCGGCGGCGCGGCCAGTGGTGGCGCACCACTTGGCGGCGGAGGGCTGGCCTGGCATGGATTCCGAGGAGGGGGCGGCGGCGGAGGGTAGGAGGTGGCTGGCGGTGCGGAAATTGAGGAGGGGGTAGGTAGGAGGCCAAAAATGGCAGGAGAGGCGTCTATATCTAGAAAGGGGGCTAGGTTTAGGGGGTTTTCTCCATTTCGGAGCCGTTCGATTGCCATCGGACGGTCTGGAGCGAGGGGGGTTAGGCTGGGCCTAGTGGGCTGTGTAGATCGGTTCGGCTGAGAAGAGAGAGAGAGAGAATGGCAGCCCGACAATAGTTCCCAAAGACCAAAAACGTCCGACGACTGCCCGGCTATAATGCCGCGATATGTTTAATGATTGGGCTATCAAACGAGCTCCGAATGCGACGAAACTTAGCAGGCAGCCTACTGACATCATAACAACACGGCATGCCAACTTTCGACCCTTTTTAAGAACATTTTCTGACCACTTATAAAAATACTATTTCGGACATGCCGCGGGCGCGTGCGAGTCTGGTTGGGCTCAGAACGGACAACGGACGGAACTGGGGGAACCCGGACGGATGCAAGTTTTGAAAACATGCAGATGCAATGAGTATGATGACATGGCAAGATGCAACACGCAAGCAAATAACAAGGCAACAATAGCGATAACTGGGAGACTCCTGGCGCATCGGTCTCGGGCCGTTACAACACTAGACCGCTACAAGAGGGTCTCGTCCCGAGATCTAAGGACGGCACCGGAGATAAACGGAAGAGGAAGAGAAGAGGTAAAACTAAGTTGCTTCTTTGACAAATGAGTGAAACCAAAGAACCTAGCGAGGTTGAACAAATCGAAAGAAAGAATATAATGGAGATGAACAGGATTGCGAACACTCCGTCAGATAAGAGGAACATGGGATACAACAAGAACCCAGAGGTTAAGTGACATGGTAGATATCGAAACCACTCCGATTAAAACAAGATAGAGAAGGAATAAGAATGATATAATTTGGACAGCACTCTGATAGAAAAGAGAAGGAAAACTTGATAAGATGAAAAGAACTTGAAAGGAGAACACCACACTCTGGCTAAATGGATAAGCACGAAAGGAACACAATCCTCACAATTCTAGATGATGAGTGAAGAGAGCAACAGCGCAATGCCTCCGGAAGAAAGAATAGAAGATAGATCATTGGAAAGAAAGAAATACAAGAAAATGATAACTTCTACCACCGATGAATTTGAAAGCATCCTTAGAAAGAAGGAATTAAACGGAGTTATTGGATTAACAACAATGAAAGGATAAGCTTGTAGTGGGCTTATCGATAACTTCTCAAGATTGAGGCAAAATTCTGCCACTAACGGAAAGCAATAGATTGGATTGATATCAACAAGGAGACGGGAAACTTATTTCACCAGGAAGATAAATGAAGAAGTTGGTCATTTATGAGCACCATAGATAGCAACAATCCTTAGGGAAGGCTTTAGGTGAAATATAACCCAAGATAATTCCAATGAAGAGATTGATGGGTTGCAAATGATCTCCTGAACAAAGAGAAAAAGATGGGTTTAAGATATCTCATTCTTAACAACTTGTGAATCATGAAACACGGAAGGAAATTGTCAAGAATGACATAACACCACCTCAAAAGATAAGGTAGAAAGAATTGCCTTTCGGAATGCAAGATGAAGAATTTTTGAGCTCCTCAAAACAAAACACGTGTTGAGCACCATGTTTAATTTTGAGTATAGCTTGGCGGATCAAAACTTCGAGAGAAATCTTGAAGAACAAATGAAGAATGAAAGGAATCCTTGACGAACCACCATGTGGAACCTCCATGAAGAACTCCGGCAATAAAAGGATGATAGAAAGAAAGAGAAGTTGAAAACACAAGGTGAATCCTTGCAATGATTTAGATGAATCTTCGTGGTGATATAATTGAGAGATCTTGGAACTCCAGGAAAGTATGAAGCACTTGAACTGAGAATTTACTCATCGTCAACAAACTCCGCAAGAATGAATCCATCACTTGGATGAAGCAAGAATAAGAATTATGTTATGCGTATCCTTCACCAATTTAAATTGATGACAAGCAACGGATTTGGCATACTACTTATTCTCGTAGAAATAATTAAGATAGATATGGCGCAAACTTGGGAAGGTATTGATGGAACCACCCTGTGGGGTTTGGAAACAATGAATGAATTAATATGATAACGAAGGAAAAGAAATCTTGAATGAACCACCGTAAGAATTGAAAATGAACAAAGAAAAGGATAATGAAACACCGGGAAGAATTAGAAACGAATCAAAATACTTGAGGGAATTTGATACAAGAGAACGAAGAGATCGCGAGCTGATTAGAGAATACTTTAATGATGCACCGGTAAGATTTGGAGAATGATAGCTACACGCTGAGAATGAATAATTCTGAGATGATGGGCTACGGAGAATCAAACTGAAAAGACTTCTGAATTGCTCCGGATGGGTGAAAAGAATTCTCACAGTGGAATATAATTTTGAGAGGATGGCATCAAGCTTGATCTACGAATCTTTGAGAGAATGGATAAAATTTGAAGGAGAATCTCTTCTTCGGTCTTCAAAATTCGAGAATGGCGATGAGAAAAAGCACCATGAATTGTTGAGACACTCTGAAATAATGAAGAATAGAAAGATTGAGCCAACGAGGAAAAGAATTTGAAAGATCCTAGAGAAAGACATATGACTGATGACAATTCATTCTTACGTCAAACTTTGCAATGAATTTGAAAATAACTCCGAAAATAATTAGAAGAGTCAAGTAAGATCCTGGAAAAAGACATGTGGGTTAGGGCCCACTCAAGAGAAACACCGTTGAACGATTTCTTAGGAAGAGATAATGCACTGGTTGATTTGAACGTCTTGAATGAGGTAACAACCTCGAAATAGCTTGGAAGGAATAAGAATGGAAAACTTGAATCTTCTGGGATATTGTCAGCACTCCTGAACAAATGAATGGCGAGAAGTGGATGATTAAGAGGTGCACCGGCATGAGAAAACATGTGAAACAAGGAAAGGAATGTGATCAACACTGAAGGCTTGAATTTAGTCCACCGGGGAAGAAAAGAGGACGAAGAAGGAAAGAATGATGAACTTGTAGCTCGTGAGCATCTGCATGAGAAATCACCGGTTAAGAACATTGAAGGAAAGGAATGAAGACTCTTCACATGAATAAAATTGATACTTGATTAAGATATCTGATTCCTTGAATAAAAGGGTGGGAGGGCGGAAAAAACAAAGACAACGTGGGACGGATGGAACAAACACCGTTGAGAAAACTTAGAATTGATCTTGCGGATGTTGAAAATGTTCGGATCCACTTGAAGAGAAGCACTCCGGTTGGAAAGAATTGAAAAGACAACCTTGATGATCAAGAAGGATTAGCATCCACATAGAAATATGCTTAGGGAAGGTATGGAATCAACACTTGACATTGAAGCAACTCGAATACCACAACTCAAAAACAAAACAAAGGATTTGGCTTGCAGAATAAGCCGGAACAAATACATATGATAGAGATTTACCCAATCCCATATCATGCATCTGTCGGGAAGATATTTTAGGAGCTACTTGAATTCCCACCAATAAAACTCCCGAAACTTTCTGGTTATGCAATCAGGTGTTGGGGATACAGGGGAAGCATAATATCTCACCCAAACTAACAATCCCTACATCCAGCTGTATCCATCCTTCAACACATAACCAAGAAACCTTCGGAAATTGTGTACCTCAACCTTCGAAAAGCATCTGTTATACGAGTTATGGCAATACTCCCGAACTCCTGCCCCAGTACTGGGTGGCGTCGAGGTTATCTCACCAACAACTGCATAAAGAGATTTTCGATGTCGGGGAACTCATGTATTCCGGAACTGCAACGATAAAATTGTGGCGACAACACCTCGGAGCTCAACTCCCCGGGACACTGCCACAACCCCTAAATGTCAGGAGGCACCAAGAACAATGTTCTCGTCACAAGACTATCGGAACGATTCCAAGATTCCCGCGTGATCCTAAATTTTTTTAGTGAAATTTGAGGAGAGGAAAGTCAAAACTTCTACGTTAGGAGGCCTCACTAGAGTGACGAAGGGACTGAGGAGTAAAAAGAATCCTACTCTCCGATATATATAATCCTAAGTCTCAAAACAGTTTGTTCTAGACTAAACAACGTCAGCAATTCGATCAAGCAGGGGGCTCCTATGTCGGGGATGGCTCTGATTACCAACTTGTAACACCCACAATGCGGCTATATCTCCCACGTGTCAAGGCACGACTTAGAGGCATAGTCGCATGGTAGTTTTGTCGCAAGAGGAGTAATCTTCACACAATCCCATGTACTGAATAAGAAAGGGATAACGAGTTGGCTTACAACCGCCACTTCACCCAATACATAAATAATTCATACATCATCCAAATACACTCGAAGACCGACTACGGTCAAATCCGAATAAAAGGGAAGATAAACCCCAAATACTAGATCCCCGATCATCCCAACTAAGCTCCACTACTGATCATCAGGAAACGAAACATAGTAATGACCCAGATCCTCGTCGAACTCCCACTTGAGTTCGGTAGGATCACCTGCACTGGTATCCTCGGCACCAGCAACTGTTTGGAAGTGTCCGTGAGTCACGAGACTCAGTAATCTCACACCCGCGAGATCAAGACTATTTAAGCTTATGGGTAGGAGAAGGTAGTGAGGTGGAGCTGCAGCAAGCACTAAGCATATATGGAGGCTAACATACGCAAATAAGAGCGACAAGAGAAGCAACGTAACGGACGAGAAGCTAGAAGTGATCAAGAAGTGATCTTGAAGCTACTTACGTTCAAGCATAACACAAGATCGTGTTCACTTCCCAGGCTCCACCGAAAAGAGACCATCACGGCTACACACGTGGTTGATGCATTTTAATTAAGTCAAGTGTCCAGTTCTCTACAATCAGATATTAACAAATTCCCATCTGCCACATAACCGCGGGCACGGCTCTCAAAAGTTTATAACCTGCAGTGGTTTCCTAACTTAGCCGATCACAAGCTCTCACGGTCAACGAAGGATATTCCTTCCCCCGGAAAGACCCGATCAGCCTCAGAATCCCGGTTACAAGACATTTCGACAATGGTAAAACAGGACCAGCAAGACCACCCGACTATGCCAACAAATCCCGATAGGAGCTGCACATATCTCGTTCTCAGGGCATACCAGATAAGCTAAGCATACAAGTACCAACATAACCCAAGTTGCCAACGGACGGTCCTGCACGGTGCTCTAGTTTGGACCAATACTCAGAGGAACACTGGCCCAGGGGGTAAAATAAGATGACCCTCGGGCTGGCGAAAACCCAAGGGAAAGGCTTAGGTGAGGCAAATGTAAAACCAAGGTTGGGCCTTGCTGGAGGAGTTTTATTCAAAGCGAACTGTCAAGGGGTTCCCATAACACCCAACCGCGTAAGGAACGCAAAATCAAGGAACATAACACTGACATGATGGAAACTAGGGCTGCAAGTGGAACAAAACACCGGGCATAACGCCGAGCCTTCCACCCTTTACCAATTATATAGATGCATTAATTAAATAAGAGATATTGTGATATCCCAACATATCCATGTTCCAACATGGAACAAACTTCAACTTCACTTGCAACTAGCAACGCTATAAGAGGGGCTGAGCAAAAGCGGTAACATAGCCAAACAACGATTTGCTAGGAAGGTGGGTTAGAGGCTTGACATGGCAATATGGGAGGCATGATAAACAAATGGTAGGTAGCACAACATAGCAGTAGATAGAACAACAAGCAAGCAAAGATGGAAGTGATTTCGAGGGTATGGTCATCTTGCCTGAGATACCGCTAGGAAGAAAAATGAGTCCAAGAAGTAGACGACCCAACATAGTCGAACGAACCCTCACAACTCCCAGAACAAAACCAAAGCTAACGAGAGAAGCAAACCGGAAATAAGCAAGCAACATAGTAAACAACCATCACATAAACATGGCATGATGCGTATGATGCATGTCCGATTTAAAGAGGCATGGCAATTTGGGAAGTGCACAAACAAAACTACAAATTAAGTGGAGCTCAATATGCAACGAGTTGTGTATTGATGAAACACCACATCAATTATTTAGTTCTCTCTCGTTTATGTACCCAACAATATTAAATGTTGTGAAACATGGCAAGAAGTGGGGCATAAGTAAACTACACATTTTAGGAAATTTTAAATGAGCCCGGAAACAACAACAACAATTCCAGGAAATCCTCATAATCATATTTCGAATTAGCTACTGTTCTTCCCTAAAGATAATTTTAGAGTTATTAAACATGCAATGTAAGTACCCCATGTTAATCTATGCATTTTTCTGCCCCCATTTACATATAAAGTTTATTTAAAATGGAGCTACGGTTACTTAGCTATGAAATAAATCATTTTAACATGGCAATTAAGCAAAATACATGCAAACATCATTTTAAACATTTTAACATGGATGAAAGTTGGAAATTATGAAACTAGATAAAATTCTAAGCATTTTACATATATAAATTATTTACAAATGATGCACGATTTGTGAGATATTAAATATATGAAGTGCAAGGGCTTTTTCGCAAAAAATAGGTAAATCCTGGAAAAGGCGCTAAATCGCATAACAGTAAAAAAACAGGAACTAGGCTGGATCCGCAACTGGGGCAACAGAGCAGGGGAGGCTGGAGGGGGCTGCTCACCCATGGGCCTGGCCCGGTCGGTGGAGGAGGCAGGCGGCCATGGCGCCGGATGCGGCCCACGCGGCCGACGCGCCTGTCGTCGTACTCCTCCTCGATACAGAGGGGATCGAGGGAAGGTAGGGCGGCACGGCCTTTGGGAACCGGCGAGGCGAGGGGCATGGCGGCATGCGGCGAGGTCAGGGACGGGTGGATCCTGGGCAGGGTCACCGGATCCGAGCGATGGCGCGAGGCACAGAGCACGGGGGCGCGCAGGACGCCGGCGGCGCGAGCTTCGAGCCTGGGCGGCCATGGATGATCCCTGTGAGGGAGACAGAGAGGGTGTGAGGGAGAGAGCGGGGAAAGGGAAGGGAGCGAGGGCGGCGAAGCGCTCGCATGAGAGGTCACCGGCGGCGGTTCCGGCCTGTGGCGCGGGAGCAGCGAGGCTCTGGTGGCGGGGTTGAGCGCGGGCTACGGCGGTGCACTCGGGGGCGGGATCTCAGTGGCGGTGACGTTGCGCGGGTTCGCTCGGGCCTCAGATGGGCTTGGGCGGGCCTCACGCGGGCTTGGCGGACCTACGGCGCTGGAGGCTGGTGGGGGAAGACGTGGCGGCATCCGGTTGGCCGCGGGCGTCGGCTGTGGTGGCGCGGCCACTGGTGGTGCGCCACTTGGCGCCAGAGGGCTGGCCGGGCACGGATTCCATGGAGGGGGGCGGCGGCTGCAGGTAGGAGGTGGCTGGCGGCGCGGAAATTGAGGAGGGGGTTGGTAGGGGGCCAAAAATGGCACGGGATGCGTCTATATATAGAAAGGGGGCTAGGGTTAGGGGTTTTTCTCTGTTTCAGAGCCGTTCTATTGCCATCGGACGGTCCGGAGCGGAGGGTGGTTAGGTTGGTCCTAGTGGGCTGTGTAGATGGGTTGGGCTGAGAAGAGAGAGAGAATGGCTGCCCGGCAACAGTTTCCAGAGACCGAAAACGTCCGATGAATGCCCGGCTATAATGCCGCTATATGTTTAACGATTGGGCTATCAAACGAGCTCCGAATGCGACGAAACTTGGCAGGCGGCCTAGTGACAACATAACAACACCGCATGCCAACTTTCAACCCATTCCGAGAAGATTTTCCGGCCACTTATAAAAATACTATTTTGGACATGCCAGGGGCGCGTGCGAGTGTGGTTGGGCTCAGAACGGACAACAGACAGAACTGGGGGAACCCGGACGGATGCAAGTTTTGGAAACATGCAGATGCAATCCGGATGATGACCTGGCAAGATGCAACACGCAAGCGAATGACAAGGCAACAATAGCGAATAACTGGGAGACACCTGGCGCATTGGTCTCGGGAAGTGACAACCCTACTCCTGCTTTCTGGTGGATTAGTCTCGAGGTGGGCTGAGGATGAACTAGTATAGTGAAAGACCAACCTCAGGAGGCGAGTTCTTGTGTGGGAGTGAAGTGGTGAGGGAGGAGTGGATCTGATCCTGACGAAAGGTGGTCTTCGCCTGCAAAGCTTCTAGTCATGACGCCGTGGTGGGATCAATGATGACCTCCATCTTGCCGTCCTAGTGGTCCTGGTCTTGTTGCATGAGAATGGAAAACTTTGTCTGATTCCTCGAGATTATGCACTTGTGCTTGCCTCCTTAGTACAAAAGAGTAAACTGTTGTACTACGCCTGCTGGCGCCCTCCTATCGTCATGGCTTGTGCCATCCGAACCTCGCGAGGTGGAGGCTTGCATAGAGATCTCTGCTCCTCAGCAGCCAGCCTGAGGAGGCCGCTCCTGCTGGAGGTCTTGGTGTCATCCACCTCGTGAGGCTTGGCCCCTCGCGAGGGTCTTGTGTTGTTGATGCTGAAGGTCGGCCGTACCAGGCCGTCGATGGAGCCACGGGTCGCAGGCAGGCAAGTCTAGGTACCCCCATTCCTAGAACGCTGACAGTAGCCCCGGGCCCAAGGCGCACTCGGACTTGGCTTCGAGGCGAAGCAAAAGGGCAAGGGCAGAGCGCAGTGGGTCGTAACCGCCTGCGGCCTCGGTCGACGTGTGGCGATTGATGGGACGTGGGCGTCTCCGCTTCCCCATGCAGCCTCGGCAACCGTTCGACTTGACTAGAGCATGCTGCATGCAGAAAGATCATCATTACCGAGGATCGTGGGCGCTGGCGGTTGGCCTCCCTCTCGCTATAAATGGGGAGATGGGCGAAGCCCCCCTTGATCATCTCCATCTTCTTGCTGCCTGCTTCCTCTTCTCATTCCTTGTCTCGTCGTCTCGCTAAAGTGTTCATGGTGCCGACGAGGAAGTTCTCCGTTGCAGAGAAGGGGAAGGCCCCCAAGGAGGAACCGGTTTCGCCGCCTCCCGAGAGAAGCCGCGGACGTCCCCGCAAGTATGCCGCGAACCCGGCGGTGGGCTCTCAGGGGCGCCGACGCATTCCTCCAAGAGCGGGCACTGCCTCCGGTGGCTGAGGCCGTGCTTCTTCTTGCGGCGGGAGACGCCGAGGATGAGGTAGCTCCTACGATGGGGGAAGGCACGCTATGGTCGCCCAGCCTCCTTCGCCGCGTTTCCACTTGGCGGACACGTTCTCGGAGTTCGCTGTGTGGTCGGAGAGGCCCGCTGGTACCTGGCTCTCGCTCCCGCACTTCTTTGCGGGTGCTCTTTTCAACCGCGGCACTTGATGGCCTCTGGCTGTAGACTGATGGCTGCTGCAGTAGAGCCTCGTGGGTGGGGGTCGAAGTCACTGCCGCGGGCAACGTGTCCTTGACCCGGGGTTTGCAGGCGTTCGCCCACGCGCGGGGCCTGAACGGGAGGTGCACCCTACACTTCAAGTACGACGGCCTCACAACCCTCTATATTAGGGTGTTTGGGGATACGGCCACCGCGTGGGGTGCTGCCCCGAGGATGGCAGCAACGATGATGAGCTTGGCCTTGGCGAAGGCCGCGATGACAACGAGGGTGAGCTTGCTGTTGGCGACAGCCGCGGCACCTCCAGCAGCGGCGGCTCCCCCTCTATCGAGAGCACCAGCAGCGATGGCTACGACAAACCACCATGCCGCTGGACTTGGATCGAGGGAAGCGAGAGGAAGGCTCTGACTGAACTTTGGGCGCTGCTGGAGGCTGGCCTCGGGAGCTGCTGTGGTCACGTGGCCTGCTTTTGTTTTTCCTTTCCTTTCTCCTGCATTTGAAAAAAGGTAGAGGTCCCAGCTAGGGTGTGTAATGAACGGCAGCGCTTGTGCCACTATGTTATGTTTGCTACTTTGATGTTGTGCCATGATACTTGTGTTTCCACTAGGTGCGGTCAGGGTAACTTAGCTCGATGTGCTTGTGGTAGTCACCCATGTTGCTAGGGTGCACCTTGCCTGCTGTATCCCCCGAGGGCTTCCTTCCCGACGACTGAGGAGCCGCCGATCCTTAGGATATGTTGTATGGCTATAGAGTTTCTCTCTTTTTTAGAAGGCCTCGCAGGGCACCTCGTCCTTGTCGGATTGCGGGTTCCGGCTAACCCTTGAGGTTCGAACTCTGGGGTGCACACAAAGAACACTCTCTCCCTAGTTCGCTCGCTCAACGATCTCATGGCCTAGCTCGACGAGCCATAGGAACAAGAGACACAAGGGTTTATACTAGTTCGGGCCACCTTGCGGTGTAATACCCTACTCCAGTGTGGTGTTGGTGGATTGTCTCACGGGCTACGGATGAACTAGTACCATGGATGAACAGCCTTAGGAGGAGAGGTGTTCTTGAGCTCGGCGAGCTGATGGATGCGAGATGGAATGGATCTGATCTAGGATGAGTCCATCCCTCCCTATGGTGGTGGCTAGTCCTATTTATAGAGGCCCTGGTCCTCTTCCCAAATGTTAGGCAGGAAGGGATCCCACAACGGCCAAGTTCGAAGGGAGACAACTAGTACAAGCTGTCCTGACAAAAGGTGGTCTTCGCCTGGCAAAGGCTCTGGTGGTGATGCTATTGTGGCCTCCATGGTGACCTCCGTCCTGCCATCCTGCTAGTCTTGGTCTTGTTGCACCGATATGGAAACCTTTTCCTGATGCCTCAGGACACCTAGCTGCGCCTGCCTCTTTAGCATGAAAGAGGAAACTGGTGCACTGCACCCGCTGGCACCCGCCTGGCCTTGGTCATCATGTCTCATGGCACGTGAACCTCGTGAGGTTCCCCTTGCATACAGATCTCCGCTCCTCGGGAGCCAGCCTAGTGAGGCTGCTCCCGGGGAGGTCTTGGTGTCGTCCGCCTCGCGAGGCTTGACCCCTCGCAAGGGTCTTGAGTGGTTGTTGGTGCACATGGGCTGTACCAGGCCGCTGGTGGATCCACACACTAGCCCGCAGGTAGGCAAGTCTGGGCACCCCCGGTCCCAAAACACCGATAGTAGCCCCCGGGCCCAAGGCGCGCTCGAGCTTGGCTTCAAGGCGAAGCCAAAGGGGCAAGTGCGGAGCACCATGGGCCCCAACCTCCTGCAGCCGTAATTGATGTGTGGCGATTGATGGGACGTGAGCGTCTCCATTTCCCCATGCTGTCTCGACAACCGTTCAACTTGACGAGACCTAACTACATGCAGAAGAAAGACCATCATTGTCCGTGATCATGGAGGCTGGCGGTTAGTCTCCCTCTAGCCATAAACGAGGAGAGGGGTGGAGCCCCCATTGCTCATCTCCTCCTCCACTTCGCCTGCTTCTTCTTCTTCCTCTTTGCTCCATCGTCTTGCTGCGACACCCATGGCGCCGATGAAGAGGTTCTCGACCGCGGAGAAAGGGAAGGCACACTAGGAGCGGCCCTGCTCACCACCACCCAAGAGGGGGCGTGGCTGCCCCCGCAAGCATGATGTGACCCCTGTCATGGCCCCTTGAGGACGCGGATGTACTCCTTCGGGGACAGGCGTGGTCCTCGGCGGCCGCAGCGGTACCCCCTCCGGCGGTGGAGGCCGCTCCGGGCGGAGCAGCCCTTGCGCCGAGGGGAGGCGCGCTATCATAGCCCGGCCTCCTCGGCCGCGCTTACATTCAACGGAGGTGCTCCGGAGTTCATCGTGTGGTCGGAGGAGTCGGTCGGCAGTTCTCGATGGCTTTGGGCTGCAAGCTGACGGTTGCTGCAGCAAGGCCTCTTGGGCCACGGTGGAGGTCTCCGCCGTAGGCAACATGGTCCTGGCTTACGACTGGCAGATGTTCGCCCACGGGCGCGGCCTGAGCAGGAGGTGCACCCTCCACTTCAAGTACGACGGCATCGCGACCCTCTACGTGAGGGTCTTTGGGGAAGATGGCTGTCGTGCAAGGTGCTACCCCGAGGACAGTTGTGGCAACGACGAGTCGGGCCTTGACAATGGTCGCAACGATGCCGGGGGCGAGTTCGCCCTTGGCGACGTCCGTGGCTTGTCTGGCGGAGGCAGCTCCTCCTCCAACGAAAGCTCCAACAGCGGTGGCTACGACCAGCCGCCACATCGCCGGGCTCGGTATGAGGACGGTGGTGGGTCATCCCGCCGCCGCGCTCCGATGAAGCGCGAGGAGGACTCTGGCTGAGTACGGGGGGCGTCGGGAGCCGACCCTCGGGAGCCGCTGCGAGTGCGCCCGCCGCTTTTGCTCGTCCTTTCCCTTCTTCCTGCAGTCCAAGAAACAAGTATGGGCCCATGCGAGGGCGTGTAATGAACCGTAATATTCATGCCACTTGTGTTATGTTTATTGTTCTTGTGTTGTGTTATGGCATTCGTGCTTCATGTAGACATAGAGGGATAACTTAGCTGGATGCACCCGGGGTAGTTTCCTGTCTTGTGAGGGCATGCCCTCTGCCATCTGGTGAGCACTCCTTGTTGCTGGCTCGGGAGCCGTTGACCTCGGGAGGCGTCACAAAGCTGCAGAATTTGTTAGGACATCCGTCGGGTGCCTTATCCTTCCTTGTGCGAGGCCTCGAGCATGGGCTAATCATGGCCTAGCACACCACGTCATGGTACCTGTGGGGCACGGACTTAGAGGGGTGTGCCAATCACGAGCTCAACCGAGGGTGCCTCGTGAAGGTTAGGGGAGGCGAAGCTCTGGAGCGACAGGGCTTTGGTGAGGTGTGTCCGTGGCTTAGGCTAGCCCAGCGCATGCACACACCCGCCCAGCCCCAACGTGAGGCACGCGAGGGAGAGCGTCGGGCAACTGCTGTCCTCCCTGGCGCGAGACAAAGAACCGAGCAAAGATGTAGAGAAAAGAAAGGACTCAGCCGAGCAATCAAGAATCACCAGAACTTAAAATGTCAATAAAAGGCTGCAAACCAACTATAGAAAGCAAATGAGCAGCCGCGTCTAGCACCTAGTCTAGTCTTCTCACCTGTGTGGAGCTAAGTGATGCCACTAGGACGTGGGAGGGAGCCCCCGAGGACCGAGGGCGGAACTTCGGAGACTCCCGGGCGTGTATAGCCCCACTCATTATTACATGAGAGTGTCATGGGTGGAGACCTTCACAGGCACTGGGCCTTGCTTCGTGGGTAGAACTTCCAGAGGTGTTGGATGTTCCATGCGTTCTGGATGGGGATCCCGTCCTGCGTCTCCAGGCGCACAGCGCTAGGCCTGGAGACACGGGCAATCCTAAATGGTAACTCCCACATGGGTGAGAGCTTATGCAGCCCTTCCCTGGAGAGCACCCGCCTCAGGACGAGATCGCGCACCTCGAGCGTCCTGGAGCGGATGCTACGGCAATGATACCACTGCAACGCCTGCTGTACCTTGCCGCACGGAGCGAGGCTTAGCGGCGGCGTTCCTCCCCCAGCATGAGGTCCATCCCTCGCATGGCTTCCTGATGTGCCTCGTCGAACACCAGGACCTACACGAAGCGATGCCTGACCTCGTGAGGGAGAACCGCTTTGGCTCTGTAGACGAGGAAGAACGGAGTCTCGCCTGTCGGCTTAGTGGCGGTGGTGCGGATGGGCCAAAGCACGGACTGGAGCTCATCGTACCAGTCCCTACTGCGGGCCTCGAGCTTCTTTTTGAAGGTCCTTGTCTTGAGGACCCTCAGGACCTCCGCGTCAGCATGCTCGGCTAGGTCGTTGCTTCTGGGGTGTGCTACTGAGGCGTAGCATATCTGCGTTCCAAGATTAGCACAATATATTTTGAAGAGATTGCTAGTGAACTGTGAGCCATTGTCGGTGATGATACGGTTAGGGACCCCGAAACAACTCCCCAGTCCCTTGATGAACCTGACCGCTGAGCCGGCTAGGATGGTGCAGACGGTTTCCACCACTGCCCATTTGCTGAAGTTGTCGATGGCGACGTAGAGGAGCGGTAGTTGCCGCAGGTGCCGCAGGTGACGGGGAGGCAAATCTGCCCTAGGGGGCAGGTGGAACCCACTCCAGAGAAAGGCCTGGTGTGACGGAGCTGGCCCACCGGCACATGCAGCAAGCTGAAGGCTTCCACGGACAGCACGTTGAGGCCGGCTCCTCCGTCGTTGAGGGTCTTGGTAAACGCTACGTTGTAAATGGTGGGTGAGCAGAGCATCAGGAGCGCGCCGATAGTTGTCGCACACTTGAGTTGGTCAAAGGAGCTGAAGGTAATGGTGCACTTGGACCACCTGAGCGGGCGCGCGGTCTCGAGCCTGGGGAGCGCTGCATTCACCTTGCGAGCAAATTGCTTGAAGATACGCTGAGAGGCTGGGGCCTGAGCACCACCCAAGATGCATGCAATGGCGCGAGGCTCCTAGAATCCTCCAGCCGCTCGTCCTAATGATAGTCATCGTTCCTTCTTGGTGGTGGCGGCAGCGGAGGAAGGCCAGTGTTGCCCCGAGGGCGGTCCTCACGAGGATGGTCTCTCCAGGCGCCCTCGCGAGGCTGGTCCTGCTAGCGGTCCTCACGAGGCCGGTTGCGCCCACTCCTAACGGGGGCCTCTGTCGTCCCAGCATCCTCCACTTCGTCCTCCTCCTTGACAGTAACCTCGGTCGCTGCGCTCATGCGTCGGCCGAAGCGCCCATCGCAGATGGCCCTGAGCTCTTGATAGTCGTTAGTGTTGTGGTTGTGCACGTTGTGGAAGGCGCAGCATAGGCTGTTGTCCTTGGATGACTCAGGATGGTCAAAGTCGTGCTTCATCTCCGGCTCCACCACGAGCACAACAGCCCCCTTGCACTTCACATCATTGGTCTTGGCCTTCTTGTCTTCTGGGTCAGCTACTGGAAGCTCTTGGAGGGAGAGGCATCCCTCCTTAGCCCTTGCGCACTTGGTCGCCATGTTGAACATCTCCAGAGCTGTGCACAGGTCTTCGTGTATGGCGAAATCCTACTTCATGTTGACATCGCGGACGCCATCGGAGAATGGTAAAATGATGGCCTCGTCCGTCACCTTGGGAATCTTGTGGTGAACGCAGTTGAAACGCTGGATGTACTTCTGCAAGGTCTCCCTTGGCTGCTTCTTGATGCGCCATAGGTCACCAGCGGCAGGCGGCCGGTCGCGGGTGCCTTGGAAGTTGGCGATGAAGCGCTCACACATCTTGCCCGAGGAGGAGATCAATGCCACAGGCAGGTTTAGGAGCCAGGAGAGCGCACCGTCCTTGAGAGCCATGGGAAACCAGTTCGCCATGACCTTCTCGTTGCCGTTGGCTGCCTCGATGCTCAGCTCGTAGAGCTGCAAGAACTCAGCAGGGTCGGGGGTGCCGTCGTAGCGTGGAGGCAGGTCGGGCTTGAACTTGCCGGGCCAGATGATGCTGCGCAGCTCAGGGGTGAAGGCGCGGCAACCTGCCGTGGTCACTGGAGCCCGCCGTGGAGGCGGGGCCCGGTCTTGGTACCCGTGCGCCGCTGCCACAGGCTGCGCGCGATCCTGACGTGGTGGTGCAGGGTGCGTAGGAGAGTCTTCTTGCAGTCGAGGGATCTCTTGGCAGCTTCCTTCTTCGTGCGTGGGCGTCCTGCGCGGCGGGTCGCGCCGCGGGGCCACGCATATCAAGGGAACGGTGGCGTCTTGATGTGGAGGTGGTGGAGGAGCTCCATGGGCTACATCTCCCGCAGTTGGAGGTGGGCGAGGCAGCGAGAGAGACGGTGCGGGAGAGCCCCCGGCGGCGCTGACGAGCTCAGCGATGTGGTCCAGCCGTCTTCGTAGAGGTTGTCGATCGGCCGGTAACGTAGGAGCTCATGTGCCAAGAGCAGTGTGGCCTGCGCGTCCATGGGTGCGCGACGAGCGTGGGACGACGAGCCGACCAGAGCCAGCGACAGGGTGGCGGTGCATCCATCCCGCCGCACCGAGGGGTGCTGCGACGAGGCTTACTGGTCGTTTTCCGCTGGGCCGGTAGTGGTGTTGCAGCAGGTGATGGAGAACGGCGGGGAGGTCCACCAACCGGCACCGTCTGAGCGACATGAGCAGCAAGGGAGGCCCGGCGCTCAGCATGGGCTGGGCGAGCGTCGGCCATGGATGCGGTGGAGCAGGGGTACATCGATCGACAGAAGAAAGGCTTCAGCGCAGCCCTACCTGGCACGCCAAATTTCGGATTGCGGGTTCTGGCTAACCCTTGAGGTTCAAACTCTAGGGTGCGCACGAAGAACGCTCTCTCCCTAGCTCGATGAACCCTGGGAACAAGAGATACAAGGGTTTATACTGGTTCCGGCCACATTGCTGTGTAATACCCTACTGCAGTGTGGTGTTGGTGGATTGCCTCACGGGCTACGGATGAACTAGTACCATGGATGAATAGCCTTAGGAGGAGAGGGGTTCTTGAGCTCGGCGAGCTGATGAATGCGAGATGGAATGGATCTGATCTAGGATGAGTCCATCCCTCCATATGGTGGTGGCTAGTCTTATTTATAGAGGCCCTGGTCCTCTTCCCAAACGTTAGGCGGGAAGGGATCCCACAACGGCCAAGCTTGAAGGGAGACAACTAGTACAAGTTGTCCTCACAAAAGGTGGTCTTGGCCTGCCAAAGGCTCTGGTGGTGACGGTGTTGTGGGCTCCGTGGTGACCTCCGTCCTACCATCCTGCTGGTCTTGGTCTTGTTGCACCGATATGGAAACCTTTGCCTGATGCCTCGGGACTCCTTTCCTACGCCTGCCTCTTTAGCACGAAAGAGGAAACCGGTGCATTGCGCCCGCTGGAGCCCGCCTGGCCTTGGTCGCCATGGCTCACGTCACGTGAACCTCGCGAGGTGCCCCTTGCATAGAGAACTCCGCTCCTCGGGAGCCAGCCTAATGAGGCTGCTCCCGGGGAGGTCTTAGTGTCGTCTGCCTCGCGAGGCTTCGCCCCTCGGGAGGGTATTGAGTGGTTGCTACTGAAGATGGGTTGTACTATGCTACTGCTCGAGCCATGCACAAGCCCGCAGGAAGGGAAGTCTGGGCACCCCCGGTCCCAGAACACCGACAGTCCTACCTCGCGCGAGCCCCCGAGCATGGGTTGGTTGTGGCTGGTACACTGCGTCGTGCTACCCGAATGCATGGACTTAAGGGGGTGCGCATGCCCACGAGCTAATTCAAGAGCGTCTCGCAAGAATTAAGGATGCTGGAGCCCTGGGGCAGCAAGGCTTTGGCGAGGTGTGGCTGTGGGCGAGCCCAGCTACGCATCTGCCTAGCCCCCACACGCGAGACGTGCGAGGAGGAGCGACGGGCAACTGCCACTCTTCCTGGCAAGACGAAAGGCGGACAAGCAAGAGAGAAAATTCCAAATCTGGTGAATGGAAGACGCAAAAACTCCAAATTCATTCAAGAAGTCAAAAACCAGCTACAGAAAGCAAGCAAAGAATGGCCGCGTCCAGCACCTAGGCTATTCTTCATGTCTTCCCACCAGTCCGGAGCATGGGGTCTCCATTAGGACGTGGGTAGGAGCCCCCGTGAGGCCCAGGGGTGACCTTAGGAGACTCCGGGGCATGTACAACCCCAACTTATTATTACCTGAGAGTGTCACGAGCGGAGAACTTCACAGGCATGGGGCCTTGCTTCATGGGTAGTACTTCCGGAGGTGCTGGATGTTCCAGGCGTTCTGGATGGGGATACCGTCCTGCATCTCCAGGCGCGGGATGCCAGGCCTAGAGACACGGGCAATCCTGAACGGGCCCCCACACATGGGCGAGAGATTATGCAGCCCTTCCTTGGAGAGGACGTGCCTCTGGACGAGATCACCCACTTCGAGCGTCCTGGTGCGGAAGCTGCAACAGTGGTACCACTGCAGCGCCTGCTGGTACCTCGCAACTCGGAGTGATGCCTGGCGGTGGCGTTCCTCCCCCAGCACAAGGTCCATCCCCACGTGGCATCATGGCGTGCCTTGTCAAACGCCAAGACCCGCATGGAGCGATGCCTGACCTCATGAGGGAGACCCAGTTCAACTCTGTAGACGAGGAAGAACGAAGTCTCACCCATCGGCTTTGTCGCCGTGGTGCAGATGGACTACGGCAAGGACTAGAGCGCGTCAAGCCAGCCCTTCCCGCAGGCCTCGAGCTTCTTCTTGAAGGTTCTTGCCTTGAGGCCCCTCAGGACCTCGTCATTAGCGCACTTGGCCTGGCCACTGCTCCTGGTGTGTGCCACCAAAGCGTAGCATATCTGCGTTCCAAGATTAGCACAATATGTTTTGAAAAGGTTGCTGGTGAACTGCGAGCCATTGTCGGAGATGATGCGATTGGGAACCCCGAATCGGCTCAAGAGGACCTTGATGAACTTGATGGCCGAGCCTGCCGGGATGGCGCGGACGACCTCTACCTCGGCCCACTTGGTGAACTTGTCGATGGAGACGTAGAGGTAGCGGTAACCCTCGGGCGCTCGAGGGAACGGGCCCAGGATGTCCAGCCCCTAGACCACGAAGGGCCATGAGAGCGGGATGGTCTGGAGGCCCTAGGCGGGCTGGCGAATCTGCTTGGCATGAAACTGGCCGGCCTCGCAAGATCTTACCAGCTCGGCAGCATCGTTGAGCGCCGTGGGCCAGTAGAATCCGCTGCGGAACGCTTTTCCCACAAGGGTGCGCGATGAATAGTGGTGCCCGCAGTCCCCGCCATGTATGTCAGCCAACATCTCACATCCCTGCTCCCTGGAGATGCATCGTAGAGAAACATCGTTTGGTCGTTTTCGTTAGAGCTCACCGTCCTGGATGCAATACGCTGTGGCCTGGTGGGCCACTCGCTCTGCGTATTCTTCCTTCTCTGGCAAGGTGCCTTGGAGCAGGTATGCCTTAAAATCCTCTGTCCAGCAACCCTCCCGAGGTTCTAGCGCGAGGAGAAGGCGGGCTCTGGAGGTCGGGCCGCAAGCTGGGCGCCTGAGAGGGGCACTGGGGGAGCTCCTCCTGCGGCGACGCTGGTTCCATGGTGGGGGAGCTGCTGATGGCTTGAAGAGCCTCTCCTCGAAGACGCCAGGCTCCTGAGGTAGGCGCCGAGATGCCCTCTTGGCGATGTCGTCCGCCTCCTTGTTCATGTCATGTGGCACGTGCTGCAATTCCAGGCCCAAGAATTGTTTCTCAATTTTGCGTACCTCCTCGAGGTATGCTCCCATGTGCTCGTCCTTCGGCTTGTACGCTTTGTTGGAGAAGTTGACGAGGAGCTAGGAGTCACCCCTGATGGTGAGGTGCCTCACTCCCAATGCCACTGCAGCCTTGAGGTCGGCGATCAGGCCTTTGTATTCGCGATGTTGTTGGAGACCTTCTCGCCATGCTGGAAGTAGAGCTGCACGGCGTAGTAGAGCTTGTACTAGGTAGGCGATATGAGCACGGCTCTAGCCCCCGCACCCTGTCATGCGAATGCATCGTCAAAGAACATGATCCAACCATTTGGTGCCTCACTTCCCGGCAAAGGGAGCGGTCCTCACCTACTTCCGGGTCGGGAATGTCGGTCCATTCCACCACGAAGTCGGAAAGGGTCGCACCCTTGATGACTCTCGTGGTGCTGAACTCCAACAGGAACGCCCGCAGCTCGATGTTCCATTAAGCGACCCTCCCTACAGCGGAAGGGTTCTGGAGCACTCTCTCCAAAGGGTAAGCTGAGACAACCTTAATGGGGTGGCCTTGGAAGTAGTGGCGAAGCTTTCGCGAGGCGACGAGGAACGTGAGCAGGAGCTTTGCGGCATTGGATAGCATGCCCGCGCATCACGTAGCACCATGCTGATGGAGTATACCGGGTGCTCGACGAGGGTTGGGGCATTGGTGGATTCTGCGCCTCGTGAGGCTGAGGGTCCCTAGGGGCCTTGTCATCTGTCGAGGCAGCCGTGGCCTCAGGAGCCCCGCCCTTAGGAGTCTCGTTGTCTGGAGGATTGACCGGAGCCTCAGGAGCGTCGTTGACTGGTGGGGCGGCCGAGGTTTCAGGGGCACCGTTGATTGGCGGGACGACCGAGGCCTTAGGAGCGTCATCCTGGGGCCGCGGCGCCCCGACCGGGCGCGAGATGCTTCCCCGCGAGCCCTTGATCGGGTGCTCCTCCCGAACTTCCACCGGTGCTGCGCTGGCAGAGTGAGGTGTGGCGGCTAGGTACAACACCAAAGGTTCGAGGGGGCGCAGTGCGACCATCATTGGTGGGCTAGTGTGGTACCTCTTGAGTTCTTGGAAGGCAGCATCAGCCTCCAGAGTCCATTCGAACGGGCCTTTCTTTTTCATCAGCTTGAAGAATGGGAGGGCGCGCTCCCCCAGCTTGGAGATAAAGCGCGCGAGCAAGGTTACGTAGCCCGCGATCTTCTGTATCTCCTTGAGGGTCTGCGGTGGGCTCATCCTTTCTATGGCCTTGACCTTCTCCGGGTTGGCCTCGATCCCTCTGTGCGACACCAGGAAGCCCAGCAATTTGCCAGATGGAACCCCAAACACACACTTTTCCGGGTTCAGCCGTAGTTTCACTTAGCGCAGGATGGCAAATGTCTCCTCCAGGTCCTCGATAAGAGTTCTTGCTTCCTGAGATTTTACAACTATGTTGTCAATGTATGCCTCAGTGTTCCTCTCGAGCTGTTGTCCTAGGGCGATATGCATCAACTGCTGGAAGGTTGCCCCCGCATTGCACAACCGAAATGGCATGCAAGTGTAGCAGTATACCCCACACGGGGTTAGAAAGGCGGTCTTCTCGACATCTTGCACCGCCATATTGATTAGGTGATAGCCCGAGAAGGCATCCAGGAAGCACAATAGATTGCATTCAGTGATGGACTCGACGATCTGGTCGATGCACATGAGAGGGAAAAAGTCTTGAGGGAAGGCCTTGTTGAGGTTGGTGAAATCAACACACGTGCGCTCCTTCCCGCCCTTCTTGGGGACGATGACTGGGTTCACGAGCCAGTCCGGGTACCACACTTCCCGAATGACACCAGCCTCCAACAGCTTGCGGGTCTCCTGAGTGATGAACGACTGCTTCTCTGGAGCTTGTCGTCGTGCCTTCTACTTCACTGGTCACGCGTTGGGGCACACTATCAAGTGGTGCTCGATTACTCCTCGTGGAACCCCGACCAGATCTGCCGCATCCCATGCAAACACATCCTTGTTCGCGCGTAGGAATTTGACCAGCGCCTCTTCTTGGTCCGGAGGGAGGCCAACGCCTAGGGTGAAGGTGGAGCCCGCTGCCCTGTCCTCGTCGATTGGCACATGCTTCGTCTTGGCCCAATCTTGAAAGAACAACTGCTTCTTCTTTGCTGGTGCAGCCCCCGGGGCCTCCGTGGCTCCCTCCTTGCTTGGCCGCGCGGCCGCCATGGCTCTGAAGGCGTGCTTGAGGGCCAAGAGTGCATCCTTGGTGTCCCCCGCCACAGCGAGGACGCCGCGACTTCCCGGCATCTTCATGAGATTGTAGCCAGGGTGTGTCGCCGCCATGAACTTGGCCAAGACAGGGTACCCGAGGGTGGCGTTGTACGGCAGGCCCATGCGAGCGATGTCTAAGTCGATGAGCTCGGTGTGGTAGTTGTCACGGGTTCCGAAGGTGACAGGGAGGCGGATCTGCTCTAGGGGGCAGGTGGAGCCATCGACGACTCCAGAGAAAGGCTTGGTGGGGCGGAGCTAGCCGTGGGGCACATGACGCAGGCCAAACGATTCTAGGGAGAGGACATTGAGGCCTGTGCCACCGTCGATGAGGGTCCTAGTGACTGCCACGTTGCACATGGTCGGGGTGCAGAGCATCGGCAGCGTGCCAGCACCAGCCCTGGTTGCGGGGTGGTGCCTTGAGTCGAAGGTGAGGTCGGCCATAGGCGCCGCCCATCCTGGTGGTGCTCCTCGCTATACGTGGGCGGCGCCCACTTGGCGAAAGAACTGCTTGACGTGGCGGTCCGAGGCCAACGCCCATTAGCCGCCGAGGAGGGTCGTGACGGCGTGAGGTGCTGGCACCACGAAGCACGATAAAGAGGCTGCGCAACTCCTCCCAGGAGGCCACCGAAGACTCCGGCAAGGCCATGAGCCAGGCTCGCAGCACACCTGTAAGGGCCATGGGTAGCCAGTTCACCATGGCCTTGTCGCCATTGCCGGCCACCAAAATGGCCTATGCGTATGCCTGGAGAAACCCTGCCAGGTCCTCCACGCCATCGTAACGAGGCAGCAGCTCCGGCCTGAACTTGGGCGGCCACTACACCCGTCGCAAGGCGGGGGTGATAGCTTTGAGACCCATGGCTCCCCTGAACACACCCGTCGGTCTAGTCGGTGGAGCGGCGCTCGCCATAAGAGCTGAACGGGGTGGTGGAGTGCAGCGAGCGAAGAGGCGAATCTTCGGTGCACCCCTACCTGGCGTGCCAAATGATGGATTCCGGGCTCCGTAGACCCTGGATAGATTCGAACTCTGGGGTGCGTGCGAAGAACTCAACCTCCTCAGTCTACCTAAATGCCGATCTCAAAGCCTAGCTCATTGAACAGGAAGGAAATGAGACAAGGCAGTTTACCTTGTGGCGTAAAACCCTACTCCTGGTTTGTGGTGGACTAGACTCGCGGTGTGTTGAGGATGAACTAGTACAGTGAAAGAACAACCTCAGGAGGCGAGTTCTTGCGTGGGAGTGAACTGGTGAGGGAGGAGTGGATCTGATCCCTCTCTGTGGTAGTGGCTAGGCTATATTTATAGTGGCCTTGGTCGTCTTCCCCCGAAATGAAGACGGGAAGGGATCCCACAATGGCCAAATTCAAAGGTGGACAACTAGTAAATCTTATCTTGACGAAAGGTGGTCTTCGCCTGCAAATCTTCTGGTCATGACGCCGTGGTGGGATCGGTGATGACCTCAGTCTTGCCATCCTGGTGGTCTTGGTATTGATGCATGAGAATGGAAACCTTTGGCTGATTCCTTGGGACTCCACACCTGTGCTTGCCTCCTTAGCACAAATGAGGAAACTATTGTACTGGGCCCGCTAGCGCCCGCCTGGCCTTGGTCGTCATGGCTTGCGTCATCTGAACCTTGCGAGGTGGAGGCTTGCATAGAGATCTCCGCTCCTCAGGAGCCAGCCTAAGGAGGCCGCTCCTTCAGGAGGTCTCGGTGTCGTCCGCCTCGCGAGGGTATTGTGTTCTTGATGCTAAAGGTGGGCTGTACCAGGCTGTCGACGGAGCCATTTTATGGGCCGTAGGCAGGCAAGTTCGGGTACCCCCATTCTCAGAACACCGACAAAAGATGTTATGGGAAACCACAACCACCAATGGGGCCATGATCCCCTTGTGGTTCGGCAGGGGGATGTGCACATTGCACAAAGAGCGGAGAACGTCATGCAGCATGACAGAGATCACACGGGAAATTTTACCTAGGTTCAGGTCGCCACAAGGCGTAACACCCTACTCCTGCTTTGGTGGATTGATGAGAGGACCATGGTAGAGACACAACGCTCTTGCCCGGCAGGGTTGCCTCGGGGCGAGAGCAGCTACGTGTGTATGACTGTACAAGGGTCCGAATCCTTTCTATGGTTGCCACGGGCCTCCTTTTATAGACCAAGGGGTCACCACAATGGCAAATCAGTCATTGTGTACTAATTAGATAGCAAACAATGCTATCATACCTAACTCTGCAGACAAGGCAGAGCACATTAAATGTGCTGCTTAGTGTCGCATCATGGCCTACCCCGGCAAGCCTTGCCGGGCTGTTCGACCACCTTCTTGTCTGTCTGGTTGACACATCTCTGTCGTTTGCAGGTGATTTCCTTCGGAAGTGGCTGCCATGTGTCACGAAACATCCACATACTCATTTGGGGGCTTGACACCGCACTAATCGATGACTTGCGCCGCTGTGAGGTGGAGCAGTGGATCCTTGGCGGGGTGATCCTCCCTCGGTGTTCTTGGCAAGCTTGTCGGGGTAGTCCCGAGACTTGTCTCCGGAGCAACCTCGTCCTCGCCAGGCTCGCTTGCCCGGCAAGGGAGGCTTTCTCTTAGTGATATCTTATTACCTTTGGCTTGACTTGGTCTTCTTGGTCCGCCCTTTGATTCCTCATAGAGATGATCTCTTCTGCTTGGCCTCGTTTGGGATATTGCAATCTTGATCTTAGGCATGTGCACGGTCTGGGCAACAGACCCAGGGTGTGTTGCATCGACATAAGGAAACTGAGAAAACCTTCAGTCAAAGTCTTCAAATAGTAACGATCAATTTCATCAACACATGAATGAGGAAATGAAAGGGTTGAGGAGATAGAACCAATAGCTTGGTGAAGACAATGATTTGGTAGACCAGTTCCAACTGCTATGACAATTGTACGTCTGGTTGAAGCAGCTTGGTATTTAAACACATAGTCCCAAGACACACAGTCCTTATTGTATTCTCCTTGAGCCAAGGTCACACTATTATTCTTGGAGCTATATTGCTAGAGGAGGAAGAATGATAAGGCTCAACCTCTTCTCCTAGCTATGGGGTGTGTGTGTGTGCAATGAGAGCTGAAACCTTTGCATGGGTGAGCCCGGCACTACAAAATAATACACTTCCGTGATGATAAGTGTTTGTCAAAGTAGGTCCTCCATGACGATTTTATGATAGAATCAAGATCGTCATACATATGCTATCGTAGAAGTGTTCCACTTCCATGATGATGAATCACGCGTCATAGAAGTGCTTTTGTCAAGGGTAACCGACACTTGGCATCCACTATAATGGGTCGCTGTTAAGCTATTGGGTTCCAGTTTGGATCCGATAACCCGTTAACATCCCGGACCAATGGGGATATTCCATGTGTAAAATTCTCAATGGCCAGAGAAACCATGTGTTGGCTCACCATTGGGACATATGTCATCCACACATTTGACCGAAGGCGCCTATGATACGTCAACACGTGGCACGACCCAACAGAGGCCCATTCGGGTGAAAAGGTCGGCCCGTTTGACTTGGTCAAAAGGTAGCGAGTCGGCCCATGGAAAGTCTGGTAATGGCATGTTCGCATATAGCCCATTTATAGCTAGCTAACTCACGGCTCGTTACGTTCTACCCGAATTAGGCCTAGTAGCATCATCTGGGTCGTCCAATATGATTCCAGCCCGTTGTAACTTCCGGCCCATTTATGGCACATGACGTATTTTGGCCCATAAGAGGCCCTTTGTAACTTTGGGCCCATTAAAGGCCCGAGATGAAACTTCCCATAATGAACGGCGTATCGCTTTATGCCCATTCACTACTGCAGGATGCTGCTAATGCGACACTATGATTAGAGACCCTTCGAGGAGACTGTGTGCGATGCATTAATCACAAACAGGGATGTAAAAAACTCGTCAAAAAGGGTGCAAAACGTTTGCGATGGCGGAACCATCAAACACGGTTTAGATTTTAGTTGCGTGTGCGATTCAAGGCACACGGTTAACCCGTTTGAACTATTTGCGATGAGGCAGAACAACAAAAACCGGCAGCCATATCAATGTGTGTGTGATATACGGCATACAGTTCGCTTCGATGAACTGTTTGCTATTAGGGAGTGCAACAGAAACAGTTAGCCAGATCAAGGTGTGTGTGATATAGGGCATACGGTTCACTCAGACGAACTGTTTTTGATTAGCGAACACAACAGAAATGGTTCAACTTAACAAGATGTGTGTGATACGTGGCGAATAGCCGACTCAGATGTACTGTTTGTGATGAGAAATTACAACACAGACGGTTAATACAATTAGTTCGTGTGCGATTCTGTGTGTACAAAATACTTTGAAAAATGCAAACTAGTTGCTTGCGGTGGCTAGGAGTATCACACATGATGCGTTTGCGAGTACTCGTGTGCGATGATTAGTAAGTTACACATATGTTTCCTTATGTTAACACTTTTGTGATAAATAACACGTGGCACCGGATACGGTATTCGGGTTGTGTGTGTGCTCCACTTAGTCTTCTCGCGCTCCAGTGAATGCTTCCCGTGCTCCACATGGGTGAATGGTAAAATCCACGCCTCTTCCCTCACCGGTTTCCGCCACCAGCTAACGTTGCTGCATATAACCCAGGCGGCAACGTACCGCCACGACACTCTGCGCAGATCTAGTCCTCACCCATCTACCATTAGTTATTCCATGCGTGCCAGGCAACGACCAAAGCTTCGACGTTGACGCCTACCTGTGTTACATCTTTGGCGAGGAGAACGAGCCGCAACAGGTCAGGGAGAAAGAGCTTCATCGGCTGGTGCAGGCACCATGGCCCATCAGCAGTGATATCGGCGTGACAATCCTTGGGAGCACAATCGACATATTGCAGAGGAGGTGTGATGAGAAGTTTGCCATCCATCGTGCAAAAGACCTAAAGCTGCTCGGAGGCATGATCAAGGACTTGTTAATTCATAGGCATTGGAGATCACCTTTGGATGACAATCACTATGTTATCTGCAATGAATTAGTCTATGATGATAGGTTGCACTGTTTTTCAAATGCAACTTCACGTAGAGTGTGGAATTATATTTCCATTGATTGGTTCAGGGGCTCTGAAATTCAGCAATGTATTCAGCATGCAAGATCAAGGTTTAAGCATCCCTTCTTCTTTGAAGTTATGCTCACTGCAGCTTGGAATATATGGATCCTCGGGAATGGAAGGACTTTCATAGGGGAGAATGCAACCTTTGCTGCTTGGTGATGTAATTTTGTACATAACATTTCTCTTCTAGCTCATAGAATGAGAGTAGATATTAGAGTCAAGTTGTATGCTTGGATTAACTCTCTAATTTAACTAGAGGTAGGTAGGTAGGCTCTGTTTTTCTTCCCTTTAGTGCTTGTATTCTTCCCTAGCCTGTACAGTTGCTACTTCTTTCTTTTTATAATAAAGGGCTGTGGAGCTTTGCTCTACAGTAAATCTTCAAAAAAAAGAGCCACCGTCACCAGTGCTCATTGAGAACCTGATGCCCCGCAAGGAATGGGCAGAGGACCTCTGCGATTCAGTCAAGACATAGGTAGCCTACAGCCTCATCATTGCCCGCAGCGGCCGTGTCAACCTCGATCCCGATGATGTGGTGGCCAGGATCGAGCGCATCCTAGGCGGAGTTGACGTCCTCGACGAAGTAGAACATCGCCAACGTGATATCTTGAGGATGCAGGTGATGGAAGGAATTTGCTACCAGGCCACAGACATGGAAATGGAGCGGTTCTGCGGAGTTGTCATGTGCGCGATTGCATGCTGTCAAGCTCTTCTGGAAGAGGCCTAGCAGCCCCAAGAGCCTCCCAGCGCCAGCAGCTCCATAGGAGGAGGCTGGTCGGGACACTTGGAGTGAACGACCGCAAGGGTGCCATGCTGATCATGGAGTCCGAGAAGACCATCGTCGGAAGGCCGCCAGCTCAGCCTTTTAGCTTATATTTTATTATAATTGTATGCATATGTAGGTCATGAGTGTTCTGGGCCTTGCCCCATGTGGCATTTTAAATTATCTTGACTATGTAAGACAATTATTAAGAATTATTAATCTTTGCCATTCTAAATTTGCCTCAACGGCAAGCAGAGCGCGCGCAGGGATGCCAGAGCCAAGCGCGCCGCGGCCGCCTCAACGGCGATTAAACACGTGGTCAACCTTCTGCCATCAATAAATTTTGACCTTGTTTCTCGTCACATTGCAGATTACAACGCAATAAGTAATTGCAAATCTGTTCACACTATCGTGGAATTGTCACGGCAGATGTCCTAGTGTGAGGACTTAGTCGTGGAGCCATCGCGATGAGGTTAGCTTAAAGGGGTTAATCAGGAAAAAGGACACGAGGAGTTTATACTGGTTCAGCCCCTTACGATGAAGGTAAAAGCCTAGTCCATTTTGTAGATGTTATTGCTAGGGTTTTGATGAGCAGGGAGCAAATACGCTTGACCCGGCTCTGGACCTGTTGTTTCTTGTCCTGAGCCGCTGCTAGGTCATCCACTTATATACACGGGTTGACGCCATGCGGGCTACAGAGTCCCGGCCAGCTTATACAACGTATCCGGCTCGGTGACCTTTCTTACATACCTTACGATACAAGTTTACATACATGGCGGTTTATATCCATGGGCTTTAAGCCGCCTTTGGGTCTGGGCCCTCTACCAAGCCTATCTATGAATCGCCATATGATCTTGGGCTTGATTGTGAAGAATCGTCATAGGGATGACCCGGCCCCTCCTGGGCGGGTGATACCTAATAGTTATATCCCCAACATTAGGCCCCGGGTTGATTTGAACTTGTTCATGTCAATCTTCAACACTTAGAAAAATCCTTCCACATCTGTTGTGAAAACCTTATAACCCTCCATGACATCATCTCCAAAAAATTTGGAAACCAACCACAACGTCATCTTTAACGGATCTTTATCTTAATGTCTTTCCAAAAATCGAGGCGTCCAATTAGCTGGATAACCATCATTTGGCCTCCTCATCTTTTGCGCCTGCCTGTTTTTCTGTTTCCTTATAAATAGGACCATAGAGTCATCTTTTCATTCTTCTCCTTCTCCTTTCTTCCTCTTCGCTATGCACCGACCTGCACGAGCCTCGCCGCCGTCGACTTCGGCTGCTGCATCACCCTGAATAGACCAGAAAACTGCGGAGCCACTCCATTGTCCTAACAGCATCAGTAAGTCCTTTTTTCTTTACCATAGATCTGTCATTAGGTTTTGTTGGTGTTCGTCGGTGTTCGTCAGCGTTCATCGCTGCCCTTATTTCCCTTTGTTTAGTCCATGGGTTAGATCCAAAAACCGTACGTATCTTGTGCGGTAGTAGTTTTAGGACTTTTTCTTAACACTAGAATATATCCCCACCGCAACAGATCTCCTCTAGGGCACCTCTGTTTTTTCATTGTCACATCTGTAAATTTTGAAGTTATTTCCTTTTTCTGAACAACTGTAGATCCAAATTTGCAGCCTCCATCTGCAGAACCTGTTTGTCCTAATACTTAGCAAATTATAGCCTTGGTAGATCTTGAATGGCTTTAGTCATGGCGGCTTATTCTGCCGGTTTATTCTTACTTCATATACCATTAGCCCTTGCTTGAGCCACCATTCTGAACATGCACTGTATTTGTTAACTTGCAATTTTAACAATCATTTTGAGCCAGAAATTTCTTTCTTGTCTTTTAGGTTGTCCTTTCACCATGCCGCCCAAAACAATCACGACCTGCAACTGGGTTCCCTCCACAGTCACTGAGGACACCTTGAAGGATTTCGTTACTGTTGGATATTTTCCGAATAAAAGTGTGATGCATTACCGTGTTCCTGACCCGGGCGAAGAGAAGCGTCCTCCTAAGTACGGTCAAGTTATCTTATTTACTGATCATATGAACCGGGGTTTCTCGCCACCCGGCTCTAAATTCTTCAGAGATATCCTACACTTCTTCAAGCTCCACCCGCAAGACATTGGACCCAATTCCATATCAATAATCTATAACTTCCAAGTCTTTTTTGAGGTATACCTTCAAGAAGAGCCTAGTGTTGAGCTTTTCAGAGAGTATTACTACTTGAACCGGCAGAACGAGTTCACAAATGGACCCAATTTGGAGCTTGATGGGATTTCAATTCAACGCAGATGAGATGCCATCTTCCCTCAAGTAGCTTTGCCAAGTCATCCTAAAGACTGGAACCAAACATGGTTCTACTGCAAAGATGTCTCTCCGTCTAATGAGAATCCGTTGCCGGGTTATTGGCTTGAGCACCTCGATTCAAAGTACCAACTCCCTAATGAACTTACTGCCGCCGAATGCAAGAAACTTGTCCCGACAATCAGAGAAGTTCAACCTTGCTGGGAAACGGCTTAACTGGAGTTGACTTAATCCACTGCTAGGTTGCATGGCGGATCATCCCCTTAAGCCGCCGATCCGGCTTGATGTCTAACTATACCGGAGGAACAGATGATCCTTTATGCCATAGCTCTCTACGACTGACTGAAGAGGCCATCGTTGAGATGGCGACCACACTTGTAAATAGTAAATATGAAGACTACAACAAAGTGGGCTTGAATCCTTTCTGCAAGCTTAACCCAGCATCAGCGGTAGAATGTTTGATTTCATTCTCCTTCAACACTTAAACATTGCACGACCTCCAATATGTTTATCCTTCCACAGGCTAAATCTGACTTCTGGAAGGACAAATATGACCATGGGGCTGCTAAAAAGGCTAAGGCTGCTGCAAGAGCCGCGAAAAAGACCAGCATGCGATCTAGAAAGAAGCCAAGCGCCTCTGAGTTGCTAAAGCTGGATGATGCCTCTGAGTTAGAGGTAGCCCTTGATTCTCTTGGCTTGTTTTTTAACAACCTTATTAACACTGATGATTGCCAAGATGACACGGGGGCCAGCCAGGCAGTCGAAGAAGAGGTAACTATTATTTCCTCCGACTCAGAACCTTTACCAACACAGAAACTTCGGCGGGTAACCCGGAAAGTAAGGTTTTCACACCCCTTGGCTTATTTAGATCCTCATTTTCTTTTGAAACGACAGTAGCATGAGAGCCGCCACCAGACCCGGACCAGTGGAGATGAAGATTTAATCTCAGGTTTACCAAACACTCCTCGGAAACGGCAAAATGAGGTTCTTTTAACCTTGACTCTTATATTTCCTAATGAGTTACTTTCATGAATCACTCAATTTTGATTCCATCTTTGCAGGAAATTTCCTGTTCCTCTTGTGGTGACTGCCCCTGGGTAAAGATAATTATCTCTCTTCTATTCCTTTATATCTTCATCATTATGCTGATTTGTCAAAATTCCTTTTAGCGGTCAAGCAAAGCCCAACAAAAAAGCAAAGGTGACGAAGCCGGCCGTAGATCCGAAGGCTGCTAAACTGGATCAGTCAACCCTTGTGCCAGAACACCCTGAACAACGAGAAGACCCCGCTCTCAATGTTCAGGATTTACCTGAGCCATCTGTTGATGAGACCGATGTTGATCCGTCAAGTATCGAACCATCAATCTCAGCTAACCCGCCAGAGACTCATGGTGATGATGTTTTGATCACTGGCACCAGATTCGTTGAACCGGGGAATCCAACTGTACTAGCGAGACACACTGCCAAACAAGAAGTCATGGAAAGACAGAAAGTGAGCTTTGATATCTCCCACTATGCTCACCTGAGTATTAGTGAAGATTTATCTGGCTATGTCAATCAAGTGCATTCCGGCCTTGAAGATTGAAATGGTGAAGCAAATGCACCAGAAGTATTATGTATGTCATCCGTCTTATATCCATATCCTGTCAGCCCCCGTGTCTTATGATTATGAGAAACTTTGGATGATCTATAGACTTGAAGTATTTACAAGCTTCTGTTCTAGACTCCCTCCAAGTCCAGTTTAAAAACTTTAAAACCAGATTCTGATGATAGCATAATTTTGCATTTGTAATCCCCAAGGGCCGGCTTAGTCAGTATGAATGAGCCGGTCCTATTAGTCATTATGTAAAAGACCAAAACTTAACTGGTTATCCCTCATGAGTCGGTGTGATGCCCCGAGACCCTTGCGCCAGGTGTCTTCCAGTTATTCGCCGATGTTTGCCATGTCATTTGCTTGCGTGTTGCATATTATCATGTCATCATGTGCATTGCATCATCAAGTTTTCAAAACTTGCATTCGTCTAGGGTATCCCAGTTCTCCCCGTTGTCCGTTCTGAGCCCAGACACACTTGCACGTGCCCACGGCATGTCCGAAATAGTATTTTATAAGTGGTGTAAGCCAACTCCGTACCTCTTTCTTATTCAGTACATGGGATGTGTAAAGATTACCCCTCTTGCGACATGCCTACAATGCAGTTATGTCTCTAAGTCGTGCTCCGACACGTGGGAGATATAGCCGCATCGTGGGTGTTACAAGTTGGTATCAGAGCCAGGTTCTAGTAATGTTCCTTGTTCCTCTTTTCTAAAGGAGTGTTTTCAACTTCGTTCGTCTTCGTTGTATACTTTCTTTAAATTTGTTCAACCTCGCAAGGTTCTTTGGTTTCACTCGTTTTTCAAAGAAGCAACTTAGCTTTACCTCTTCTCATGCTCTTCCATTTCTCTCCGGTGCCATCCTTAGATCTCGGGACGAGATCCTCTCATAGTGGTGGAGTGTTGTGACGCCCCGAGACCGTTGCGCCAGGTATCTTCTAGTTATTCGCCGACGTTGCCATGTCATTTTCTTGTGTGTTGCATCTTATCATGTCATCATGTTCATTGCATCATCATGTTTTCAAAACATCCATTCGTCCGGGGTATCCCACTTCTCCCCGTTGTCCGTTCTGAGCCCAGACACACTTGCACGCGCCCGCGGCATGTCCGAAATAGTATTTTATAAGTGGCGATTGTAAGCCAACTTTGTACCTCTTTCTTATTCAGTACATGGGATGTGTAAAGATTACCCCTCTTGCGACATGCCTACAATGCGGTTATGTCTCTAAGTCGTGCTCCGACACGTGGGAGATATAGCCGCATCGTGGGTGTTACAGTCGGCTGGGACTGTCAATAGCACACCCGGCTCATCCTAAACAAGAAAACAAGCAATATGCATTAGCCCCCAAGTGCCAAGTGTTTTTGCTTGCAAAGCACTTGGGACTTTTTAAAAAGACCAATTCCTTTGAAAAATTTCGTTGACGGACATTAGCCCCCAAGTGCCAAGTGTTGTTGCTTGCAAAGCACTTGGGACTTGTATTTTGTAATCTGCCATGCCAACTTAAGTTGTATGCAGGCTGCGACCATAGAACTGGAAACTCAATTGTCCGAGGCCAAGACCCGGTTGGAGGCTCAGGAGACTGAGACAAAAAAGGCTGAATCAAAATTCCAATTGAGTGTGTCTGAAGCAGAAAAATTGAAGACCAGCTTTACTACGGAGAAAGAGGCTTGGGCAAATGAGAAGACTGCCTTGACGCAGCGTGCTGAGAAAGCCGAGGCGGCTCTAGAAGAGGTTACCACTGAACTCACCGTTTTAAAGAATCGTGTGTCTCAGATGGTTTCTGCAATCTTTGGTAAGTCACCGTCTTATTTACCCAAAGTGATCATATGTCATCATAGTATAAGCCGCCATTAAACCAATTGTGTAAACTTTACAGGTCCCAGGAGTAGCAATCTGAGCCGAGATACACTAGTAAAGCTCAAGGCGGTTTACACACTTGTTGCACAATTATACACTAAAGCGCAGCGGACTCTCGCCAGTATCTCCCTAGCGAATCAAGGACCAAATATATTGAGTGATGTCTTAAAGAAATTATCCATCTTGCCCACTAGGTTCCAAGAAATCAAGCGATCTTCTGCTAGAGCCGGAGTTGTGACAGCTTTGAGCCGTGCTAAAGCCTGGGTACTAGAGTTAGACCCGGCAGACGTAGCCGGTGGGTATCCTAGTCTCAAGGAAGATGGGACTCCTTTTGACCAACAAGACTTTGCTCCTTGTGTCAAGGAGATTCGCCCTCATGCAACAATCATTGCCGAAGAGACTATCCTCACCAAGTATCAGACGTGTTATGATGCAGATAATCAGAAGATGGCGACCCCTTCATATAAAGTGATGGACTTAAACCCGACGATTCGTAAGCACACTTTCACCCCTGATATTGATCCGTCTGATCTGATTGATGACGAGGCTGAATTTGTCACCGTACGTGCCTTTGACTGGTCCAAACCCAACTTCTAGACGGTGGAGGAGGACGAACTGGCAAGGGATGAGTCGCAACCTTCATGTCAGCCAGGCCAAGATTCATGAACCCGGGCCAGTTTATCATCTGCTGTATGCGAAACTGAAAAAACAATTATCCTTTTGGGCACCAAGTGCCTTGTAATAGGCTAGCTGTAAACTTCTTGTTCTGCTATGCCATCGTGCATATTGTGCTGTTTATGATACTTATTTATCCGCTTGCGAAGATATGCCGTATATGCCTTATGATATTATCAATTTTGAATCTGTTCCTGCATACAACAGATGAAAAGTGTCCTGGCGGTTAACCGCTGGATGGGTTATAATGCCCCAATGTGAACTTATGATAATTTATAACCAAGGTTGGATGAAATAATAATCATATATGATTAAAAATATGTCATACCTATGATATTTGATCACATTTGTTGGGTTATCAACCAGTGCAGTAAGGGTGATAGCCCAAAGCTCCGAGCACTGGTAATTATCAGAGATTGCCGGCTTATGAACAAAGCCGGACCGGGTTAATAAACACCGGATATTATATTTATTTCATATTGGTGACTTATAGTCGAAAACCAGGCTAGGTCAATAAACACCGGATATTATTTCATACTGGCGACTTATAGTCAAAACCAGGCCGGGTAAATAAACACCGGATATTATCTCATACTGGCGACTTATAGTCAAAGCCAGGCCGGGTCAATGAACACCAGTGAATTATAATCATAACACTATATAAACTTCATCAAATAACCTCAAAAGAAAGAATCTGCTGAAAACAAACAAGAAGTGAGGCTTTTCATGGGTTGCCAGGTCCAAACCGAGGCTTTTCATGGGCTGCCAGGCCACTGAGTTAAACCATTTTACAAACCTTATAAGATGGACCTCACATTAACCAATAATCATTTTAACTTTGACATGTTCAGGATCTGTATAAGATTGACTTGTCAAACGTTCGACGGGTCTTTCATGGATTACCTGGGCGGAGTGACTTACTTAAAAAGGCAGGATAACCCAGGGTTTTAGGTGAATACACCTGGCTTCCAAGCCTGGCTTTTATAGCCTATCACAAGGTTATAGACTCTTTGTTCTTTAGAACAAAAGAGCCCCCAAGCAATATTTTGAGTTGTGCTCAAGGGGTACCTATGTTTGAGTTGTGCTTTTGCAACAGACTCTCTTTGGTCTCTTTAACCTGGGTAGCAAGCCCCCAAGTTTTTTATGTGGCTTATAAGCCGGATCAATGGGTAACATAACTTTGCTTCTTTTTTTTGCGGGTAACATAACTTTGCTTTATAAAGCAGAAGCCCCCATGAGACCAAAAACTCATTTATTGAAGAAGAAAAAATGACAAAGGCCCTACTTTAGCAGGGATGCTGACTTTATTATATCGACCATAATATATACATTGTCAAAATATGTACATCGAAAGAGCCAGTGGCTTAAGTGTAGTAAGGCCGAAGATGAGCAATATTCCACAGCCGGCGAGTCCCTTCCTCCGACGTGCGTGAGTCCTTGTGGTCTCCAACATCGATAAGGTAATATGACCCATTGTTTAGATTCTTGCTGACCACAAAGGGTCCTTCCCAAGGTGGGGATAACTTGTGCATATCAGTGTGATCCTGGATAAGTCGGAGCACCAGATCAGCTTCTTGGAAAGTTTTGCTTTTAACCCAGCGGCTGTGCTAACGGCGCAGATCTTGCTGGTAAATCGTTGAACAAGCCATCATGATGTCACGCTCTTCATCCAATAGGTCAAGTGCTTCCTGACGTGCCTTTTCATTGTCAGCTTCAACATAAGCCGCCACACGAGGTGAGTCATGACGGATGTCACTGGGGAGAACCGCCTCTGCTCCGTAAACCATGAAGAAAGGCATGTATCTCGTAGATCTGTTAGGGGTGGTATTGATGCTCCATAACACGGAAGGTAACTCCTCCACCCAACAACCCAGCGTTCTCTGCAGGGGAACCATAAGTCGGGGCTTGATGCCTTTCAAGATCTCTTGATTGGCTCTCTCTGCTTGACCATTAGATTGAGGGTGAGCCACTGACGATACATCAAGCCGGATGTGCTCACATTGACAAAATTCTTCCATTGCACCCTTAGAAAGATTAGTGCCATTGTCTGTTATGATGCTGTGTGGAAAGCCAAAATGGAAGATCACCTTCTTCCTGAATTGAACCACCATTGCTGCGGCACACTTACTGACTGGCTCTGCCTCTACCCACTTAGTGAACTTCTCAACCGCCACCAAAAGGTGGGTCTTTTATCCTTGGATATTTTGAAAGGTCCAACCATATCAAGCCCCCAAACTGCAAACGGCCAAGTAATTGGAATCATCCTCAATTCTTGAGCCGGCACATGAGCTTGTCGTGAAATTTTTTGACATCCATCACACCTTCTAACCGGGTCCTCCACATCAGCATGAGCTGTTAGCCAATAAAATCCATGACAAAAAGCTTTAGCCATGAGAGATTTTGAACCGGCATGATGACCACAGTCTCCTTCATGAATCTCACACAGGATCTCACAGCCCTCCTCTGGAGAAACACAATGTTGAAATGCTCCTGTGACACTGCGATGGTGTAACTCTCCATCAACAATTGTCATTGACTTAGACCGCCGGGTTATCTTTCTGGCTAAGGTTTCATCGTCAGGTAACTCACCTCGGGTCATATAAGCAAAATAAGGAACTGTCCAATCCGGAATTACATGAAGAGCCGCCACCAACTGAGCCTCCGGGTCAGGGATTGCCAAATCCTCCTCTGTAGGTAACTTGACCGACGGGTTATGCAAAACATCAAGAAAAACATTAGGCGGCACCGGCTTACATTGAGAACCCAACTGGTTTAAAGCATCCGCCGCTTCATTTTTTCCTCCGATCCACGTGCTCAACTTGATAACCCTTGAAGTGACCAGCAATAACGTCCACCTCTCGCTGATAAGCCTCCATGAGTGGATCCTTGGAATCCCAAGTACCAGAGACTTGCTGAGCCACCAAATCTGAGTCGCCGAAGCACCTAATCCGGCTTAAATTCATCTCCTTAGCCATCCGAAGACCGTGGAGCAAGGCCTCATACTCAGCTGCATTATTAGTGCAAGGAAACATTAAAAGGAGAACATAACAGAACTTATCACCTCGAGGGGAAGCAAGCACAACTCCAACCCCCAAGCCTTCCAACTGTCTGGACCCATCAAAGTGAATAGTCCAATACGTGTTATCTTGCTTTTCCTTAGGCATCCGCATCTCTGTCCAAATTGATGAAATCCACCAGCGCCTGAGATTTGATGGCCGTGCGAGGCACATACTTTAATCCATGAGGTCCAAGCTCAATAGCCCACTTAGCAACCCGGTCAGTCGCTTCCCTGTTTTGGATAATATCTCCCAAAGGAGCAGAGCTAACCACAATGATAGGATGACCCAAACAATAGCGTTTAAGCTTCCGGCTGGCCAAGAACACCCCATATACAAGCTTCTGCCAGTGCGGATATCTCTGCTTGGACAAAGTAAGCACCTCATTGATATAGTAAACCGGCCTTTGAACCGGATATTCCTTGCCTGCCTCCTTCCTTTCCACCACAATGGCTACACTGACAGCCTGGCTATTAGCAGCCACATATAACAACAAAGGATCTTTATCAACAGGGGCAGCAAGCACGGGCGGCTCAACCAGCTTTTTCTTTAAATCCTCAAACGCTTCATTAGCAGCATCACTCCAAACAAAATTATATGTCTTTTTCATCATCTGATACAGAGGGATAGCTTTCTCTCCCAACCGGCTTATGAACCGGCTTAACGCCGCAATACGTCCCGTCAGACGTTGCACATGATTGACACACACCGGCTTAGCCAGAGAAGTAATGGCCTTGATTTTCTCTGGATTAGCTTCAATGCCCCTGTTAGACACCAGAAAACCCAAGAGCTTCCCTGCCGGCACACCAAAAACACACTTGGCCGGGTTAAACATCATATTATAGACCCTGAGATTATCAAAGGTTTCCTTCAAATCATCTATCAATGTCTCTTTCTCTCTGGACTTCACCACAATATCATCCAAGTAAGCATGAACATTACGCCCAATTTGATTATGAAGGAAATTTTGCACACATCTCTGATAAGTCGCCTGGGCACTCTTGAGCCCAAAAGGCACAGACACATAGCAGAAGGCTCCAAAAGGAGTTATGAAAG
The DNA here is from genome assembly GCF_056163025.1 of Triticum urartu. Lineage (NCBI taxonomy): Eukaryota > Viridiplantae > Streptophyta > Magnoliopsida > Poales > Poaceae > Triticum > Triticum urartu. The sequence goes on from NC_141873.1 coordinate 231,909,390, forward strand.
TTGTCTTCTCCTGGTCCTTAACTGCCATCTTGATCTGATGATAATCAGAATAAGCATCCAAAAACTCAAACGCTCACAACCCACCATAGCACCAATAATCTGATCAATACACGGGAGAGCAAAAGGATCAGCCGGACAAGCCTTGTTCAAATCCTTGTAGTCCACACACATACACCAAGTGTCATTCTTCTTAAGTACTAGCACCGGGTTAGCCAACCACTCAGAATGGAAAATTTCGATGATAAACCCAGCTGCCAAGAGCCGGGCTACTTACTCTCTGATGGCCTTCCGTCTCTCCTCATTAAAACGGCGAAGAAACTGTTTGACCGTCTTAAACTTTGGATCAATATTAAGAGTGTGCTTAGCGAGTTCTCTCGGTACACCCGGCGTGTCCGAAGGCTTCCATGCAAAGATGTCCCGGTTCTCACGGATAACTCGATGAGCGAGCTTTCCTATTTCGGATCCAGATTAGCACTGATGCTGAACTGCTGGGATGAATCGCCAGAAACAAAATCAACCATCTGGGTATCATCCGCTGATTTAAACTTTAAAACCGGATCATGCTCTGTGGTTGGCTTTTTCAAAGATGTCATATATGCCGGGTCAACATTGTCCTTGTAAAATTTTAACTCCTCCGTTGCGCAAAATGACTCAGCATAAGCTGCTTCCCCTTCTTCACATTCTAGAGCTATCTTATGCTCCCATGCACTATAATGGTTCCTTTATGACCCGGCATCTTGAGATGAAGATACACATAACACGGCCGCGCCATGAACTTGGCATAAGCCGGCCGTCCAAACAGAGCATGATATGGGCTGTGGATCTTGACCACTTCAATGGTCAACATCTCTAACCTAGATTCATGATCATCTCCAAAAACAACTTCTAGATCTATCTTACCAACTAGATATGCCGACTTACCAGGCACCACACCATGGAACATAGTGTTTGACGGCTTAAGATTTTTATCAGTCAATCCCATGCGACGGAAAGTTTCATAATAAAGGATATTGATGCTGCTCCCCCCGTCAATGAGTAATTTGGTAAACTTATACCCTCCGACCTGAGGTGCGACCACCAAAGCCAAATGACCCGGATTATCAACCCAGGGTGGGTGATCTTCCCGACTCCACAAGATGGGATGCTCAGACCAGCACAGATAACGAGGAAACGTCGGCTTAACAACATTGACTAACCTCCTATGAAGCTTCTGGTCACGTTTACACAAGCTGGTGGTAAAAACATGATATTGCCCACTGTTCAACTGCTTCGGGTTGCTCTGATAACCAGACTGTTGCTGTTGTTGACCCCCCTGATTATTCTGCTGGTTGTAACCACCCTGATTGCCGTGATTACCTTGATTTCCCTGGAATCCAGAGGTAGAACCGCCACCGCCGTAACCCGGACCGTGAAAGCCGGATCCAGAACGGCCACCTAGCCCATGACTATCTTGAAAAAGATTGGAATTCATGTACTCTTTCATAATGTGACAATCTTTCCAGAGGTGCCAGGATGGTCTTTCCCTTGTACCATGTCTTGGGCAGGGCTGATTTAACATCTGTTCAAGATTGATACTGCATCCTCCAGCCCATGGGGGTGGTTTACCCTTGCGATGCTGACCATTATTTTGTGCATTGGTGTTAGCCACAAAGTCAAAACTATTATCAGCCTTGCGCTTACCGTTGCCTCCCTAGTTCACCGGGTTATGCTGGTGCCCCTTAGCGTTGCTGCTCTTCCTTCCCTTCCCTGACTTTTCATCATCAGACTTGGGGTCCTTGGTACTATCAGAGTCAGCATTCTTAACCAGAGCCGCCATGAGAGTCCCCATGTCATTGCAATGATGTTTGAGCCGCCCTAGCTTCTGCTTTAAGGGCGTGAAACGACAATTGTTCTCCAACATCAACACCGCTGAATCGGCATTGATGCGATCAGATGAGTGCAAGATTGTTGAGACCCGGCGCACCCAATGGGTTCTTGACTCACCTTCTTCTTGAATACAGGAGGCCAGATCCACAATTGACATGGGATGTTTACATGTGTCTTTGAAGTTTTGGATGAATCGGGCCTTGAACTCGGCCCATGACCTGATGGAATTAGCAGGGAGCCCTTTCAACCAAGTACGGGCCATTCCTTCCAACATCAGGGGGAAATATTTAGCGCATGCAACCTCGCTGACATCCAGCAATTCCATAGCCATCTCATAACTTTTGATCCATGCCTAAGGACTTAAATCGGTAGTATAGTTAGGCACCTTACGAGGACCTTTGAAATCCTTGGGCAGGCTCTCATTACGTGGATCCGGCACTAAGCATGGCACGCCAAAATTTCTAAAGGTTACACTTGGATCCACAGAAGTGATTGGACGAACCGGAGTGGGTTGACGGGCCACATACTGTGCCGCTAACTCGGCCTCTCGACGGGCTCTTCCTTGATCCGCCACATTCTGAGCATCAGCACCACCGCTCGCCGGGTTATGTCCGCGCGGCGGGTTATGGTTCCGTCCACTACTTGACACCGCCGGCTCATCAAGATGTTTGCTGTAACTTCGGTTTGGGCGAGGGGTGGAATGAATCCTATCATGACTGTAAGAATAAGCCTGCTGCTGAGTTAGTGCCTTCTGGAGAACCTCTCTAGCCCTCTGTGTCTCAACCGCCGTTGGCGACTCACCATCAACCGGGAGAGCCGCAATCGTGACGCCGCAGCGATCATGTTATCCAAAGGGTTAGAATATTGACCCGGCGGCGTTGGCACGTGCTGCGGTGGGTTATTGTTCTGACGAGGAGGGTCTTCTGTACGCGGCTGAACTGGCGTACCCGTCCCAGGTGCTTCGACCCGGTTCGCTACTGTCGGGTTACTGGTTCCTGCCCCTGGCGTGTTAAAGAGATTCCTTGCCTCATAAACCGAAGGTAGACGAGTCTGATGCCTCCTCCTCATGACTACATTGGAAGCATTCTGATCTAGCATGAGCCAGTAAGATTGTGACTGAATCCGTTGTGCTTGAGCATCCAAAGCGGCCCGCTCCTCGGCCATCCTGGTATTTTCTGTGTTTAGCCCCTCCTTGGACTGTGCTATCTCATCACGCACTTTTGGGATCGCCGCATTATGCTGATCTTGATCCATCGGGTTAACCACCGTTGTTAACAGTGTCGTCAGCTTATCCAGTAAGTTGGTCAAGACCTGAGTCAGCGGGCGCTCAGGGCCTCCTTCCTCGGCAACCGCCGCCGCCGCTGACCCAGAAATCAGCCCTGCTACCATTGATGAATGTTGCACGGGCTGTGTACCGGCCATGAAGATTTCAACCCGGTTCGCCGGCTCACAGGGGTCCGAAATACTGTCGCCATCGGAATAGCCCCCAAGACGGCCGTCTAGCAGTTGATACAATGACTCGGTCTCACCGGTGGATGACTCACCATCAGAGTAAATGATGGTCTCACCACCAGATGCCAGTCTATCCTTAGATTCAGCTCCATGGATAAATCCCACGAAGGCACGATTCTTGCCAGGCCGAACCTGGGAGGGTCTCGCATGCTGAGCTGTCTCGACGATGTCGGTGCAGATGTTCGGATCAGGGCCCGGTTCTCCGATCTTGCCGATGAAGACGTGGGTTCCGCCGAAGGGGACCCGGTACCCATACTCAATTGAGCTGGCCTCGGGGCCCCAGCCTGCGTCATCGATGTAGAGCTTGCCGCGACAACTCTTGGTCATCCGGCCCACAGCGTATCCCTTTATCCCTTCGAAGTTGCCTCTAAGAACTTGAAACCATCGTGCGATAGCCCCACGGTGTGCGCCAACTATCATGGAATTGTCATGGCAGATTTCCTAGTGCGAGGACTTAGTGGTGGAGCCATCGCGATGAGGTTTTCTTAAAGGGGTTAATCAGGACAAAGGACACGAGGAGTTTATACTAGTTCGGCCCCTTACGATGAAGGTAAAAGCCTAGTCCAGTTTGTAGATGGTATTGCTAGGGTTTCGATGAGCAGGGAGCGAATACGCTTGACCCGGCTCTCGATCTGTTGTTTCTTGTCCTAAGCCGCCGCTAGGTCGTCCCCTTATATACACGGGTTGACGCCTTGCGAGCTACAGAGTCCCGGCCGGCTTATACAACGTATCCAGCTCGGTGACCTTTCTTACATGCCTTACGATACAAGTTTACATACATGGCGGTTTATATCCATGGGCTTTAAGCCACCTTCGGGTTTGGGCCCTGTACCAAGCCTATATATGAACCGCCATATGATCTTGGGTTTCATTGTGAAGAATCGTCATAGGGATGACCCAGCCCTCCTGGGTGGGTCATACCTAATAGTTATATCCCCAACACACACCTATCAAACTAATATGTGTTCACACTTAGCACCGGGCTATAAAAACTACCCTCTCGAAAATTACTTCACAGTTCCTCTCCTCATCACCCACGAAACTGGTCTTTCCTGTCAAGTCTTTCCGCCATGACTGGTAGGAGGAGTTTAGGGTGGACATATAACCAGGCAGCAAAGACCAAGGCCACGGAAGCACATGAGAGGTCCCGCCGCGAAGCCGCAGCCGCAGCAGGGATGTCTCGGCGCGCCGTGGAGCCCTCGAACAAGCTCTCTGGGCACGCGAGGGCTCTCACAAGCGCATTCGCGGCGTCGTCCATCGTGACGAGCCAACATTCCTGAAGTCCTTCGCCGGCGATGACAACATTCTCGCTGGCGTCACTATGAAGCAGGAGCTGGTCGACGGCTTGATGAAGCTGCTCAAGATTAGTGATGCCTCGGTTGACAAGGCGACCGACCTCGTTGAGCAACTCATGGGTGACAATGCGAAGCTCCTCAAGTAGCTCGCCAAGAAGGAGGAGTAGGCCACCGGTTGGAAGATGCTGCATGAGTAGAGTAGTGCCACAGAGACGATGCTGAAAGTGGTTGTCGAGGAACTGATGGGTGGCTTGAGGAAGCTCCGGATCAAGCATGAGCAGGAGGTGGAGGAATCCGTGGCTGCTTTCAAGCAAAGTCATGAGGAATTGAAGGAGATGGATGATTTCGTCGCCCGATGATCCATCGACGAGTAGACACAGTAGCGACCCAGATCGTTGTCTGCAATTTCCTTCTTCTCTTGCCCCCGTGTCTTCCGGGCTTTGCCACATGTGGCATTTTAAATTATTCAGAATATGTAAGACAATTATTATCTGCGCCATTGTAAATTTGTCGTTGTATTATCAGTTGCCATTTTATTTGTGGTCGTATTATTCGTTGACCTATATGGCAATTTAAATTAGGGCGGAATACAAGTTGAAAACACGAACAAAGCAAGTGTTGCCATGGTATCACAAGTAAACACCCTCCGTCCAGTTGCATTCATTAACCCATTAATGGAGAAGTTGTGAACGAGGCGGGCGGCGGCTGGTGCATGGAGGTCATAGAGCTCGCTTCCCGGTGAGCATGGGTGCTCTTGCTGCTCGCGTGTGTCCTGTCAAGCCTACGAGGTGGACAGGATGCACGCGTCCCGTCGAGCATGTGTAGGGGAGTGCTCGCACACGTCCCGTCGAGCCTGCACGGCGGACTTCTTGCGCTCGTCCCGTCTAATCAAACAGCCGCATGCACGCCACTAAGTATGGTTAAATTTTGACATGGTTAATATAATACAATCATTTGCAATATTAACGTGTCAGTTTTTTGTTTCAAAAAGGACTTCGTTGGCTACTAATTTGTGTGCCTCTTCTCGAACTGGACAATTTTTTTTACCATGACATATATGTGCCATGTCATGAAACCATGCCAGGTTTCATGTTTTTTGGGTGACTTTTTGATTTACTAGGATTTAAAAATCGAGATTCCCAATGTTTCTGGACGACGACAAGTTTGTAATTCATTCCCATTCCTTAAATGAGACCTAAACATGCACCCGATGACACATGTATGATTTCCCACCCATTTTTCTTCACTGGAGTATGTGCTCGTAGTTCAAATTTGAATTATGGACTACATTAAATGCGGAGAAAACTTAGTAATTAGTAATATATACAATGGCCAAACGAACCCTGAACATTTTCAAATTTCAGCCCGACACTCCTGTTATTCTATGTTGCCTGTAGAAAGCAAAGTTCAAGGCGAGAAGAGGTAGCGATTATCGTTGCACCCACAAGAGGGGAATGTTTCCCTACCGGAAGCATGAGAGTTGTGACAGGCTCCGGTTTGTAAGAGGCTTGTAATATAGCTTCGCCCAAATTGGACAATTATATGTACCATGTAGTGACACCATGCCAAGTTTCATGATTTCCTGGTGAGTTTTGGATTTACAGAGATTTCAAAACCGAGATTCGCAATATTTGTGGCCAAGCCAGGACGGCGAGACGGTTGAATTCATTCCCACTCTGATGAGGACATCAATACCATTGTTACACCCACAACCCCTGCTCCTATACATACTGGACCAATTAATAGAGCTCGCGCACGCCAATTGAATTACCAGGTACTTTCGTTTCTTGGTAACGATTCTAATATTCATGAGAATATGATGCTGCCTAAATTGGATACATTTGTTTTGCTTACAAATGATTGGCCTAGCTTGGACAAGAAAGATGAACCTTGGAGAAAGTTCAAGCATGGAGATGATGGCATGCGCAAGGGGAACAAGAACAAAGTTACAAGTGATGATTCCAGGGCTTTGAAGCCACCATAATGGGTGCATGAAGCCTTAGACGAAATATACAAGATGCCACTTCATAAATTTCGTCCAGAGGCTATTCTAGGTGCTGCATCACCTTATTTTTGGGCCAAACGTCACAGAACCCCACCTTCATCAATAAAGCTTTCATCTTATATTCGCAATATCCAGATTGCAATCTCAGTTTCTTGCTTGTTCTTCGTTTGCTTGCAGGAAACAGATCCTCGTGGTCAGGTTGATCGTGCTTCGACATTGTTAATAACCCCTCGGAAGTTGGTTTAGCGATTGCTAAGGCGCGACATCTCGCACGTTCATAGTCGGATCGTCAAGGTTGACTCCCATAGAAAACGATAGCCACCATCTCATCGAAACATCGGGACACCTTCGCCTCTATCAAGTGGTATCAGATTTCCAGGTTGCTCGGTGATATTTTATAGTTTTTCGTAGTTTAGATTGAGTATATTCTTCATACCTATAGTCCACGAAAATAGCCAAAAAAAGTTAGGGTTAGTTCATCATATCCGAACCAATCTGAGCCTTTGCATAATATTTTTAGGGTTTTGCATTGTTGAATTTGCGGTTGCATCGTCGTGCCTAGTTGCTGGTCTCAGTGTCTAGTCCTTTAGAGTTTCGAGTTCTGTTCACAAGTTGGCACGCCACCGCCGCATCATCATCATCATCATCATCATCACCGCTGCCATATACTACCATCATCGTCACCGCTGCCATATACTACCATCGTCAACACCGCTGCCATATACCACCATTGTCATCACCGCTGCCATATACCACCATCGTCATCGTCGCTGCCATATACCACATATCCATCGCCATCACGATAATTTGAGTCCACCTCCATCATAGATTCGCCACCAGTCCGTGTTCCACCACCCTACATATAACCGCCAGCAGTCCGAGTTTCCACCGCTTTCATCTCCGCCACCAGTCCTAGTCCGAGTCTAGTATTTGTTGCTCTGTTTTCGATTTCCAGATCACGCCATACTCTGAGTCGTGACAAAGTAGGATTCCCGAACTTCCGTGTTACCCGCAATAGAAAAATAGTTCCAGTTTAAAAAAACTATGTCTGGAAAATTCTGGCAAGCCAGTTTTTAGACCATGTGTAGACTTTCGAAAAAAAATTGTTACGGAGCAAAAAAAGAGGAAAAAAGTGCAAAAAAGTGAAAAACGAAAAAAAATCAGAGAGTGCTCCTCCCTTGTTTACGTGTGGCACCGTGATTTTGTTTGTGTTCTAGGCTCGCGTCTCTAGTACGGTCTAGCGTAGGACCAACACAGTACCGTCGTTGAGCGTTTATTCAACTTTGCATCTCTGAATTGATTATTGCTGACCCTTTTTGCTACCATATTATAAGCCTTCCTAGCTCCACATACATCTACGTCGTGTGTTTGACTCTCCCTAGTTATCGCTCTATCTAAGATTTGAGAGTTTTGACTACAACGGTTGACGATCACCGCCAGCTGCTGGGTAAGAACTAGTAAGAATTTGACATTTGCTTGACGGACTTGTGACACCCACCACCACCACTTATTAGTAGTCTGTAGGATCATATTCTTGTGTGTTTCTATTGCTACTAACCATGGCAGGATCACAAGCCGAGGAGATAGACTGAGAGAACTTGACAAACAAGGAGCTTCGTGATAAGTTTCAGCAAATGATGAGTGGGCAGGTGCAAGATGTGCTAAACAGATTTGAATAGGCCATGGAGAAGATAGATGGCACAGAGAAGACGTTCGAAACAAAGCTCAGTAATAAGTTTACTGAATTGCTTTCGCGTTTTGCACCACCACCGCCGGCTGCACCTGTCGCAACAACAACAACAACAACAACAACAATAGCAGCAGCAGCAGCAGCAACAACAACAACAACAACAACAACAACAACAACAACAACAACACCAACAACAACAACAACAACAACAACAACGACCACCACCACCACCACCACCACCACAACAACAACAACAACAACAACAACAACACCAACAACAACCACCACCACCACAACAACAACAACAACAACACCAACAACAACAACAGCGAGAACATCAACAACAACAACAACAACAAGTGGGACAAGAACTGCACATTCCCATTGAGCCTGGTCAAAATTCTGGTGCCGCTGTTGATCCTTCTGTAGCTCCTGCTGCTACTGCAGAGGTGGAGGACCCTTATGAGGATGAGGTTGATCAAAATCAGAACTACGTGCAACCACCAGCACCACCACCAGGTCGTCCTCATGCATATCATCGCAATGGTAGGGCTGCACCACCACCTGAGGTACGAAATCATGACCATCTTCCTAAACTGATATTGAATATTCCACCATTTGAGGGTAGATATGTTCCTGATATATATCTTACTTGGGAGTTAGAAACTGAACAACATTTTACATGTTTACAATATCCCGAGGAGAGACGTGCTCCTGCTGCTGTTTGTGCTTTCACTAGTTTTGCATGTGTTTGGTGGTCTGAACATTGTAGATTATATCCTATTACAGCTACTTGGGCTGCTATGAAAAATGCTATGCTTACTCGCTGGGTTCCACCATATTATCAACGTGAATTGCTTCAGAAATTGCAGCGTTTGAGACAAGGAAAAAAACTGTAGAAGAATATTATCAAGAATTACAAACTGGTGTGATTAGATGTGGTATTGTTGAGGATAATGAAGCTATGCCTGCACGTTTTATGGGTGGATTAAATAAAGAGATTGAGGCCATTCTAGAGTATAAGGAATATAATAATATCACTCGTTTATTCCATCTTGCTTGCAAAGCTAAACTTGCAGTGCAGGATCGATAGGCATTGGCGCGAACTAACTTTTGTGCAGGTCCACCTTCATCATGGACACCGCATGCATCCTCTACTTCCACACGTTCTGCTGCACCGGTGCCTCTGTCAGCTGCCACCGCCAACCATGATACAAGAAAGCAGGCACAACCATCACTATCTGCCAAGAGCACACCTTCTGGGCCTGCACAGAGCTCTTCTTCATCCATGGCATCAACAGGGCAAACACATGATATTATTTGTCATTGTTGCAAGGGTGGAGGTCATTATGCGAGACAATGCCCATCTAAGCGTGTGATGATTGTTACTGAGGATGGTGGGTATGACTCCACTAGTGACTATGATGAGGAGACTTTGGCTCTTATTACAAGTGAAGAACACGGTGGAGATGATTCTGATCATGAGACACAATACATGGCTGCTGAAGATGCTGACAGGTATGAATGTTTAGTTGCTCAACATGTTTTGAGTGTGCAGGTTACACAAGCTCAACAAAATCAGAGGCATAATTTGTTCCATACAAAGGGACTTGTGAAGGAACATTCTGTTCACGTCATCATAGATGGAAGGAGCTGCAACATCTTGGCTAGCATGGAGATGGTGGAGAAGCTATCTCCCACACAAGACCACATCCACATCCTTACTACATCCAATGGTTCAACAATAGCGGGAAGGTTAAGGTAACATGTACTATTCGTGTGCATTTTAGTATATCTACATATGTTGATAATGTTGATTGTGATGTGGTACCTATGGAAGCATCTTCCTTATTACTTGGTAGACCATGGCAATTTGATAAAAATTATGTACACCATGGTAGAAACAATCAGTATACTCTTGTTCATAAGGATAAAAATATTACTTGCTTCCTATGACTCCAGATTCCATTTTGAAAGATGATATTAATAGAGCTAATAAAGCAAAACAGGAGAAAAATAAGAGTGAAAATCAGATTGTGGCAAAAGAATTTGAGCAACACATGAAACCTAATAATAAACCATCTAGTGTTGCTTCTGAAATTAAATTGAAAAGTGCATGTTTACTTGCCACAAAATCTGATATTGATGAGCTAGATTTCAGCAAATATGTTTGCTATGCTTTTGTGTGCAAAGATGCATTATTTTCATTCGAGGACGTGCCTTCCTCTTTGCCCCCTGCTGTCACTAACATTTTGCAGGAGTTCGCTGACGTCTTCCCACAAGATGTGCCACTGGGATTAACGCCTATTCGAGGGATTGAGCATCAAATTGTCTTAATTCCCGGTGCATCGCTACCCAACCGTGCACCATACCATACCACTCCAGAGGAGATGAAGGAGATTATGCGTCAAGTACAAGAGTTGCTCGACAAAGGTTATATACACGAATCTCTTAGTCCTTGTGTTGTTCCTATTATACTGGTGCCTAAAAAGGATGGTATGTCACGTATGTGCATTGACTGTAGAGGCATTAATAATATTACTATTTGTTATTGTCATCCTATTCCTTGGCTAGATGATATGCTTGATGAATTGAGTGGCTCTACAATATTCTCCAAAGTTGATTTGCGTAGTGGATACCATCAAATTCATATGAAATTGGGTGATGAATGGAAAACAGCATTTCAAACTAAGTTTGGTTTATATGAGTGGTTAGAATGCCTTTTGCGTTAACTAATGCACCTAGTACTTTCATGAGATTAATGAACAAAGTTTTATGTGCTTTCATTGGACGATTTGTGGTAGTCTATTTTGATGATATACTGATTTATAGCAAATCTTTGGAAGAACATTTGGAACATTTATGTGATGTTTTTATTGCTCTACGTGTTTGGTAACCTTGGGAAGTGCACCTTTTGCACCGACCGATTATCTTTTCTTGGCTATGTTGTTACTCCACAGGGAGTTGAAGTTGACAAAGCCAAGATTGAAGCTATTGAGAGTTGGGCGTGGCCCAAAACGTCACACAAGTGAGGAGTTTTCTTGGACTCGCTGGTTTCTATAGGCGTTTTGTGAGAGATTTTAGCACCATTGTTGCACCTCTCAATGAGCTTAGAAAGAAGGATGTGCCTTTTGTTTGGGGTACCGCACAGGAAGAAGCCTTCATAGTATTGAAAGATAAGTTGACAGATGCCCCTTTACTCCAACTTCCTGATTTTAATAAGACTTTTGAGCTTGAATGTGATGCTAGTGGAATTGGATTAGGAGGTGTGTTATTACAAGATGGAAAACCTATTGCATATTTTTTTGAAAAATTGAGTGGGCCTAGTCTGAATTATTCTACTTATGATAAAGAATTATATGCTCTTGTTCGGACTTTAGAAACATGGCAACATTATTTATGGCCCAAAGAAATTTTTATACATTCTGACCATGAATCATTGAAACATATTAAAAGTCAAGCTAATTAAACTGAATCGTAGACATGCTAAATGGGTTGAATTCATTGAGACTTTCCCTTATGTCATTAAACACAAGAAGGGTAAAGAAAATGTTATTGCTGATGCATTGTCTCGTCACTATACTATGCTTTCACAACTTGACTTCAAAATATTTGGTTCGGAGACCATCAAAGATCAATATGTGCATGATGCTGATTTAAAGATGTAATGCAGAATTGTGAAGAAGAAAGAACGTGGAACAAGTTCGTCGTTAATGATGGATTTGTGTTCTGTGCTAACAAGCTATGCATTCCAGCTAGCTTTGTTCGTCTTTTATTATTGCAGGAGACGCATGGAGGAGGATTAATGGGACACTTTGGCGTGAAGAAGACGGAGGACGTACTTGCTACACATTTCTTTTGTCCAAAGATGAGACGGGATGTTGACCGTTTTGTTGCCCACAATACTACATGTTCAAAAGCTAAGTCACAACTCAAACCTTATGGGTTATATATGCCTTTGCCTATACCTAGTGTTCCTTGGGAGGATATATCTATGGACTTTGTTTTAGGTTTACCTCGAACAAAGAAGGGGAGGGATAGCATATTTGTTGTCGTGGATAGATTCTCGAAAATGGCACACTTTATACCATGTCATAAAAGCGATGATGTTGTTAATGTTGCTGATTTGTTCTTTCGTGAAATTATTCGCTTGCATGGTGTGCCAAATACTATTATTTCAGATCGTGATACTAAACTTCTTAGCCACTTTTGGAGATGTTTATGGGCTAAGTTGGGGACTAAACTGCTTTTTAGTACTACTTGTCACACCCAAACTGATGGACAAACTGAAGTAGTCAATAGAACATTGTCTACTATGATTAGGGCTGTTTTGAAGAATAATAAGAAAATGTGGGAAGAATGCTTGCCTCATATTGAGTTTCCTTATAATCGTTCAATACACTCTACTACTAAGATGTGCCCTTTTGAAATTGTGTATGGTTTCCTACCTCGTGCACCTATTGATTTGTTGCCTCTTCCATCTTCGAAGAAGGTTAATTTTGATGCTAAAGAACATCCTGAATTGATTTTAACAATGCATGAGTTAACTAAGGAAAACATTGAGCTTATGAATGCTAAATATAAACTTGCTGGAGATAAGGGTATAAAACATGTTGTGTTTGCACTTGGAGATCTCGTTTGGTTACATTTGCGCAAGGATAGATTTCCTAGTTTACGCAAATCAAAGCTAATGCCACATGCTGATGGTCCTTTTAAGATGTTAGAGAAAATAAATGATAATGCATATAAACTTGAGTTGCCTATAGATTTTCGGGTTAGTCCCACTTTTAAGATTGCAAATTTGAAGCCTTATTTGGGTGAGGAAGATGAGCTTCAGTCCAGGACGACTTCATTTCAAGAAGGGGAGGATGATGAGGACATCAATACCATTGTTACACCCACAGCCCCTGCTGCTATACATACTAGACTAATTACTAGAGCTCGCGCACACCAATTGAATTACCAGGTACTTTCGTTTCTTGGTAATGATTCTAATGTTCATAAGAATATGATGCTGCCTATATTGGATACATTTGTTTTGCTTACAAATGAAGGGCCTAGCTTGGACAAGAAAGATGAACCTTGGAGCAAGTTCAAGCATGAAGATGATGGCATGCGCAAGGGGAATAAGACGGGAGTTAGAAGTGATGATTCCAGGGCTTTGAAGCTACCATAATGTGTGCCTGAAGCCTTGGACGAAATATACAAGATGCCAAGCATGGAGATGATGGCATGCACAAGGGGAACAAGAACGGAGTTACAAGTGATGATTCCATGGCTTTGAAGCCACCATAATGAGTGCATGAAGCCTTGGACGAAATATACAAGATGCCACTTCATAAATTTCGTCCAAGGCTATTCTAGGTGCTGCGTGACCTTATTTTTTGGCCAGGCCCATGTAATGTAGAAATACTTGATTATAGGCTGTTTTTAGAGTCCGTATGTGTGGGGAAACAAGAGTTAAGGTTGGTTTCGGACCCCTCCTCCAAGGGCCACGAAATACCCCCCCTCTCCTCCATATATACATCCCTTAGGGCATCGTTTAGACTTTGGGTTTTGTTTAGATTAAAAGTTCACCATAGCTGCAACTTTGCGTACTTCGTTTGTGTTCAACGACCTGACAAAGACGTCACAGAACCCCAACTTCATCAATAAAGCTTTCATCTTATATACGCAATATCCAGATTGCAATCTCAGTTTCTTGCTTGTTCTTCGTTTGCTCGCAGGAAACAAACCAAGCTTTCATATTATATTCTCAATATCCAGATTGCAATCTCAGTTTCTTGCTTGTTCTTCGTTTGCTCGCAGGAAACAAACCCTCGTGGCTAGGTTGATCGTGCTCTGGGGTGGTCAATAACCCCTCGGAAGTTGGTTTAGTGATTGCTAAGGCGCAACGTCTCGCACATTCATAGTCGGATCATCAAGATCGACTCCCACAAAAAACGATAGCCACCATCTCATCGAAACACAGGGACACCTTCGCCTCTATCACATTCGTTCCATGGGACCTAAACAGGCACCCCAAGGAAACATGTACGTTTTTTCTAGCCATTTTGGTGCACTGGAGCATGTATTTGTAGTTCGGATTTGAATTATGGACATTAAATGCCTAGAAAACTCAATTAATCAATAAAAAAGGTCAAACGAACCCTGAATGGTTTCAAAGTTCAGCACGAATCTCTCGTTGTTCCGTGTTGCATGTAGAAGAAAATATGAGGCTAGAAGAGGGAGCGATTATCGTTTGGCCCACAAGGGGACACGGATCCCTATCGAAACCACAAGGGTTCTTGCGCGGGCTCCGGTTTGTAAGAGGTTTGTAATAAAGCTTGGCCCAACTTGGCAATGTTTTTACCACGACAAATATGTGCCATGACGTGACACCATGCCACCTTTGATGACTTTTTGGTGAATTTTGGATTTATGGGGATTTGAAAACCGAGATTCGAAATGTTTGAGGATGAGCCAGGACACCTGTACGGTTGTAATTCGTTCCCATTCCTGGCATGGGACCTAAACATGCACCCAAGGGCACATCAATAATTTTTCTAGACATTTTGGTGAACTGGAGCATGTATTCGTAGTTCAGATTTGAATTATGGACATTAAATACCTAGGAAACTCAATTAGTGTATAAAAAGGCCAAACAAACCCTGAATAAGTTTAAATTTCAGCACGAATATCATGTCGTTCCATGTTGCTCGTGGAAGAAAATACAAGGCAAAAAGAGGCAGTGATTACGTTTCGCCCACAAGGGGAACACATTTCCCAATCAGAACCACGAGGCTTCTTTGAGAGAAGCTCCGGTTTGTAAGAGGTTTGTAATAAAGCTTGGCCCCAATTGGACAATGTTTTTACCACGACATATATGTGCCATGATGTGACACCATGTCACCTTTGATGACTTTCTGGTGAGTTTAGGATTTACGGGGATTTAAAACCGAGATTCCAAATGTTTGAGGACGAGCCAGGACGCGGGTACAGTTGGTGTCCCGTTCCTGGCATTCGTGCATGGCTTTTTTGGGTTAGTTTTGGATTTATGGGGATTTAAAAATTGAGATTCTTCTCACGAAATGTTTTCAAATAGCACACGGTTCACTCACAAAAGCCGTGCACGCGATCTGAGTAATTAATTTTTGATTGGCCGGAACCCGAACCCCACGGATCGTACGTGTGCACCGTTGGATGCTCCCAAATCGAACGGCAACCCTGAGCCCTTTCGACAGCACATGTTGTACATGGGTAAGCACTGTGCGCATGCATCGTGCTTCTCACTCTTCCTTCTCTACTAGGTTTTCTAAACATGCTACCGTTTCTCGCCACTCCTCTCATCATTTTCCCGCCTCTTCTCCCATCGTTTTCCTGCTACCAATGTCAATGCTCATTGAAGGCTAGCGGTGACACACCGGCCATGTAAATATCCCACACAGTTTCTAAAAGCACAAATGTGTGCGATAGGAGGGAGTAGGTCCCATAGGGTGACCAGTGTGAAACGCCTTAATGGTAAGGAGGCAATTCTTATCAGCAAGGGGCAGCTTCCCATTCGCTAGCCTAGTCAAATAGAACGTAGAAGTTAAGCATGCTCGGGTTGGACTAGTCCAAGGATGGGTGACCCAGTGGGAAGTTGCATATCTCAAGCTTCATTTAAATGCCATGACACGGTCATTATAGATATATATTATATCTCTATAGTGACCTATCATGGCAATTATATAAACCTTGGGATCCTTGTTTGCTAATTTCTAGACTACGTTTTTATGTGTTATTTTTTGCTCTAAAAAATTAAAGAATGATTGACTTGATCTGTCATGGCGATTATATAAATCTACTAAGTTTTTATGGGTTATTTTTTGCTCTAAAAAATTAAAGAACGATTGACTTGACCTGTCATAGAGATTATATAAACCTTTTTCAGGTTGCATGTAGGGTATAGGGGGCAGGGTGTTCTTCTCGAGCATGTCTCCCTTGTGCAGCTTATAGACGCGGCACGTATCTGTGGGCTCCCTGAGGTATATATACTATCCTTTACCGACAATTAGGGGGGCCCGCACAATCTATCCCTTTGACCCAACAACGAGAAGGGTTTGACCATGATGGGTTCCTATTGATACTTGTAAGGTACACGTGCTTTGCACGCATGAGATTTGGTAACCAAATTATGAACAAATACCACACTATAGCATGTAAGCTTTGAGTCATATATGCATGATGCAGATGTTCGTTTAATTCTTATAGTTCATCTCATCCAAAATCAATTAGTTTCATAAAAGAAATCTATTTTAAGATTCATGGAATTGTGCATTGTAAAGCATAAAGTAAAAACAAAAAGTGACAATTCATTTAGAAAAAAAGTGACAATTCATTTAGAAAAAAAAAGTTTGGGCAATTAAGATATGGAAGATTCTAAACGGAGCAGAAACGGATGGAACTGTGTGCTACCATATTTGTTTTCATATTTTTTGCAGAAGCGGAAATGAATACGGAAACCCCGGAAATGAATACAGAAACAAATACTACCGGAAACAGACACGGAGTGAATACAGAGCGGACACGAAAACAGAACGGTGTGTTGACCGGAACTTAAAACCCCCTTGAATCATAGAGAAATACACACAAAAAGCAAAGAAATTTAAGAAAAATTTAACATGGCTAATAATATGGTTGTGTTGGTAACATAGGGTAGTATTGTAATAGTACATGACAATTTCGTATTGTGTCTAGTTGAGAATGTGTGTGGAAGTAAAAGTTTGTCCTCAAATGATCCATTCAGCTCATTGTGTTATTGTGTGTTGTTTGGTAATTGGGTTACAAAGCAGCCATGGGCCTATAGTAGAAATGGAAATTCCATATTCACGGAAACGGAAAGTTCCGTCTCCGCGTCTGTTCCATCGGAAAACACTGTTCCGTTTTTTTTTCGTTTCCGCATAAAAAATTCCACTTCCATTTCCATTTTGCAAATTTTCGTTTCTGTTTTCATATTTCCACTCCGTTTCCATTTTTCCTCCGGAAAAGCGGAAACTTTCCACTCCATTTTTATCCCTAATTATAGATATATATTATATCTCTATAGTGACCTATCATGGCAATTATATAAACCTTGGGATCCTTGTTTTGCTAATTTGTAGACTATGTTTTCGTGTGTTATTTTTTGCTCTAAAAAATTAAAGAATGATTGACTTGATCCATCATGGCGATTATATAAACCTACTATGTTTTTATGGGTTCTTTTTTGCTCTAAAAAATTAAAGAACGATTGACTTGACCTGTCATGGAGATTATATAAACCGTTTTTAGGTTGCATGCAGGGTATAGGGGGCAGGGTGTTCTTCTCGAGCATGTCTCCCTTGTGCAGCTTATAGACGCGTCACATATCTGTGGGCTCCCTGAGGTATATATACTATCCTTTACCGAGAATTAGGGGGGTCCGCACAATCTATTCCTTTGACCCAACAACGAGAAGGGTTTGACCATGATGGGTTCCTATTGATACTAGTAAGGTACACATGCTTTGCACGCATGAGATTTGGTAACCAAATTATGAACAAATACCACACTATAGCATGTAAGCTTTGAGTCATATATGCATGATGTAGATGTTCATTTAATTCTTATAGTTCATCTCATCCAAAATCAATTATTTTTATAAAAAAAATCTATTTTAAGATTCATGGAATTGTGCATTGTAAAGCATAAAGTAAAAAACAAAAAGTGACAATTCACTTAGAAAAAAAGTTTGGGCAATTAAGATATGGAAGATTTTAGAGAACAAAGGAGAAGTGTTTGTGTTTTGAGGTTTGTGCATTATGCTTAAGTTCAGCCATGGAGTCTTCTAGATTGTAGATGTGGGAGAATCTTGTGGAATGTTGATGATATCCAACGGCCAGGAGTGCTCAAATTTAGCATCTCTGTACCGTCGGATTGCCTTCATCCAATGAATAACTTTCAAAGTTATTCTCACACTATATAGGGGTATAGATATAGATATAGATGTGTCCCATGCTAGACAAAATAAAGTTTGAGCGCATGTGTGGGACGACCCACCCTCCCCCCACCGCTGCCGCCTCGAAGTTAGGAAACTGACATCATATGTATTGAACCAGGCTTGGAGTCGGGTACGGTGTTTGGTTTGTAATGTAGTTGGTGGCCCATCAAAGTTGTACATTTGGGATTTAAACACATCACACACCACCATACCCATAAATTCTTATCAACCATGTCTCCCTTGTGCGGGTTTTTTTGTGACGGCAATAATATGTGTGGGCTCTCCGAGTGTATATATATCATCCCTTTAACCGATAATGAGGGGTATGTGTTGGCCATGAATGGATTCCTCCTAGTTCGTGTTAGGGCGGGTCACCGTCACATGTCGCTCAACCAAAGCTCGAGCTCATGCATTGTCAGGATTCCCTCCCACATGCTCGGATTGCTGAGTTCGACCTACATCATACCCTATGTATCTCGTCCTTAACTACCTTGCCTTCATGTTTGTTGTCTGTATCGAGAGGTAGGCACCACATGTAAATTGTACATTATTCTATACTGAAAACACACATCACACCTTCCCAATGTACATTATTTTGGGACGCATGCAAGAGGTGTTGGTTTTGTGGTCCCTCTCGTGCGATTTTATGATGGTTCAATATATTGGTCCAAGCGGTTTATCGACAACAACAGCTGTCGTTTGACCAACCGATAGATTCATTGGTCCGTCTTATGGTAGGTCATGGTGACATGCATATATGACCAAAGTACCGATCATTACGTGCATCCGCCCCACTGACACGAAGTGGGAGGTCGTGGGTTAAGCATCCTAGCTAGGTACGACATTATGTCATTATATATATATATATATATCCAAGGGTCCTTTCGGGTTTGTGAGGTAGGTGCCACCAAAGTTATGCATTGTGTATTTAAAGTTTTAACCATCCCCAATATTCCTACATATATTTGGCAACTTCCACGTCGTTCTTGATTTCTGGCCCCTCTCATCGATCTTCAACGACGCGCCCAACCGTGGGCCCGCGCGGTCAAAGTTGTGCATTGGAATTTTGACCATCACAAACCACCCTTTTCACTTATATATATATTTGGGCCACATGTTGGTGTGGCTATCTTCTAACCCTCTCTAACGTTATTTTTTGCTGCAAGGACTCTAATGGCGCTCAATGGACACGGGTATAATATCTTAACCATGTGTGATACAAGTGCGCTGTGAATCACCAGCCTGCGCAAGCGCGAGCAAATTAAGCTGGAGGTACTGGCTCAACCGTGAACGATGCAAGTGCACTTTAAATGACCACGACCGTGCAAGCGCAAGCAAAAGGTGGAGGTACTTGCTTAACAGTGTGCGATGCATGTGTGCTATAAAACCACCACATGTGCAAGCTAAAGGCGGGTAAATTTATTTGGAAATTAGGACGACCCGTGTGCGACACACCAGCTAGCTAGAAATATAAAAACAAACTACCCGCCTTGAGCGTTGCAAAAATTGGTGGTTCCACACCAATTTTCCTTATTATCATACACGAATATTGTTATTGGACCGTGCGCGATCTTGGGCAGTCCCGCCCTGCATCAATTCCTTTACCAAAATTTTAGTAGTCGCCGTACTTCAATCGTCGCCCACACTCCTCCAGCACCGACCTTATAGTAAAATTGCAGTAGCCGAGGCATTTGAACCGCCGCCCTCCCTCGTCCACCACCATCTCCACCCACCATTACTAAAATTTTCAGTAGCCGTGGAGTATCCTCAAACACCCCCCACCACAGTCCCCCACCCGCCCCCTCCACCCCTCGAATCCTAGCATGCGGCCACTGCTGGTGCCGCTGCCAACCCCTGCCGGTCTGGCCATTCCCCCTAGCTTAGATAATAAAGTTTAGGTTACCCAGCGATTCCCATACCATCGCCCCACACCCCTGAGTTTTTAGATGAGGCATGCGGTGTCCCTACCCGCCAGATCCACATCCCCTGCTCCAGAAAGTCATAACCTAAGCTCGACCACGTATCCCGAGGAGCCCAACGAGCGTTCGACCAAGAAGACTTTTATCATGGCCTCTCCGGTGAATGTTGGCGAGGTGGCCGCCGTTTGCCCCGACCTGTCGATCCCGGAGCAACACGTCGCTGGGGAAGCCGGCGAAGACATTGAGTATGTTGCCATGCCGAAGGCTTCATGTCAGCGGGCTAGCGTATTACTGTATCTCGGGAAAGCTGGCTACGACATCAATCTCGTCCACAGTGACGGCTTCATGCGGGCCATGTCATAGGTTAAGTGGACCATCCCCAACCCCTCTGGTTCAACCGCCATCGATCTCTTCGATGGCCCTGCCATTGATCTCCTCCACTAAGCGGTCAAGGATTTGCGAGCTTTATACGCCATCGAGCCCATTTTGTCTTCTGAAGGACACGTTCTATGGCGGCAGCTTGGGATCCTCGATTGCCTAGTCAGATCTCATCAACCACGACCATGAGGAGGGCACCGACCAAGGTTCTTCCAAGGTGAAACAACCCATCTGTGACATCAGAGATCGCACCATGGGTCTATGCTCTTCCAACTCGAAGGACCCATCCAGGAAATGTGAGGCAACATTCTATCAGCAAATCTTACCTTTTCTAGCTTGCCAACCCGTACCCTTTGTTGTACTAGCATTTGCCATGCGGTGCTTTAACTGTGCCATGTTTAATTATTTCGGTTATGCAAAAATGTATTGTTCACTAGGGCCATGTGATGTTTAAGTATGAATTGTCCACTTCAGTTTCACGAATGGCTATATTTGCTTGTTTATAGTGAGTAGATGCCTTGTTTATCTATATTTGGTTGTTAGGTTGGTCGGAGTGAGCATTTTTCCAGTTATCGAGCAGATGCCTTGTTTATATGTATTTGGTTCTTAGTTTGGTTGCAGTGAGCATTTGTCCAGTTATCAACCAGATGCCATGTTCATCTGTATTTGGTTGCTAGGTTGCTTTTTTAGCATTTGTCCAGTTATCAAGAAGATGCCTTGTTTATATGTATCTTCTTGTTAGGTTGGTTGCAGTGAGCATTTGTCCAGTTTTCAAGCATATGCCATGTTTATCTGTATTTGCTTGTTAGGTGGGTTGCAATGAGACTCCGTCCAGTTTTCAATGGCTATATTTGGTTGTTATACTGGTAATTTATGCCTTGTTTATTTCAGTCATTAACAATGTGTTGTTCATTATGTACAAGTTAGAACTGTGCCGCTCGACTACATCAATACCAGTTTGAACGGCTACATTTGGTGCCAGTTATTCCTGGTGTAGTTAACACATGACCTTTATTTCAGTTTTACACATTTATCCAGTGTGATTTTTAAGCTTTACCTACGTTCTATTCATTTTCAACAATATCAGTTTGAATTGCAATATTTGATTGATGTTAAGCCTGCTGTCGGTAACATTGCCTTCCATTTTATATCTACTTTAACAACATGCTGAAACCAACACATTCAAGCTATCATTTGGAGATGATGCTGTCTACCTTTGCTATATTTTTTTGATGTTAAGGTTGCTGTACTTATCATGCCTTTTCGCTACTTATGTAGGACAACAACGGGAGTGGCCACCATTTTCTGCTGAGGTTAGCTTCATCCCTCGGCTTGTACTCCCCCCGTCATTCCATAATGTAGTGCAGATAGATCCAGACACTTGTTAGCTTCTAATATTGACTTGTTGCTTGTAGGTACATATGCCCTTGGAGAGGATCCACACATCGACCCTTTTTGCGTATGGGGCAATGAGATATTCATGAACAAGCATCAAGTGAGGAAACTGATAAGGATTACTAGCAAAATTATTTGTTTATGCTCTATCCAATAGAACAGTGAGCTATAGGATGGTAACTACAAACTCTGCAGCCTTCTCTTTTTACTGCCCATATGAGTTGTTAGACAACAATGTTTGAATCTTTTTCGTTCGCAGTGGTTCCCGAAGCAGTTCACTCAAGATTACCTCGCAAATTACATGATTGGTGGACACACAATGAAGGTTAAAGTATTTCATCCAGACTACAATGAGCATCTAGAAGTCATAATGAAGACAGTGAAGGATGGACGGGCAGCCATCATAAGGGGTTGGCCTAGATTCGTGCGTGCATTATGCATGGAGGAGGGCACAATATGGGCATTCCGCTTCACCTTCTCCAGCAACCAGAATGTCTTTCTCCTCTCTCTTTACAGTCTTTAGTACAAATGTGGTTCATCAATTTTTACTTGGTGCTTCTGTAGTTCTTCAGTATCTGTACCTGTGCATTGGTGGTTGAACCTATATTTTTAATAAACATGGTTGGATATGAAATAAGTGATTGCCTACTTTCAAATTCAAAACATGTGATTTTTAAATTAGGGATTAATTAGGGATTACACTGCACACGGATTGCGCAAGCGAAACGTCTGCGATAGACGTGGAGATCAGAAACGTTTCTAGGATTCACTACATGTGCGATCGATCTCCACTGCACACACGACATCCTCTTGAAAACTGTTTGCATTAGGCCACCTTGCGCAAACATTACCACATAAGAACTGTGTGTGATGGACAGCCTTTTTCACACAGTTTCTTCTACGCACCGTGTGTGATGCACTCAATAACGCAAATGGTAAAATTGTAAATATCATGTGCAATGGCAACACTATCACAAATAATTTAACGGGGAAAATTATGTGTGATGTACCTGTTAACGGAAACGTTTTCCTTGGAGCGACTGTGTGGGATGTACATATGAATGGAAACGTTTAGCGGGGATTGACTGTGTGGGATGTACTTGTGACCGGAAACAATTTTTCCTGTATAATTGTATTTTTTAGCTCTACTATACGTATTTTCGTATTTGAGCGCTCGCCAGTCGCACACGAACTAATTTTGCCAAGTGTGTGTGCCAGGCGGGCATATCCCTGACGGTTTCATGGTCGTGTGGGAAGGACCCCCCTATTGCCGTCACTCACTAGGCAACGGTTCCAAATGCCGTCGCGGAAAGGGGTTAAAAACCGTTTGTATAGCACTGACATGCATCAGTGATTAACGGCCCATTATTCCGTCGTCCGTTTCCAGCCCGTGTTAACTTTCGGCCTTCTAAGGGCCCATTTATTCTTGGGGTCATTTCCAAAATTCGGTTACTTAAGGTCTGTTACTGGCTTGTTCCGCTTGTGGGCCAAATTCAGCCCATGGTTACAGTTGGCCCGTTTGTGGCCTGTTAACCCGTTGGGCTGTTTTCATTGCGTCATCAAATATGGCCTATTAACGGCTTGTTATAGTCGGGCCATAAAATAGACGATTTCCTCTCTAGCCCATCTACAGCCCATTTTGCGGACCATTATTGGTCCACGAATAGTATGGCCCATGTTTGGCAAAATGATTATACGGCCTATAGAAGGCCCATAGATTAGATGACTCGTAGAAGGCCCATGGATCCTATGGCCTGTAGAAGGCCCATGGATCCTACGGCTCGTAGGAGGGTCGTGGTCACTACAACAGGTAGCAGGACCATGGTTACAACAGTCCATGTGTGGCCATAGTTATTGTGGCCTAGTTATAAAATAGGTTATTGTGGCCACTAGAAAAACACGGAAAAAGAAAGTGACTACAAGAAAGCACCTAAACAAGACAATAAGGAAATAAATAAGCAAGCAACTAACGCTAGGATATTACGGCTATTACACATATTATATCCACTAGGCATCAAAGTTCGCCATTAGTGCAAATATAGGGAACAAAGCAGCATATTACATACACTGGTCGTCTAAATTTGCCACCAGTGCAAATAAAGGCAGCAGCAAAACAAGTCCATAATTGAAACAACTTCAGAAGAGCTCAAGAAAGGTTATCCTGGGTATCTACCATGGCAATAAGGTTAGCAAGCTTATTAGCTTTCTCCTGTTTGGCGCTAAAATCCTCCAACACTTGCTGTTGCGCCGGAAAGTATGCATCCGAATGCTCCAGGGACTTCCGTAGTCCTTCAGCTTCTTGTCGCAGCACAGCTGATCGATATCTTTCAGCTTGTAGTTGACACGCAAGAAACCAAACAGATTCAGACAGTGAGTTTGAATAGCTTGTGCCAGCAGTAGTGGCCAGTAACTCGAGCACTACACCAAGACAGGACTTTGGGGTTGTCTCACCGTCTTTAAGATAGTTTTCCTTAGATGTTTTATTAGCTTTTTTGGAGACCAACAAGGATGTCTCACTATCCTGAACATTATCTCTATTACTTTCTTTACCATTGCTTAATAAGGCACTCTTTGCCAATATTCTGTCGGCATTCTAAAAGAAGAAACAAGCAGACACATAACAGGTTTAGCATGTACTAGTATATGAAACTCATTTCGGTGAAACAGTTCACTAGTAAGGTGGACAAGATTAAACTACCAAGTCTTCTATTGCCAAGTAGTACATAATGAAAGCATCAAACAAACATATATCTATGTCCTATGGTCACTGCATTGTCTTGCCAAATCAAAATAGAGACATGGTTCAAATCATATCAGTTCAAGACAAAGCTGCACTGAAAGAATACAAAGCGTGGGAAACTACATGGCACAACAAGATTTTAGATGGGTAGCATGGTTGTACATGTACAACAACACTATTAGCTATGTTGTGATGCTAGTAATGTGCATGATATGAGAAGTCAACTATATACACAATTGAAATTGAAATCAACAGAGCTATTTATAAGAGCAAACCTATTAAAGAAACATGTGCAAACATACCTGTTGTGCCATTGGAGTTTCGATTGGATCCTTCAATTTAAAAATAAGTTTGTATGGGTAAATATAGTGATACAAGAGCAAAGCAGTATCCACGATAGCAATGGAATCTTAAATGAGAACAGTTATTCTTCAGGTTTAATAACTTGTTCTACATGAACAGAGTACAGTAAGACACAAGCATACAGTACTTAAAAATAAAAAAATGAGCTCATAGACCTTACCACATTCTTGGTTCGGGACCAGTACAGTACAAGGCGTTCCCAGTCATCGTCCAGTAAATGTGTCTCGGGAGAACGTAAGGGTATTTAATGAGTTTCTTTGCCAGTGAAGTACGTTTTCTTCAGGTAATTCCGATACTGCCACCAAGCATTCTTGAAGGTAGTAGAGGTATTAGCACAGGTTACCTCATCCTGAGTTCCCAAATCGGTCCTTCTCCATAGAGAAAATGGGAAAATTTGTTGTATTATAACCATCATGGAGGTAGAATGTATGGGACAAAGCAAAGTAATTGCCATGAATAACATTACTTGCATATAACTCCTGGACAAACACCTGCAACTGGCATTTTCCTTCATCTTCAGCATAATATTTCCATGATGGGAAGATATGAACATAGGATCTAACAACATCAAATATGGTACATTCTAAACATGAATGGCTGGTTGTCCTTCCTCCACATGAATAGGTGTACTAACTGGTGGAGTTGGGGTCCGCTGTGGTAGTACTGGCGCTTTGGGCACTGGAGCTACCTTACTAACTGGTCTTGTTTGGGAGCTCTGTGGTGGAGATGGTGCTGTCTCAACAGGAACTGGGTTACTATCTACTGGGATTGGGGTTAGATTGGGTGAAGTTGTTCTCTGTCCATCGCAGTAGGGGTACAATCTGCGAGAGTCTGGGTTATGTGTGGTAGGGCTGGTTCTCGTGCATGTACAGCTATGGTCCTATCGCCACCAAGAGGTAGCACTATTTTATTTGAGGACTATGTTTTTACTCCGCTAGAAACTGACATCACTCGCTCCAATTCAACTGGTTGATAAACAGGAAACATAGTTGAATGTACAGACATTGTATGAGAGAGATGTAATAGATAGTGTGGAAAAAGAGGGCATGAAATAGTTTACATGTATATTGTTTAACTAAAAAGGATTAATTTCACATATATGATGTTTATCGAAACTGGATAGCATAGCATGACATAATTCAAAGATATGATGATTAACTAAACAGGATGGCATGAGATAATTATAGGATGTCTTTAGTAAACAGGTTCGCACGACATAATTCACATACATGTTATCTAAGTAATCAGGATTGCATGATTTAATTCACATATGTGATTTATATGCTAAGTAGAGGGCATTTGCATATATGATGTATGAACTAAGGACATGGTGTTGAATATTGTGTATATGATGTCTAAACTGTGCAATGCAAGACACCATATGCATGATATGAGCAGTATAACTGTTCCAAGTTAGAGCATACACCACGGTGGGGGATAGGACTGGTGTCTCTGAGTCCATGTCTGAGGAGCAATCGAGACCCAACAAGGGATTTGCTTTGACAGGTAGCACTATCTGCTCTGAAGACCTTGTTTTCACTCCAGATTTTGCCATCACCCACTCAAATGGCTGATTCACGGGAAGAGTAGTTTAATGTACAAACATTGTCAACAAATGGAAATGTAATGAAGAAAAGGATGGGCAAGATATCATTCAAATATATGATGCCTTGTTAAACAGGATGGCATTGCATATTTCACTTATATTATGGTTGGCTAAAAGAGATGAGACTGCATAATTCTCATATGTGATATAGAAATCAAACAGGTGGCATTACATAACATGTCTAAACTAAGCAGATGACATATATGATGATGAAAGTAGGTACTGCAAGGCAACATATGCATGATATGACCAACATCATCATGCCAAGTTAGAGCGAACACCTTGGGGGTAAGTAGGAGTGGTCAGCTGCGTCTGAACCCGCCACAGAACAGATATCTTCCTCTGGATTACAATCTGGAGAGGGAGCGGGAGGGTTTTCCATTGAACCCACGATGGAGCAATGTCTGCATGACATTGTATTGCCGCGCAAAACTCTTCTCTTTTTCTCTACATGTTCAGCATGACTGTGTACAATATCTTACATGCATACGAAAAAATATAGTGAGATTATGTAAGGAGAGCACGCAGAAATCTAGAGTAATGGTAAGAACCAGTGGATTAATCCAAAAATAATGATAGTAGGCTGATGATAGCCTTAAATTAATAAAAAGACAGATGCTGATTGCTTTACTATTTGTTTCCCACCCAAGATGAACAACATAGGAATAGCCTAGGTGAACCAGATAATAGATAGAGATACTATTCATAGCTGCCTCGATACGTGCCTCACAAGTAATTTTAAAACTCAAGTTTGAACATTAATTTGGACCTGACTTGGAGTCTAAGAGGTGAACAGGATGATAAAGTATTAGGTAATATTAAGCAATGCATAACATAAGCAGAAACAAAAGAGTGTGACCTCTCTTGTGGACCCGTGTACTCCTCAGGTTCATCTTCTTAGTCGATGATGGTGATGCAGTTGTGTTGGCTGCCGATGGCAGGGAAGGAGATCTGAGGCGGCGAAAGACGGTCAGGAGTCATGGCGTCTGGTTTGGTGGATTCTTCTGTCGATGGAGCAGCTCAGGTGAGGTGGACGACCTCGCGGCAGGAGCAGGACAAACCACACAAAGTTTTCTTTGACACGTACCTGTAACTGAAGTAATTCTGTAAGGGATCCTTTGGCTTGCAGGATTCTAGAAATGCAGGGATAGGAAAAACATTGGAATAGGATAGGAATGCACGTGGGAAACAGAGCATTTGTAAACACAGGATTTTTGTCAACTTGGGTGTTTGGTTCACAGGAATTGGAAGAGAAGAGGAATGGAAAGAAACATGGACAAATTAAAGTGAAACCGTATGAAAGCATGTACAGTTAGAATGTTATTCTGCCACTAATGCACTTGGTCTTGATTTCATGCATAGGATTTTGAAAAGTAGGTCCAAGTGGATGTTTTGCTCCATTCCTTTCAACAAAATGCATGAATAATTGCATATTAAAGTGCCATAGGAAAATTTCCTATTGCTATGTTTTTCCTTAAGTTTTTCCTTGGAACCAAAATAGCCCTAATGGATCGACATGAATGTAGAGTAGTAAGTGATGCGACAAGTGTACAATCTCTTTGCCGTAGCCGTGTCGACCTCAGCATCATTGGGTTGGTCACTAAAGAAGTTGAGGCAGGGGTGGCTATCGGGGGTGTGGAGGAAGATCTCAGGAATCTATAGACAACGTCCAGGGTAGTGCTCTGTTTTGATGGATGGTTCCGTCGTTGGAGCAGCTCCGGCGAGCCGTAAGACGTCGAGGCTGAAGCAGTACAAGATAGACATCGTTAATCTCAATTGGGATTCTAATAGTATCTCCAATAGATGATGTAAAGTACATTACCAAAAAGTGATAGATGTAAAATTTATATCACCAAAAAACACCTGATTACAACAGATGAGGTAAAAACTATTGACTCTAAACTTAACTGTCGAAACTAAAATTTACTGTGGAATCTGAATGTTACTGTCGAAGCTCAACGCACTGGTAGCAGAGAGGCACTTCACATGTAGTTTAGGCCGCTCAAGCACTAGTAGTAGAGAAACAGTGATCTAAATCAGCAGGCGATCGACGGGGAACACAATAGCAGATAGCAGCTAGAGCAGCAGGGCCTGGAGGAGCAGCAACTTGTGCCAGAGCAGCAACTCGTGTAGCTGCAGCAGCCCATGTACCAGCATCAGCAGCGCAAGCGAGAGCAAGAGCAGAGTAGTAGCATGAGCGAGGGGAAGAGCAGAGCAGCAGCATGAGCGAGGGGGAGGACAGAGCAGCAGCACGAGCGAGCGAGAGCCGGAGCAGCAGTAGCAGCGCAAGCAAGCGAGCGAGCGCCAGAGCAGCAGCAGCAGCAACACGAGGGAGCGAGCGAAAGCTGGTGCAGTAGCAGCGCGAGCAAGCGAGAGCCGGAGCAGCAGAAGTAGATCCGGCTGGTATGGACGCCGCCACCGAAGGGGCGTCGCACTAGGGGGAGAGCCGTCGTGGAGATGTCGCCCACGGTGCCGGCTTCGAGGTAGCCGCGCCATGGGGTGCGGGATGGAGCACCGTTAGTGTCGGGAGGTTGAGTTAAGGAGAATGTGCGATGCGATGATTGTACAACCTCTTCGGTGGTGCCGAGTAGGCCTCAACTTCGCCAGAGGAGTCTGTGAGGACGATGCGGTTTCGGTGGAGCGGGTTAAGGCGGCGCTGTGGGGATGGAGCAGTCACGAGAGACGAGGCGATCAGTGGAGAAGCTCCTTGGAGGTGGAGGACGGGGAGGCTGAACCGGCGGGACGACGAGATGGACAACGGATCCTCATCCGGGGAGGTGGATGAGGGACATCAAGATGTTGCGGTGGAAGACGTCGTCGGGCAAGAGGCTCCGACTGGGCAGTGGTGAGGTGCCGGACGAAGGAGGGTGGGGTTTCGCGGCTAGAGCAGAGAGGTTATGGTGGCGTGGGATTTTTAATGGCGAAAAGGAGGCGATGGGAGGGGGAACCATGACTTAGGGACGCGCTTGTCCAAAATGTAGGGTGTGTTACAAAAGTACCCCCCACCGATTTGAACTAGTGGCGGCTCAGGGTTAGAAGGGGGATTTCACGTGTCAGGATTTGGCAGCTGGAGGGAGTTTTCGTGCGCGTTGTAATTTCGGGATAGCAAAGCGCGAGTTTTGGGAGCACGATATCTGAATTTTCGGGATATAACAAGGTTGAATTTTAGGGACAAGCCGAACATGTAATATTGTATGTAGCAGATCAATTGGCACTTCCCTCAACTAAAAAACTAGAAAAAAATAAAACTATTCACACCACACAAAGAGAGAGTCTTGTCCCGTTTTACTGTACAAATGTTGTCCAAAGCTATGAATCCATGTTATGTCCAATTAAATTTTTTTCGCTGGTTGTATAATGCATGTAACCTATTAAATTTTTTTCATTCCAACATTTTAGTGCATTCCAAATGTCTATACTACCGCTGCAATTCGAACTAAATTTGAATTTGTTTCTCTATTTGAATAAGAATCTACAATCATGATTGTTGCCAACTTAAACCATCATTCGTGTATTACCTTAACAACACACCACATGATTGCTATAGAGATAGATAAGAACTGCGTGTACTATATGAACTCGAATTCAAATTTTCGAATACACTTGATGTTGATTCCAAATAATAGTACATTTGATGTACTAACTAGATATTCATAATCTAAACCATGTTCCATAAGTACACAATGTTTATCACACAAAGTATAGTGCCCCGCCCCCTACATTATCACAAGTATTTAGCCCTGAGCTGTAAAAGCCACATATTATCCCAAATTATGATCATGTTCTATATATTATATGTAGTATAACATGTTCATAACCACACCATGCGTATCACCATTACATATATTCATTCATGCATGCGTCGGTTAAAAACACTATGATATCTTCCTCAAGTATTTGAATCCACTTTTTATAATGAATTATGATCTCTGTCCGTCTATTACACCTTCACGATCCTCTTCTCTTTGTAGCTAGCTAGCGCTAAGTTCCTATCATGCATGCACACGCCCACCCCCTCTCACCCTCCCCCAGTGTCCCCTCCATCGCGCACATTCATTATTCCTCTTTAGGCCACTCACCCACAGTGTGTGTAGGCCCCCCGGGTCCTTCTTTCCGGCACACACCGGTCGATATACCTCTCTAGCCAAGTGTGCCTACCACAAACACACACTACCCCTCTTCTCTTCTCACTGTCCATGCCCCCAATGTCCAATACGTTCCACGCAGGTGCACACTCCCGCCCCTCTTTTCATCATTCTCATACTCGCACACTCCTCCCCCTCGACATAGTAGGACTCTTGCACCACCTCCTAGCCGCACCCCTCTCCCCATGTCCGTCTCTCTGGACCTTATTTGCTTCTAACACATGCATGCATGTATGTATACGTACCGATCACCCTACATATAGCTAGGTCAATTATAATTCTTTTTCCCCACACATCGATCGACTTACCTCACTAGTTATTTCTCCTCCTTTCTCGGACACACGACGATTGATCTTCCTATGTAGTTACATCTGCTTACCACAACCATATCGTCCCCCCTCATCATCCTTGCATACCTCCCGACCCGTCTCTCACATGCATGTTCGTAGACAGGCAGACATGCCCTCTCTTATTGATATTGCACTCATACCCTCCGTTTGTGAGAAGCAACTCCACCACCAACCATCCGACACTCTACCTTTGTCTTTCTCCCAACCTTATTCCTCTGCTACACATATGCATGGATGTCGATCGATCTCTCTCAATACAAAGCTAGGTCTCTCTCCTACTCCACACATATACTAGTCGCTCTACCTCTCTATAGTTAGGTCTCTGCTCCTCCCCCCACACACCGATAGTAGAACGTTGTATGTAGGTATCCATGCCACAGAGAAAAACTACACCTCTGCCCTCTCACATTCTAGTAGGCCAGCAGGCCTGTATCTTTGACGTGGGAAAACACAAATTCAATGGAACTCTTTATCAATCGCGCACCCACACACTTCATCCCTATTTTCAATTCTATCGATATCTCACAGTGATGATCCCTCCACTCTCTTCTCGTGGATCGCTCCCTTTGTATATGATATATCCATGACTCTGTTTCACACGCATTGCTTATGTTACGTTTTTTGTTTGAGACATCATCGACACATTGCATCTGTATCGCACAAACCATCTCTCTCACACCCACCGACGTACGTACCTGCACCTAAATAAGAGGTGCACACATGACGCATGTACTCACGTCTCGTTCTCGTCCACACCCGCGCGGGTACACGGTGGAGTTCATTTCTCTATGAAAAGGCAGACCACTTGACAATTTGACGCGTGTAGCGGTTGTTTACTCGAAGGAAGGTCGTGTACCACGCGTAGATGGAACAAAGTTCAACTTGACGCGTTAGTATTAAATAAAGTTATATTCCTCAATGGCACATATAGAATATAAAATGACTGTCGTCGGGAAAAAAGAAAAATTCGCTCCACTATATACAATGCAGCCTGCCTGCCGGGGTTTGTCTCTCGTCACACTATCTCACACAAGGCGGAGATGGCCTCTCTCTCTCACCATTGGTCACTAATCCGGCCTCATCCTGTCCGCTGGCAGAAAGGGAGGATGTGCATCGTTTCTCCATTCGACAGTGTTAAGGCAGCACGTCCTGATCTGCGGTACCCGCCATTCTCTCTGACCAAGATTCGGCATAGTAGGGCCCTCGCCACTTGCTCTTTGTCGTTGTATGGGTAGATTCCGGTCGCCGGCGCCCTCCTAGTTACATCGCGATGACCCTCGGGTACAGCTTCCTCTGGCCTTGCTCCACTGCCCATCTTTCCACGTTGCTG
Source organism: Triticum urartu (assembly GCF_056163025.1). Classification (NCBI taxonomy): domain Eukaryota; kingdom Viridiplantae; phylum Streptophyta; class Magnoliopsida; order Poales; family Poaceae; genus Triticum; species Triticum urartu. Next base: position 231,941,963 of record NC_141873.1, read on the forward strand.
CATGTGGATCTTCTTTAATTGTTTGCTTAAAACGTATCTCGGCTGGCATACTTTCCATCTTGCAATCTCGTCCTCAAACCGTTTTTTGATAAACCACCATGTTGTTAGATTTCCCTTATTACATGGAATATGCTTCTTTTTTATCGGCATATGTGTCTTCTACTCGTGTTATTGGGAAGTAATTGTTTCCTTTCTACTTTCTTTTGCAAACAAGGCTATCCATTTCACCTCGTTGCTATTGGGACCTTTTAGTGAACTGAACAAATCACTTTTTTCTTAAGAGTGTTTTGTGCAGTCCCGCCAAATGTCACATGGGCAGCGTTTTTACATTTCTGTGGGACTGCAGAAAGGGAGATTGTTTTTTCTATCCTCCTCATCCAACTCCGTGCCTAATCTTCTCCAACAAGTAGTTAGTCCTAAAGAGAGATCGCAGAGGTAATTGGCTTCTATTTGTATTATTGTAATCACACTGACTGAATGTCTTTGCAAACAGGGATGATCAGCTCGATTTTAGTGGAGCTGCACAAAATGATCAGATTGTGATGTCCTCCATACACCTCTTTTTTGGCTACAGAGCTGGCTGAAACTAGCTGCCAACCAATGAGCACTGTGTCTAGGAAATGGAGCCATGCCTACGAACAACATCGATCAATTATATATTTTCTTTATTTGTACACCTTCTCACAACTTCGTCTTCAGTTGTGATTTGAATATTGGTGCTGATCTGCGAACCATTGAGATGCATTAGCAGCCATGGTAGTTTCATTTGTATTTGATGGAATGTTGTAATGAGACAATCTTGAGGCAAGAAGGCACGTGAATCCTAAGTTGAAACCTTTTTTTCCTGCGAGAACCAAAGTTGAGACCTTCATAGCATCACAGTACAATTTCATTATGCTGGAAAATTATGCGTACATATAAATAAATCTTGAAGGATTGATAGCAATGCCAGAAACAATTCAACTTCGTTTCGCCAACATGTGGGACATCCTTCATCCGGCTCCTCCTGCCATGCAGCAATATTGAGTGCACAACTGCAGGGAAGATTCACCCCGGTCGTTGCGCCGCAGTAATAATGACTAGTGAGCAGTCAAATCACAAAGCCCCACCTTTGCCACAGTAAGTTACTCGGACAAAGCAACCATCATTTCTCTCTTCGTTGAATCTGCTAGTACACCAATATTACCAGAGTAATAAGTTGCTCGGGTGAAGCAACCATCACTTCACCTTTCCCACAGTAAGTACTACCTCCTTTTTTTATTCTAGAAATAACCACACGTGAATATTGGATGGTAGCAGCACAACAACTGAATCAAAAATCGAATCTAACCAATGAACTAGTACTAATGATGAGCGTTTTCTAGTATCATGTACCCCGTCTATCCATGTATATAGTGTTTAATGCGTTTTCCGAGACTAACTTTGGCCCTGTTTTGATGCATGGGTTAGAGTTAGTTTGAGATAGTTGGGGCTCAAATAGCCCAAAAGTATCGAAACATGAGGGTTAAATTGGAGGAAGTTCCACCAAACCCACCAAAAAAACTATCCCACCCAAGAGGTGCTAATTGGAGATAGTTCTCATTGGGCCCACTAAAAAATCACTTTTCTCTCTCTATCACACCAGCCAAGTGGTGCTAATTGGAGCTAGTTCTCATGGGGCCCATTGAAATATCACTGTTCTCTCTCCATCAAGTGCATTTATTGTCAATCTAACCCTGTCATCCAAACACCTCTTTGGCTAGATTTAGTTTAGGGTTAGTCATGAGTTAGTCTAACCTCTAGCTAAGTTAGAGTATCCAAACAGAAGCAGTATAGGACATGCAAGTTGCTCAAAGCATAGCGTCAAATTTGTATGTGAAAGGTTCTTTTTTTAAACGAGACGTCAAAGGATCTTCGAATGATATAATTTTCAAATTATATAAAATGCTATCAATAGTCAAAGGCAACCTTGAAGAATACATTAGGCCCTATATAAAATCTTATCAATAGTCAAAACCAAGTATCACTACTACACCAAACAAGTTCAAAACGAGAAACTGGACCCACTCACGGCACGACACACCTGTCGCGTTTGGTCCGTCGGTCAAAGCACTTCCTCTTCTTGGCATAACAATAGAGTACAGTAATTTTTTTATAATGCTCTTGGCATGTCGCTAACATGTGATGAGTTAACCGACCTCAATAGACGACAAAATCACCAGCCCGCCACACTTTGAGAGAGACGAGGAGCGAGAAGTGATACGGGCTGGTGGATTACTAGAGCTAGGTCTCGCACGGAGGCCAAGAAATATGGTGATAGCATGGGTTGGCCATGTATGATGTAACTACACTGGGTTGCCATGTTTCGGACTCTTCAGGTCTATTGTGGAGAAGATTGGGTAGATTATATATCGCCGAATAAAAATATTAAATAGTCCAGATGCTCCACCGCGAGGTTTCTTACTCCTTCTCGGTCGTCGGAAAGCGTTCTTCTAAGTTTTGGCGACACGTGGGAGATCCAGCATCCAGGTCCATGTGTCATGCAAGAAAATGGAGTTAAGTATCGTAGGAGAGACTCACCAACGGTCACGAACGTTGGTGGAGTACGTGCATGAATCGCCCGAAAAAAGGAATACGAGCACAAAGAGAAGAGGTGCAGACACCAACGTATGTACTCTTTGCCTCTTTCCCTAATACTCACGCGCGGGTACACGGTGAGCTCATTTTTGTATGAAGAGGCAGCTCACCATATAATTTGGCGAGTGTAGTAGTTGTTCATGGGAACCACGCGTGGGCGAATCAAAGTTTGATCATGACGAGGTGGCGTTTTTTTTAAATGAAGTTATTCTATTTGATGTCACGTACGCAACATTATTTTCTCAATGGAACGTGAATCATGCACGCACTGAATGACGGAGCATAGGATGGTAGCCATGGACATTGTCATCCCTTTTTGGAGACTAATACACTACTTTTGATGTGTCCCCTTAACTCGCAAACTAGGAGAAGCTTTGCTTACTACGACTAGCCACAGTGGAGAGTAACGTACACATATTCCTAAACTATGTTAATACCTTCATAGTGGGTAGTAACATAAGTGTGGTGTCATGCAAAGCTACATTTATTAGGTTATAGACTCATATTGCATTGGAACATGTGATGTTACAGTAACTAGATAAGTTACTCAAACTACCTCTCTTCTCATTAACTCACTCCCACATAAGAAAAATTGCTGAGTTGGACTCGATGTTACTGCTGAAGTTACTCCCACTGTGGCTAGTCTACTACTATGACCTCTCCCTCACTCACGCGCACGTGCGGTGGCTCGCAGGACGAGGAGAAGCTTTTGCTTTACGATAGTGCGCATAATACATGCGGTGGACATGCAACGGTTCATTTGGTGTCAGATTGCCAGAAGTATCTATATTGTAGTACCATCATCATTGTTTGACTTCTGGAACAGGCGAAGAGCCAAGTGCAAGGTCACCTACTCATAGTATTACTGGCCGTGTTTGCACGAATTTTTTAATGTAGTACAATCTGAGTGGATTGCTCGAGTGGTCATCACAGGTGAGCCAATCGATTTGCACCCTTCCGCGCTCCATTTTGTCTTGTGTTACTTCCTCCGTCCAACATGTTGACAAGTGGGCCCGATGCTCATGTATGCGAACGTGGTAGTCAATTATTTTTCCAGAGTCGGCTATCACACCCTTTTAATGCCACGTCAATGTACCCACTAAAAACAAGTTAGACTTGTTCGGTTCATCTACCTCCCTAGGTGTTTGGAGAGGAATTGGCCGTCGCGAGGCGGTTCTATAGGTGGGCAGGCGGCAAAAAATAGGGGAAAACGAGCGAACCAACTAGAAGAGAGATTTGGTTGATTTTATATCGCTGAAATATTATAAAATATCATGAGTGCGGACGCTCCACCGCGAGGTTCCTTGCTCCTTCTCGGTCATCGGGAATCTATGTTCTTCCACTCTTTTTTTGATGTGAGCTTTTGTTCATCCTTTTGCCAACACACGGGACATCTAGCATCAAGGTGCACGTGTCATGCAACAAAATGCAGAAAAGCAGTGCATAAGTGAGTCGTGCACTTCGATGGCACCTAGTACTACGCAATTTTTTTCTCCTCGATGGCACATGAATAGTGCAGGTACTCAATGACGGAGCACAGGATGGTAGCCATGGACGTGGTCGGCCCTTTTTAGAGAAAGTACTAAATAACTTTGATGGGTCCCATCAACTTGCAGAACGACGAGAAGCTTGCTTACTACACCTTCTCCCTCACCAACGTGTGCGCGGTGGCTCGCAGCACGAGGAGAAACTTTTTCTTACAAGTGGTGGACGTGCAGCAGTTCATTTGGTGTCAGATTGCCAGAAGTACTATTGTAGTGCCATCATTATTGTTCGACTTCTGGAAGAGGAGAAGAGCCAAGCGTAAGGTCACCTACTAACCTAGTATAGTAGTATACTATAGCCAAATCTGGTCCACCTTTTTAGAGAATGGTTAATTAATATAGGCGGCTCTTGCAGCGGCACATCATTTAGAGCAAGTACTCTCTTTGTAGGAGCTTAAAATGCATGAATAGGAAAAATAAAGATTGGAGTGGCATGTCCACTTGAATCCCATAGCATTAACACAGTGTTCCCCTAAAAAACAGTGTTTGACACAGGAAAAACAAAGGAAGTGAAAAAAAGTTGGAGTGGATGCTAGATTGTCAATTAACACATGATTACATAGGAAAAAATCATATAGCATTCTATCCTATGAATCAAACGACCAATGTAGGAAACTTATGAGGGTGGTCTCTCCAATAGTGTTCCTCGGCTCGCACCTAGCATCACGGTGGTCGAACTTGGAGTCATTCATCTGGTACATGTGGCATCTCAGATTTGGACACAAGGTGATGTACACGATCAAGGATAATGTTCTCCTCAAAGCCGGACATACACAGTCAAGGGGGTAAGGGCGGACACGACCTCTCACTGTGTCCGCCATTTGAAGAGGCGCGCCAGCCAAGGGCGCCGCCCACTGCACTCCCAGCTGTACCCGCCTCCTCACCGCATTCAAAAACCTACATTTACTTGCAAGATGCCCATGCCTTGCATGGAACATCAAGATGAATTTGTATGGGTAGTTTATCTTGTGGGAGAAAAGGATGAACGAGGGAAGGCCTTATTTGCAAATGTGGAGAGGGGTGTGGGTATCTTTTTGCAAAATTGCCATAGTTTCCTTCCTATCCATCAGATATAAATTAGACGGCCTATATTGTAGGATGGCAGTCACACCATCGTCACCGCCACTGTCGGCGTCCTGGGAACGGGGGTACCCAGACTTGCCTGCCTGCGGCCCAGGGCGTGGCTCCACCAATGGCCTGGTATGGCCCATCTTCACTAGCAACCACTCAAGACCCTTGAGAGGGGCCAAGCCTCGCGAGGTGGACGATGCCAAGACCTCCTCCGATGCGGCCTCGCTAGGCTGGCTCTTGAAGAGCGGAGATATCTTCACAAGGTGCACCTCGCGAGCTCCACGTGACGTGAACCATGACGACCAAGGCCAGGCGGGCGCCAGCGGGTGCAGGGGGCCAGTTTCCTCTTTGGTGCTAAGGAAGCAGGCGCAGGCGAGGAGTCCCAAGGAATTAGGCAAAGGTTTCCATATCGGTGCAACAATAACAAGACCAGCAGGACGGAGGTCATTGCGGAGCCCACGGCGGCGTCACCACCAGAGCCTTTGGCAGGTGAAGACCACCTTTTGTCAAGATAACTTGTGCTAGTTGTCTCCCTTCGAGGCAATCCACCACTATATTAGTTCATCCTCCAATATACTAGTTCATCCTCAGCCCTCGAGGCAATCCACCACACCACACTGGAGGAGAGTATTACACCACAACGGTGGCCCGAACCAGTATAAACTCTCGTGTCTCTTGTTCCTTGGGTTCGGCGAGCTAGGCCTAGAAATCGTTGTGTGAGTGAGCGAGGGAGAGGGAGATCTTCGTGCGCACCCCAGTGTTTGAACCTCAAGGCTTTGCCGGAACCCACAATCCGACATTTGGCGCACCAGGTAGGGGTGCGCCGAAGCTTCGCCTCTCCGCTTGCTTCGTCCAGCTCCATGGCAGACGCCATCCCTCCAATTAGGCCGGCGGGTGCCTGCGGATGCGCCGCTGGCGTCCGGGCCTTCACACACGCCTGGCGGCAGGTGCGGTGGCCGCGCAAGTTCAAGCCAGAGATGCCGCCTCGCTACGACGGTGCGGCAGATCCGGCGGCCTTCCTGCAGGCGTATGAGGAGGCCATCCTTGAAGCCGGAGGCGACGACCAGGTCATGGCCAACTGGTTCTCCCTAGCCCTGGCCAGCGTGCCACGCGCCTGGCTGCTCAGCCTGCCAGGATCTTCAGTGGCCTCCAGGGAGGAGATGCGTGATACGTCTCCAATGTATCTATAATTTTTTATTGCTCCATGCTATATTATCTACTGTTTTGGACATTATTGGGCTTTATTATCCACTTTTATATTATTTTTGGGACTAACCTATTAACCGGAGGCCCAGCCCAGAATTGCTGTTTTTTTGCCTGTTTTAGGGTTTTGAAGAAAAGGAATATCAAACGGAGTCCAAACGGAATGAAACCTTCGGGAACGTGATTTTCTCATGGAATACAACTCAGGAGACTTGGACCCTACGCCAAGGCACGTAACAGGAGGCCACGAGGTAGGGGGGCGCGCCCTATCCTACCAGGCGCGCCCCCACCCTCATGGGCCCCCTGTTGCTCCACTGATGTACTTCTTCCTCCTATATATATCCACGTACCCCCAAACGATCAGATACGGAGCCAAAAGCCTAATTCCACTGCCGCAACTTTCTGTATCCACGAGATCCCATCTTGGGGCCTGTTCCGAAGCTCCGCCGGAGGGGGCATCGATCACGGAGGGCTTCTACATCAACACCATAGCCCTTCCGATGAAGTGTGATTAGTTTACCTCAGACCTTCGGGTCCATAGTTAGTAGCTAGATGGCTTCTTCTCTCTTTTTGGATCTCAATACAATGTTCTCCCCCTCTCTTGTGGAGATCTATTCGATGTAATCTTCTTTTTGTGGTGTGTTCATCGTGACTGATGAATTGTGGGTTTATGATCAAGTCTATCTATGAATAATATTTGAATCTTCTCTGAATTCTTTTATGTATGATTGGTTATCTTTGAAAGTCTCTTCAAATTATTAGTTTGGTTTGGCCTACTAGATTGATCTTTCTTGCAATGGGAGAAGTGCTTAGCTTTGGGTTCAATCTTGCGGTGTCCTTTCCCGGTGACAGTAAGGGCAGCAAGGCACGTATTGTATTGTTGCCATCAAGGATAACAAGATGGGGTTTTCTTCATATTGCATGAGTCTATCCCTCTACATCATGTCATTTTGCTTAAGGCGTTACTCTGTTTTTACTTAATACTCTAGATGCATGCTGGATAGCGGTCGATGAGTGGAGTAATAGTAGTAGATGCAGGCAGGAGTCGGTCTACTTGTCTCGGACGTGATGCCTATATACATGATCATACCTAGATATTCTCATAACTATGCTCAATTCTATCAAATGCTCAACAGTAATTTGTTCACCCACCGTAGAATACTTATGCTCTCGAGAGAAGCCGCTAGTGAAACTTATGGCCCTCGGGTCTATCTTTATCATATCAATCTCCTACTACTTAGTTATTTACTTTACCTTTACTTTACTTTGCATCTTTACCATAAAAATACCAAAAATCTTATCTTATCATATCTATTAGATCTCACTCTCGTAAGTGGCCCTATAGGGATTGGCAACCCCTATTTGCGTTGGTTGCGAGAATTTATTTGTTTTGTGCAGGTGCGAGGGACTCGCACGTAGCCTCCTGCTGGATTGATACCTTGGTTCTCAAAAACTGAGGGAAATACTTACGCTACTTTGCTGCATCACCCCTTCCTCTTCGGGGAAAACCAACGCAGTGCTAAAAGATGTAGCAAGAAGGATTTCTGGCGCCGTTGCCGGGGAGGTCTACGCAAAAGTCAACATACCAAGTACCCATCACATACCCTTATCTCCTGCATTACATTATTTACCATTTGCATCTCGTTTTCCTCTCCCCCCCCCACTTCACCCTTGCCGTTTTATTCGCCCTCTCTCTCTATCCTCCCTCTCTATTTGCCTCTTTTTGCCCACTTGCTTTTTGTTGCTTGTGTGTTAGTTTGCTTGCTTGTCACGATGGCTCAAGATAATACTAAATTGTGTGACTTCACCAATACCAACAACAATGATTTTATTAGCACTCCGATTGCTCCTCTTACCGATGCTGAATCTTGTGAAATTAATGTTGCTTTGCTGAATCTTGTCATGAAAGATCCGTTCTCCGGCCTTCCTAGTGAAGATGCCGCTACCCATCTGAATAGCTTCGTTGATTTGTGTGACATGCAAAAGAAGAAAGATGTGGATAATGATATTGTTAAATTGAAGCTATTTCATTTTTCGCTTAGAGATCGTGCTAAAGCTTGGTTCTCGTCTTTGCCTAAAAATAGCATTGATTCATGGAATAAGTGCAAAGATGCTTTTATCTCTAAGTATTTTCCTCCCGCTAAGATCATCTCTCTTAGAAACGATAGTATGAACTTTAAGCAACTTGATCATGAACATGTTGCACAAGCTTGGGAGAGAATGAAATTAATGATACGTAATACTCATGGTTTGAATTTATGGATGATTATACAAAAATTTTATGCCGGATTGAATTTTGCTTCTAGAAATCTTTTAGTTTCGGCCGCGGGAGGCACTTTTATGGAAATCACTTTAGCAGAAGCTACTAAACTCCTAGATAATATTATGGTTAATTATTCTCAATGGCACACTGAAAGATCCACTAATAAAAAGGTGCATGCGATAGAAGAAATTAATGTTTTGAGTGGAAAGATGGATGAACTTATGAAATTATTTGCTAATAAGAGTGTTTCTTCTGATCCTAATGATATGCCCTTATCTACTTTGATTGAGAATAATAATGAATCTATGGATGTGAATTTTGTTGGTAGGAACAATTTTGGTAACAATGCGTATAGAGGAAATTTCAATCCTAGGCCTTATCCTAGTAATCCCTCTAATAATTATGGTAATTCCTACAACAATTCTAATGGAAATTATAATAAGATGCCCTCTGATTTTGATTCTAATATTAAAGAATTTATTGGTTCGCAAAAGCATTTTAATGCTATGATTGAAGAAAAATTGCTTAAGATTGATGATTTGGCTAGGAACGTTGATAGAATTGCTCTTGATGTTGATTCTTTGAAACTTAGATCTATTCCACCTAAGCATGATATCAATGAGTCTCTCAAAGCCATGATAATTTCCATTGATGAGTGCAAAGAAAGAACCGCTAGGATGCGTGCGAAGAAAGATGCCTTTATAAAAGTGTGTTCTTCTAGTTCCTATGAAAATAATGATGAAGATCTAAAAGTTATTGATGTGTCCCATATTCAATCTTTGTTTTGTAATATGAATCTTGATAATGATGGGACTGAATATGATCCACCTTTACCTAGAAGGCATTCTAAGAATTCTGAATCTTTTGATCTTGATGCTAAATTTGATAAAAGTGGGATCGAAGTAATTAAAACCCTAGATGTTGCTAAACCCACTATTATGGATTTGAAGTAATTTAACTATGAAAATTGATCTTTGATTGATTGTATTTCCTTGTTGCAATCCGTGCTAAATTCTCCTCACGCTTATAGTCAAAATAAAGCGTTTACTAAACATATCGTTGATGCCTTGATGCAATCTTATGAAGAAAAACTTGAATTGGAATTTTCTATCCCTATAAAACTTTATGATGAGTGGGAACCAACTATTAAAATTCAAATTAAAGATTATGAATGCTATGCTTTATATGATTTGGGTGCTAGTGTTTCCACGATTCCTAAGACTTTGTGTGATTTGTTAGGTTTCTGTGATTTTGATGATTGCTCTCTAAACTTGCACCTTGCGGATTCCACTATTAAGAAACCTATGGGAAGAATTAATGATGTTCTTATTGTTGAAAATAGTAATTATGTGCCCGTAGATTTTATCGTTCTTGACATAGATTGAAATCCTTCATGTCCTATTATTCTTGGTAGACCTTTCCTTAGAACGATTGGTGCAATTATTGATATGAAGGAAGGAAATATTAGATTCCAATTTCAATTAAGGAAATGCATGGAACACTTTCCTAGAAATAAAATTAAATTACCTTATGAATCTATTATGAGAGGCACTTATGGATTGCCTACCAAAGATGGCAATACCTAGATCTATTCTTGCTTGTTATGCCTAGCTAGGGGCGTTAAACGATATCGCTTGTTGGGAGGCAACCCAATTTTATTTTTATTCCTTGCTTTTTGATCCTGTTTAGTAATAAATAAATTATCTAGCCTCTGTTTTGGTTGTGTTTTTTGTGTCTAATTAGTGTTTGTGCCAAGTAGAACTGTTGGGAAGACTTGGGGAAAGTCTTGTTGAACTTGCTGTAAAAAACAGAAACTTTAGCGCTCACAAGAACTGATGTCATTTTTATTTGGAGAGTGATATTTAGTTAATTCTTTTTGCATATGATTAATATATAAATTTATCACGTCCAGCAATTTATTTTAGAATTTTTGGGGTTCCATATCTTGCTCTAGATACAGATTACTACAGACTGTTCTGTTTTTGACAGATTCTGTTTTTCGTGTGTTGTTTGCTTATTTTGATGAATCTATGGCTAGTAAAATAGTTTATAAACCATAGAGAAGTTGGAATACAGTAGGTATAACACCCATATAAATAAATAATGAGTTCATTACAGTACCTTGAGGTGGTATTTTGTTTTCTTTCGCTAACGGAGCTCACGAGATTTTCTACCTTAAGTTTTGTGTTGTGATGTTTTCAAGTTTTGGGTAAAGATTTGATGGATTATGGAACAAGGAGTGGCAAGAGCCTAAGCTTGGGGATGCCCATGGCACCCCCAAGATAATCTAAGGACACCTAAAATCCAAAGCTTGTGGATGCCCCGGAACGCATCCCCTCTTTCGTCTACTTCTATCGGTAACTTTACTTGGAGCTATATTTTTATTTGCCACATGATATATGTTTTGCTTGGAGCGTCTTGTATGATTTGAGTCTTTGCTTGTTAGTTTACCACAATCATCCTTGCTGTACACACCTTTTGAGAGGGCCATATATGATTTGGAATTTGTTAGAATACTCTATGTGCTTCGCTTATATCTTTTGAGTATATAATTTTGCTCTAGTGCTTCACTTATATCATTTAGAGCACGGTGGTAGATTTGTTTTATAGAAACTATTGATATCTCATGCTTCGCTTAGATTATTTTGAGAGTCTTAATAGCATGGTAATTTTCTTAAAATCCTAATATGCTTGGTATGCAAGATTAATAATAAAACTCTCTTATGAGTGTGTTGAATACTATGATAAGTTTGATACTTGATAATTGTTTTGAGATATAAAGATGGTGATATTAAAGTTGTGCTAGTTGAGTAGTTGTGAATTTGAGAAATACTTGTGTTGAAGCTTGTGATTCCCATAGCATGCACGTATGGTGAACCTTTATGTGATGAAGTCGGAGCATGATTTATTTATTGAGTGTCTTCCTTATGAGTGGCGGTCGGGGACGAGCGATGGTCTTTTCCTACCAATCTATCCCCCTAGGAGCATGCGCGTAATACTTTGCTTTGATAACTTGTAGATTTTTGCAATAAGTATATGGGTTCTTTATGACTAATGTTGAGTCCATGGATTATACGCACTCTCACCCTTCCACCCTTGCTAGCCTTTCTAATACCGCACACCTTTCGCCGGTATCATACACCCACCATATACCTTCCTCAAAACAGCCACCATACCTACCTATTATGGCATTTCCATAGCCATTCCGAGATATATTGCCATGCAACTTTCCACCGTTCCATTTACTATGACACATTCCATCATTGTCATATTGCATATCCCGGTACACCGTCGGAGGCATTCATATAGAGTCATATTTTGTTCTAAGTATCGAGTTGTAATTATTGAGTTGTAAGAAAAATAAAAGTGTGATGATCATCATTATTAGAGCATTTTCCCAAGTGAGGAAAGGATGATGGAGACTATGGTTCCCCCACAAGTCGGGATGAGACTCTGGACGAAAAATAAATAAAAGAGGCCAAAGAAGCCCAAATAATAAAAAAGAGAAAGAAAAGAGGCCATAAAAAGGAGAAAAGGCCCAAAAAATGATGAGAGAAAAAGAGAGAAGGGACAATGTTACTATCCTTTTACCACACTTGTGCTTCAAAGTAGCACCATGATCTTCATAGTAGAGAGTCTCTCATGTTATCACTTTTATATACTAGTGGGAATTTTTCATTATAGAACTTGGCTTGTATATTCCAATGATGGGCTTCCTCAAATTGCCCTAGGTCTTCATGAGCAAGCAAGTTGGATGCACACCCACTTAGTTTCTTTTTGAGCTTTCATATACTTATAGCTCTAGTGCATCCGTTGCATGGCAATCCCTACTCACTCACATTAATATCTATTGATGGGCATCTCCATATCCCGTTGATACGCCTAGTTAATGTGAGACTATCTTCTCCCTTTTTGTCTTCTCCACAACCACCACTCTATTCCACCTATAGTGCTATATCCATGGCTCGCGCTCATGTATTGCGTGAAAATTGAAAAAGTTTTGAGAATGTCAAAAGTATGAAACAATTGCTTGGCTTGTCATCGGGGTTGTGCATGATTTAAATATTTTGTGTGGTGAAGATAGAGCATAGCCACACTATATGATTTTGTAGGGATAACTTTCTTTAGCCATGTTATTTTGAGAAGACATAATTGCTTTGTTAGTATGCTTGAAGTATTATTATTTTTATGTCAATATGAACTTTTGTCTTGAGTCTTTCGGATCTGAATATTCATACCTCAATTAAGAAGAATTACATTAAAATTATGCCAAGTAGCACTCCGCATCAAAAATTTTGTTTTCATCATTTACCTACTCGAGGACGAGTAGGAATTAAGCTTGGGGATGCTTGATACGTCTCCAACGTATCTATAATTTTTGATTGCTCCATGCTATATTATCTACTGTTTTGGACATTATTAGGCTTTATTATCCACTTTTATATTATTTTTGGGACTAACCTATTAACCGGAGGCCCAGCCCAGAATTGCTGTTTTTTTGCATGTTTTAGGGTTTCGAAGAAAAGGAATATCAAATAGAGTCCAAACAGAATGAAACCTTCGGGAACGTGATTTTCTCATTGAATACAACTCAGGAGACCTGGACCCTACGCCAAGGCACGTAACAGGAGGCCACGAGGTAGGGGGCACGCCCTACCCTACCAGGCGCTCCCCCACCCTCGTGGGGCCCCTGTTGCTCCATCGATGTACTTCTTCCTCCTATATATATCCACGTACCCCCAAATGATCAGATACGGAGCCAAAACCCTAATTCCACTGCCGCAACTTTCTGTATCCATGAGATCCCATCTTGGGGCCTGTTCCGGAGCTCCGCCGGAGGGGGCATCGATCACGGAGGGCTTCTACATCAACACCATAGCCCTTCTGATGAAGTGTGAGTAGTTTACCTCAGACCTTCGGGTCCATAGTTAGTAGCTAGATGGCTTCTTCTCTCTTTTTGGATCTCAATACAATGTTCTCCCCCTCTCTTGTGGAGATCTATTCGATGTAATCTTCTTTTTGCGGTGTGTTTGTTGAGACCAATCAATTGTGGGTTTATGATCAAGTCTATCTATGAATAATATTTGAATCCTCTCTGAATTTTTTATGTATGATTGGTTATCTTTGCAAGTCTCTTCGAATTATCAGTTTGGTTTGGCCTACTAGATTGACCTTTCTTGCAATGGGAGAAGTGCTTGGCTTTGGGTTCAATCTTGCGGTGTCCTTTCCCGGTGACAGTAAGGGCAGCAAGGCACGTATTGTATTGTTGCCATCGAGGATAACAAGATGGTGTTTTTTTTCATATTGCATGAGTCTATCCCTCTACATCATGTCATCTTGCTTAAGGCGTTACTCTGTTTTTACTTAATACTCTAGATGCATGCTGGATAGCGGTCGATGAGTGGAGTAATAGTAGTAGATGCAGGTAGGAGTCGGCCTACTTGTCTCGGACGTGATGCCTATATACATGATCATACCTAGATATTCTCATAACTATGCTCAATTCTGTCAATTGCTCAAGAGTAATTTTTTCACCCACCGTAGAATACTTATGCTCTCGAGAGAAGCCACTAGTGAAACCTATGGCCCCCAGGTCTATCTTTATCATATCAATCTCCTACTACTTAGTTATTTACTTTGCTATTTACTTTGCCTTTACTTTACTTTGCATCTTTACCATAAAAATACCAAAAATATTATCTTATCATATCTATCAGATCTCACTCTCGTAAGTGGCCCTATAGGGATTGACAACCCCTATTTGCGTTGGTTGCGAGGATTTATTTGTTTTGTGTAGGTGCGAGGGACTCGCGCGTAGCCTCCTACAGGATTGATACCTTGGTTCTCAAAAACTGAGGGAAATACTTATGCTAATTTGCTGCATCATCCCTTCCTCTTCGGGGAAAACCAACGCAGTGCTAAAAGAGGTAGCAATGCGCAGTCTCTCCGTCGCGCGCTTCGCGGCACAGGCGCCTCTCGCCATAACAGCCCTCCTCGATGGTTCGCGGGCGCCACCCACGGATCGCCACGTCAAGCAGTTCATCCGCCAGGTGGGCGCCGCCCCCGTGCAGTCGTGGGCTCCCCTGGGATAGGCAGCGCCCCAGGCTGACGTCACCTTCAGCTCGGAGGACCACCCAGCTATCACCATGGGCTCGGGCGCGCTCCCAATGCTATGCACACCCACCATCTGCAACGTGGCGTTGACCAAGACCCTCATCGACAGCGGAGCCAGCCTCAACATTCTCTCCATGGAAGCCTTCGGCTTGCTTCATGTACCATACGGCAGGCTCCGCCCCACCAAGCCTTTCTCTGGAGTCGGCATCGGCTCCACCAGCCCCCTGGAGCAAATACGCCTCCCGGTCACCTTTGGTACCCACGACAACTACCGCACCGAGCTGATCGACTTCGACATCGCCCACATCGGCCTCCCGTACAACGCCATGCTCGGGTACCCTGCCCTAGCTCAGTTCATGGCAGCAACCCATCCAACCTACAACCTCATGAAGATCCCAGGGAGCAACGACGTTCTCACCGTGGCCGAGGACACCAGGGAAGCCCTAACGGCTCTCAAGCTCGCCTTCAGAGCCGCCGCGGTGGCACGTCCAGCCGATGAGGCCGCCCCGGGGACTAAGGGGGCCGTGCCAGCAAAAAAGAAGCAGTTGTTCACTCAAGATCGGGCTAAAACCAAGCAAGTGCCAGTCGAGGAAGACAGGGCCTCAGGAGCCACTTTCACCATAGGTGCCAACCTCGATCCCGACCAAGAAGATGCGCTGGTGAGATTCTTGCGTGCGAACAAGGAGGTATTCACCTGGGAGCCCAAGCAGCCAGTGGGAGTCCCAAGGGGATTAATCGAGCATCACTTAAGAGTCTGCCCCAATGTGCGCCCTGTGAAGCAGAAGACGAGAGGATAGTCCATGGAGAAGCAGTCCTTCATCGTCCAGGAAACCCGCAAGCTACAAGCTGCGGGCGTCATCCGCGAGGTTCGATACCCAGAGTGGCTGGCGAACCCCATTGTTGTGCCCAAGAAAGGTGGGCAGGAACATATGTGCATCGACTTCACCAACCTCAACAAAGCCTATCCTCAAGACACGTTCCCACTTCCGCGCATCGACCAGATCATTGACTCCACCGCCGGATGCGACCTGCTGTGTTTTCTAGATGCCTTCTCGGGTTATCACCAGATCAAGATGGCGGTGGAGGATGTGGAGAAGACGGCCTTCCTGACCCTGTGCGGGGTATACTGCTACACCTACATGCCGTTCAGACTGCGCAACACTGGGGAAACCTTCCAACGGTTGATGCACATTGCCCTGGGCCAACATCTAGGGAGGAACCTGTGGCCAACATCGACGACATCGTGGTGAAATCTCGAGAGGCGAGGACCCTCATACAAAACTTGGAGGAAACTTTCGCCAGCCCGCGATAGTTGGACCTGTGGCTCAATCCAGAGAAGTGCGTGTTCGGCGTCCCTTCAGGCAAGCTACTGGGTTTCCTCGTGTCGCACAGGGGGATCGAGGCAAATCCGGAGAAGGTCAAGGCGATAGAAGACATGAGCCCGCCCCAAACTCTCAAGGAAATGCAGAAGCTTGTGGGTTGCGTGACCTCGTTGGGGTGCTTCATCTCCAAGCTGGGAGAATGCGCCCTACCGTTCTTCAAGATGATGAAGGAGAAGGGCCCGTTAGAGTGGACCCCAGAGGCCGACCTAGCGTTTCAAGACCTCAAGAGATATTTGACCAACCCTCCGGTGATGGTCACACCTCGACCCCTCGAGCCCTTGGTGCTCTACCTGGCCGCCACGCCCCATTCAGCCAGCGTGGCATTGGTGAATGTTCGGGAGGAGTGCCAGGCCAAGGATGTGCCGTGTAAGGCCGTACCTCCAGCCGGGACGGAGTGGCGCCAGGACGGCACCGCTAAAGCCACAACGACGCCCTCGGATGATCATACCCCGCAAGATGGTGTCTCTGGGCCTGAAAAGGCCATGGTGGGCAACCAAGCTCCTGAGGCCCCCATACCTCGGGAGGCGCCACAACCTCCGGAGGCCGCAGGCTCCACCGATGCTCCCAGCCTCATCGAGCACCCGGTCTACTTCATCAGCACGGTACTACAGGTCGCAAGGGCACGATACCCCATGCCACAGAAGCTCCTGCTCGTGCTCCTGGTGGCCTCATGCAAGTTGCATCATTATTTCCAAGGCCACCCAATTAAGGTCGTCTCAGCCTACCCACTGGAGAGGGTGCTCTGGAGCCCCAATGCAGCGGGAAGAGTCACCGAGTGGAACATCGAGCGGCAAGCGTTTCAGCTGGAGTTCAGCACAACCAGGGTCATCAAGGGAGCTGCCCTCGCCGACTTCATGGCAGAATGGACTGATGCTCCGGAACCCTAAGTAGGAGAGAACCGATCCCTTTCGCCAGGAAGTGAAGCGCCAGACTATTGGGTCATGTATTTCGATGGCGCTTTTGCACGCCAGGGCACTGGGGCTGGAGCTGTGCTCATCTCGCACAAACAAGACATACTCTACTACGCCATGCAACTCTGCTTCCAGCAGGGCGAGATGGTCTCCAACAACATCGCGGACTATGAAGGTTTGATCGCCGGCCTCAAGGCTGCGGAGGCCTTGGGGGTGAAGCGCCTCAACATCAAGGGCGACTCTCAGCTCCTCGTCAACTTATCGAACAAGGTATACGAGCCAAAGTATGAGCACATGGAGGCATACCTCACGGAGGTACGCAAAATGGAGAAGCAATTCTTGGGCCTAGAGCTGCAGCATGTGCCCCGTGGCATAAACAAGGAAGCAGATGATATCACCAAGAGGGCACCAAGGAGACAGCCCCAGGAGCCTGGCATCTTCGAGGAGCGGCTCTTTAAGCCTTCAGCGGCCCCTCCGGCTGCAGAGCCTACGCTGCCTCAGGAGGAGCTCCCACCACCACCAACCTCAGGAACTCC